>NC_133327.1:218474221-218801721 GCF_042186555.1 Aquarana catesbeiana
AAAATTTCTTTCAGCAGAGGTCTGAAACTCAAGTTGCAAACTCAAGCGCATTTTTGCATGTGGCAAACCGCATGTTGCTGCAGCACCATGCAGCTTGATGCGGTCCAGTTTTGAAAAAAGAGTCGGGAACTTCTTTCTCTGTGTTTCTCGCGGGTAATGCAGCCCAATAAAATGAATGGGTTGACCTATCCATGATGTGTGCACCAAATGCACAGATCTAGAACCCGTTCTTACATCAGTCCCCACTGCACATTACAATCCCCTCCACTTTCACATCAAGATCTCCTCTTGATGAGTGTCCTCAGCTTCACCTGTACATTACTCCCCTCCATTTCGTTCACAGTAGTTTTCTCACACTTTCTTGACATCAACCCCCCCAACAGAACTGTCCTCTGCCCCCCTTCACTGCAGAGTACTGTGACCTTTTTTTTACATCATACCCCAGTTCTCAGCCCCCCACACTACTGTCCTCAACCCCCCTAATTTACAGTCCCAAGGCCCCCAAATTATAGTCCTCTGCGTCCACTACATTACTATTCTCAGTCCCCCCCACATTACGGTCCTCATCTCTCCCCACATTACAGTTCTCAACCCCCCACATTACAGTCTTCAGCCCCCACATTATTGTCTTTAGCCCCCCACTTTAATGTCCTCAGCTATGCCCTCTGCTGTGATACCTGGGGACAGTTGAGGCTCCATAATCTGGCTTTGTGCGGCCACCCAGCGCCGCGCACTCTGTCCACTCTGTGTTCAGGTGCGTGGCAATTGGTGGACCCGAGGGGTGGCCCTGCCTCCCACTGTGGTCCGCCCCTGCTCCCATGGCAGTGGCCGATTGCCATCGCGTCAGCAACAACTTCGTTGCATACGCAGTAGCCTTCTGGTTGGTCCAGACAGCATAATTTCCCACTGGGATGATGCACGTCCGGTCAGGACATCTATAGACATGCCATCGCATCTAGCTAGTTAGATCACACTACGCTTTGGTGACTCCACATTACAGTGCTTAACCCCCTACAGCCCCCCCACATTACTGTCCTTAGCCCCCATATTAGTATCCTCAGCCCCAGGCATTACAGTCTTCCGCCCTCCCGCATCACAGTCCTTAGCCCCCCTACTTTAATGCCCTTAGCCCCCCACATCACAGTCCTCAGCCCCCCACTTTACAGTCCTCAACCCCCCCCCCACACACACACACACACACACACACACACATTTTTGTCCTCATAGCTTCCCATATTACAGTTCGCAACCCCCCCAAATTACAGTCTTCAACCTCCCCACATTACTGACCTCAGCCCCCTACTTTCATGACCTCAGCTCCCCACATTACAGTCCTCAACCCCCCACATCACAGTTCTCAGCCCCCCACATTACTGTTCTCAGCCCCCCAGCGTTACAGTCTTCAGCCCTCCTGCATCACAGTCCTTAGCCCCCCCACATTACTGTCCTCAGCCCCCCAGCGTTAAGTCTTCAGCCCTCCTGCATCACAGTCCTTAGCTCCCCCACTTTAATGTCCTCAGCCCCCCACATCACTGTCTACTGATTACCATCCTTAGCCCCCCACCACAGTCCTCAGCCCCAATAGTACTGTCCTTAGTCCCTCCGACATTACTGTCCCCAACCTTCCCACATCACAGTCCTTAGCCCCCCACTTTAATGTCTGCAGCCCCCACATCACAGTCCTCAGCCCTCCTACTTTAATTTCCTCAGCCTCCCACATCACAGTGCTCAGCCCCCACTTTAATGACTTCAGCCCTCCCCCCCACGTTACTGTTTTTAGCCCTCCAGTTTAATGTCCTCAGTCCCCCCACATTTATTCCTCAGTTGCCTTTAACTTTAACACCCTTTCTTCACTGTCCTACGTTACACAGACAGAATGGAGGGCGGTAGGCACAGCAGGTCTGGATGGAGGGCAGGAGCTGCAAGATAGTGATTTTCTTATTAACGCACTCCATTTAGAACTGTCCTGCCTCCACTGTTAGCTCTGTGAAGATAGCAGCCTCTGTCCACATCCGGACTGTGGTCCACCATTTAGTGATGCCTGGGCTAGAATATTAATGCAGTTTGTATTTATAGGGTACAGTAATTAAAACAACATATAAAGCTGGGCCTCAACCTCTGTAAATATTATATTCTGCTATACTTTGCATTTGGAAAGACCTCCAGAGGGGGAGGTCAGTGAGGGCCTATATAAGGCAGCAGAAAGTGAGCATGACATAGCTAATTTGTAGAAATGACCAGTTAGCTAAGAATCATTTAAAAGCTTACAGATTATACCAGCAATATAATAGGTAATATTTTAGTCAGATATGTATTCTGAGTTTGCCATATTATTATTATTCTTGACAAAAAAGCAGCCCAGATATTATTTAGCCCTTGCTTATTCTATGCTATTATTTTTTATTATTAGATTAATATGAGTTTGTGTGCGTGCGTGTGTGTGTGCGTGCATGTGTGCATTTAGCAAGATCCTAGATTGAAAACTGCAACCTGTGTGACCATAGAAGGTGCTTGCTCCCTCTAGATGCATGTCGGATAGACAATTAAAGAGACCCTGAAATGACATATCTCTTCTCGCCAACATAATTAAGGTGTATTATTTGTCAGCGAGGTCAACGGTGAACAAATGTCCTGGCAAACTGAGACTGAAAGACAGGAAAGGAGCAGATAATGAAATTCAGGGATGACAAATGGCTTTCAGCCTGACACCATGGCATCTGACAGAGAAAGACACCAAGGCGGCCGGTCTACAACTTTTAGTTGATTCGCGCCAGCCACAGAGCCTGGTTCTCAATGTTTATATTTGAATAAAGATGCTCTCTTCTTCAAAGATAATGCATCAACAAAGACAACATGAGAATTTCAGCTTAGTTCAGTTTTTGCAGGCATATCATCCACTATCATTAACTATTAACTATCTTTATCAAAGAATAATCTGTTTGTTTTTTTTGAGGGTTTTTTTGTCAAAAATGAAAACACTTATGCACAATAATAATAGTGATGAAGCTGAGGATATGCATTTCAATATAATAATGTTTAGTATACATTAAGATTGTCTAGCCATTGAATTCTGATGGATAAAAATAATTGAAACACTACAAGAAAGGTAGTTGTAACCAAATTTTAATCACAAAACAGCTGTAAAAGATCAATTATACTAGTTTAACAGTTGACTAAAATAATGATTCAATTTTATTAAAGAAGTATGCCTACCAACACCTAAAATGTGAGCTTTCAGGGTATCATGGAGCAACTAAGATAAATCCAAAGAGGCCCAATGGTGCCTTACCTTAATATGTATTGCTCGGATTTGTTTTCTGGAACTGCACTGGTACAGTGAAACAGTAGTCAAAGGTCCCAACAAGGATAGAGAGATGCTGAAAACCATAGTTACAAAATGTGAAAAAAAGCTGTCTCAAAATATTCCCCAGGGACTGAATCAGTTTCGCCTTGCGTCAGGTCCTTACACTTGCAATGCTGAGACTGAGCATTGTTGTCACCGTGGTGCTAAAACTTAAAGTGATATTAACCACTTCCCACCCAGCCTATTGTCAAATGATGGCTGGGTGGGGCATTCATTGTTCCGGATGGATATCATATGACGTCCTCCAGGAACATGCCTCACGCGCACCCCACAGGCCACGCTATCTATCACTGGCTGTGTCCATTGGATACAGACAATGACTGATCGGTGTACCGGCGTGTTGCTGATACCATGTAATCTCTGTGACCAATCACAGCAAATCACATGACAATTGTAAACAATGGATGGCTTTATTTCATGCCATTCATTGTGTAAAAGTGTGTTGCTAGCTGTGATTGGTCACAGTGATCACATGCTACAGACAGGTCCACTCACAGCCCATCTCTACAATATGATTAGCTTTGGCCAATCACAGCTAATTACAACAATACACACTGAGTGAATCAGTTTCATTCAGTAAAAATGGCTGCTTATACCAGTGAAATTCACTGGTATAAGCAATCATAATGTGTAAAAAAAAAAATCCTGATCGCTTCCCCAGAGTAGAACAGTGTTACTATGGTAACACCGTATTGCTCTGATCACAGTGTGTAAAAAAATTGTAAAAGAAATAAAAAAACGTATTAAAAAAAATTTTGATCACCACCACATCAGTTATAGGATGATATCTTACTTCACTGGTGACAGTATGTAAAAAAAAAAAAAAAACACAACTTCAAAAAACTCACCATGAATCTTACTAAAAACTGAAATTGTTTACTTTCCAAAAAGGGGTAATTTGGGGGATATTTGTACTCTCCTGGCATTTCTCAGACATTTCTCAGAAATCAGACAGGCCATCAATACATCAGGATAGATACATTTTACATATATATATACCATAGTTTGGGAACTCTATAACACTCCTATAGACTATAGACTCCTATAGATAAATAATAAACACTAATTTGGGTTATTTTCACCAAAGAAATGTAGCAGAATACAGTTTGGCCTAAATATATGTAAATGTGTTAATGCTAAAGTGCGACAGCGCTGAAAGCTGAAAATTGGCCTGGGCAGGGAGGGGGTGAAAGTGCCCTGTATTGAAGTGGTTAAAAACGATATATTTTAATGTACAGTCTCAGTCTTTTTTTTCTAGTGCAGTCATCCCTCTAACCACTGTTCCCACCTCTCCAGTTTGCTATTGTCTCCTTTAGCTCGCCAGCTAGTAAGGAGACAGCCATATGTGCATGCTACCAGCTGTGCCTGTGTGTGTTCATTCACATACACAGCACCCAGATAGTCACATCCTGATCCTTGCTCCCAGCTAATTGACAGGAAGCTGCAGGAGCCTATTGCTTCCTTATATAGGTGTGTGCAGCCTATTGCATTTGGGTGTGCACCCCAAAGCTCAAACACACATGCCTTTCTCTGCAGCCTCAGCTGCACAGGGCAGTGAATGAATGGGAAGTGTTCTGTGCTGAGCAGCTTCCTGTTCATTCACAAACTGAAGCAAAGTAAACACAGTTTGCTATGCTTCAGTTATGAATGGACAGAGTGAGTGAGTGTATTCACTGTGTTCATTTAGAAAAGGAAGAGGCCAGTAAATTCCATATTTACTAGCCCCTTCCCCCTCTCTCCATCCTGAAACATCCCCCGCAGCAGTCAGGGGAGAGGATAGGAGGGAAGCCAGCAGTACTATGGGGCCAACAAGAGAGGGAAAGCCCGGACAGTAGGGGGAACCAGCACCAAACATAGTGATTAGGGTGTACCCAGGCATACCTGGCACATCCCCTGCACACGCCTATGCTCCCTTATCTTCCCCTCTCCTCTATAACATGGAAGTTCAGGGGAACAGCACAGATCATTCAGGACCCAGCAGCAATGACAAGGACAGCGAGTAAGTGTGTGGGGACAAGAGGGGAGTAAATTTACTGGGGCATTTTTTTACGCTTACTACTTTAATGATTTGCACAAAAACATAATTAGAGCAGTAAGGAGCATAACAGTTAACTGGAGGAAAAACTATTGATGCATACTACTTGCAGCTGTGGCTGTACACAGTTATATATGGTGCACATTGCAGTGCTTCAGCTTTTTTATGCCTACTAAACTCTATGCACAAAAAGAAAATCTTACAAAATACATCTACAAAACCCAGAGGGAGAAACCAAGAGGAGGTCCTTACCACTGGCTCAGGCAAAAAACAAAAATGGTGATTTATTAGAAGAATTTCCTAAAGGCTAAAAAGGAACATTAGCTGCTATATGAACAGTCTCTAATATCTCATAAAATTACTGTTTATAACATAAGGCCTTCTTCTAGTGTTAGAGGTCCCCCGGTAGAGAGATGGGGCTTAGCCATCAGATCATTACACTATACCCTTAACACTGTTACGTTAATAATAAAACTAAGATAGTGGTAATGTCAGCAACATTAAAACTGTATCTGTCATCCAGTAAGACTGTAAGCTGAAACAAAGCCTATTTTGGCTATCCTGCCATTTGTCTTCAGATTAAGACAACTATTAGGCTTGTTACTGCAAAATAGAACTGGACCCCTCACATTAACTGGTGCTTCCAGAACGCTATGTATGCCAGTTGCATGTGGCTCAAGCCCTACAGATTATCTCCTGTGTGGCATATCACTTATGCACAGAAATTTACTGGCATTCGAGGAAGTCGATATCAGCCTGTCATCTATGATTACACTTATCTGGTCTATTTAGAACCCCCCTTTATCACAAGAGGCTGGTGTTTTCTAGTATTTCCAACAAGAGGCGTGAAATCCCTGTCCCATGCCGTCCAGGGGGTTCTCTGCAGCCCAACAGTCAGGGCGGTTTCTTATGGTCTGCCATTTTGGCAATCCATATTTTTAATAATTTAATATTTTAATATTTAGCAGCATATTTACTATCTACTTCCCCCTTTTTGTGCTTGAATGACAGCAATTCATGTCATCCTTTTGGCACTTCTGAAGAAGAATTTTTCAAAACGCGTTAGATGTCATATATCATATTTTTATGTATCAGTACCACTCTATTTGTATTTTGTGTGCCGTAATATGTGTATTTTCAGACATGTGTTTTTATCTTACTTTTTATGTATCAATAAATGCTATTTTTAATTAAGACTTGATAACTTCTTGATAGTGCCTATATAGTCCCAATCCTAGAGGGTTACCTGTTTGCACCTCTCATTAACGGGTCCCATGTAAATGTGATGTCTGCTGTTCAAGAGATTGTCCCTCCTTTTTTATGTACTTGAGAACTGATTGTTTTGTGTGAAGAAACGTCTGTCTATTTTACCAGAAGCAGTTAAATCAATTGCTTGTTTTTGTGGTTAATTAAATAACTCCCAATGTAAACTAATTTTGCACTGCTCTTATCAGTCACAAAAACCAAAACTAAAAACACAGTTTTTTTCTGTTGTAAACCTGCATGGTGTGATGCCTGCGAATCATCTCTTCATTATCATAAAGGTACAATTTGCATTTTGGATGGACTGTTTCTGTTTTCCTGCTTTTACATCAGTCACCAGGAGAAAAACTGCCACCACAGGCCATCATTAACCTTCCAAATCTGCCTCAAAACAAATAGTACAAGAGCTCACTAATTTGAAGATCAAAAAGCCACTTGTCCATTATATAATTGGAATGAAAGGCAAAATGTAGCAGTTCTGAAGAGCACAGTAATTACTAGCTGTTAATTGCTCTCTTGTGGTGGCTCACTTTTAATTAAAAAGAACAGCTCGTCGCAGGCCGATAAGCAGTAGCAGAGACCACTGGTTTAATCAACAAAGCAAAAAAAAATGTTTCTGCGGCAGCCAACACCAGCTTGAGAAATCTTCAGATGTCCAATTGAGATTAAAAACTGTCTATTTAGTGCAGTCAGATTTTATTTTAACCAAGGAAATGACTATTTGAAGTCTTCCAAAGTGAGTTGTCCCCATCACATCCCCGCTGGTGCAGTTGGGACTAATCACTGGGTTGTGGTTGTGATCACTCAAGTAAAGAAATTTAGCTACTTTCCTCTTGACTTCATCATTCTTGGGTAATTGGCCTGTCTGAGGTGAGCACTTTTTTTTTTTTTTATTTAAGAGCGCTTTAAAGTGTGGAAGGGCCACAGACTGAGCATTTAATTAATGTTCATATTTCATGCAGTGGAAGCGAATTCATTATAAGAGAACCAATTTCTTTTTTTCTTCTATGTTCACATCCTCTGATTTGATTATAAAGTCACAAATATCTACTGTCAGGATAAGCCGTTTTATTACTGGGATGCTGTTGTTACTGACTATGGTTTCATGCCTGTTACAGTGAAAAGTTGAGTCAGCTTCACTGTTTTCATTACCCAGGTAAAAAAAATTAAAAAATACAATAAGGAGAACATAAGCATTTCTTGCAATTAGAGTTAAAGAGTTGTTCCTTTATAAATAAATGTCCCCTTTTTACACCAGTAAGGTCTCCTCAGCTCCCTGTGGTGTACTTAAAGTAAAATTACTGCTCTCTATTTTACTATTTTACATAAAATCAGTTTTTTTTTTCTTTTGGCTTCTGTGTCTATTTTGGAAGCTCTTCCTTCACTTACTGTCCTGTAGACATTACAGAAAATGAGAGGAAATTTCTCCAAAGTAAGGGAACTTTCCTCTTAAGCCTCATTCACACAATCAGATTTTCCGACAGGAAATGTTCGTTGTCAGGCTGTTGGTGGAAAATCCGACCTTGTGTATGCTCCATCGGACAATTGTTGGCCAACTTTCCGTGGACAAATGTTGGATAGCAGGTTTTCAAATTTTCCGCGAACAAATGTGTGTTGTCGGATTTTCCGAGAATGTGTACACAAGTCCATCAGAAAAAAGTCCAAAGTACAAACACGCATGCTTGGAAGCAAGGACGAGCCAGAAGCAGTCAGTCTGGTAAACTAGCATTCGTAATGGAGAATTAACATTCGTGACGTGGCAAATTATGAAATTTCAAAATGCAGAGCACAATTCTCTTCTTCATTAATGGGATAATAATGAAGCTGCTTTGCTGGTGATACTGATGGAGTTATTGCAAACGAATTTTCAAAGGCTTTTTTTTTTCTAGTGATATCAAGAATAATAAATATTATTATGCTTCTTTTTTTTATTTGGGCAAGTTACCACAACACCATTATCCCATAGTTTTTAAGATCAAAGATACAACTATGTTGGTGCCCCTTGTTAATTTTAAATTTTTTTAAATGTAACTGCCTACTCCCAAAATGTCATTTGAAGTAAAACACATAGCCAAGTATTATTCTCCACAATTTTTTTATTGTACATTAAAAAAAGAAAACAAATAAAATTAGACATGCTATCTGCCAATAGAACGTAACCAAAAAGTGCATTCTATGCATCCAAAAATATAGAAAATATACAAAATCAAATCATTATTCAACCAAAAAAATAATGTCAAAGCAATAACTCCAAGGCCAATAATAAAAAACACGTTATCTCCTCCGATTCCGCAACATGTCTGGTTGACGAACGTATGTAACCAAGTGTAGCGCTAAAAAATGAGAAAGAGAATATTGCTATACCACATATAATAGCAAAATGAATTGTGAAAAGATAGTGTTTTGTATACTTTGTGAACATTCATACATATAGAACACTTATGTTATAAAGCCTTAGGGTCACCAAAAGTGATAACAGGATGTAAAAATGGCGATAAAGTCCAAAACTGAATGTGCAGGTACGATGAACATAAATTTTGCAATGGTGATAAATTCCAAAACATATACTCGTGAGAGATTTCTGTATGTAATCCAACATGTGCTGACAAACACTTGTGCGAAACCGCCACCTAGGATGACTGGAGGCTTACCAGAAAGTTGGGACCCACCTAGCATACGCTATATGGGTCAAACAGGCTTGGATTGCTCACTGGCAATGAAGGTAGGGAACCAAGGGCTGGTGAATGGTGAAGTTGTAACGTTGCTATCCCAAAGAGGTCTTCTTCATATGGAAGCTCGGACACCAACGGACATTACCCACATGTAATGAAGAAGGGGCTCATAGCGTAATTCCGTAAACCATAAAAAATTTATTAAAAGGAAAAACACTTACATTTCAGAATAAAAAGCGCTTGCAAGTAAAATGGCGGCAGTGGAGTCCTCCCGACGCGTTTCGTCATACAAGACTTCATCTGGGGTACTTGCCCACTGCAGCCAGACTCCTTTATATAGGGACAAGGACCCCTCTGATGAGAATCCAGCTCCCAGGCTTGTTTGCATTGGCACTTCCGGGGTCATCCAAAATGGCGGACCCGAGTGCTTTCCAAGCCTCTCTTTCATGTAATTCAATTCCCATAGGTCTAATGGTGTCATGTGTTTCAAGACAAGACGTGGTGCTGAGTGCCTTCCAAGCCTCTCTTTCACATGATTCCATTCCCATAGGTCTAATGGTGTCATGTGCTTCAGGAGGAGACATGATGCTGAATGCCTTCCAAACCTCTCTTTCAAATAATTCCATTCCCATAGGTCTAATGGTGTCATGTGCTTCAGGAGGAGACATGATGCAGAGTCCATTCCCATAGGTCTAATGGTGTCATGTGCTTCAGGAGGAGACATGATGCTGAGTGCCTTCCAAGCCTCTCTTTCAAATGATTCCATTCCCATAGGTCTAATGGTGTCATGTGCTTCAGGAGGAGACATGATGCAGAGTCCCGGCGTCCAGAACCTCCCACTTCCACTTGTTACTACCCCTTATGACCTCTTAGTGGGTGTATGGAGGGGGAGGCCGTGACTCTGCGTCACCACATCAGTGACATCCCCCCTAACGTATATTACGATAAAAAACCACGCTCGCGCATGCGCGCGGCGTAGTTCAGCGCGGTGACATCAATGAAGGGCGAGGCCGCAACTGTGCGTCTCAACCTCAATCACATCCCCCATAGTCTAATAGAGACCGCGCTCGCGCATGTGCGCGGCGTGGTCCAGCGCAGTGACGTCATCAAAAAACGACGCATGCGTACATCACCTCCGGTCTCCGTTCGATCACACCAGGAAGTGACCTGCAGAGAGGGGAAAAGGGCCGGAAATGATGTTGTAATCCCCAGACCGGCCTTCAAAGTGTACGCAATGAGTGTGCATTAATGGGTGACCTAAACACGATCAGGACTTCATTCAAAGATGATAGATGAGTCCATGAAAACGAAAAAAATGAAAAAAAATATGAAGAAGATGGATTCTCAGCAGGAGAGAGAAGAGATGGACAATTCACTATTCCATCTCTTGACTCACTCTATGTCCCCATATAACTCATATTGTAATACTTCAAAAAAGATCAATACTTTAATAATAACTACCCAATTGTCAAAATAAAGTAAATATAATCATAATAATAATAAAATAATGTGTAACAGATGGAAAGGCACATGCATGTAAAAAGTATCAGACATAATATACACCCTAGGTATTAGTACTCCTAAACGGAAGTTGATGTTTCTTATCTCATGATAAATCTGTCAAGACTCGTTTATAAAGGCATTAACATCTACTTCCACGTTCATGCCTTGAGGAAAAAAGGTCTGTAGTTCATACGCCCAGAACATTTCAAGGCGAGAGACCCCTCTGATTTTGGCCCCCCCCCTCCACGGCGGGACGTATTTGTCTATAATGACAAATTGTGAACCAGTGGGGTTACTATTATGATATTGCTTGTAATGTCTGGGTACCGTATGCTTAGAGTCCCTGCCTTTGATTAGAGCAATATGTTCCCCTACCCTTGTTGTAAACGTTCTGGTGGTACGACCAATGTATTGTCTACGACAAGGGCATGTGATAAGATATACTATGTATTTGGTACTACACGTGCAAAAAGATTTCACTGTATATCTTTTCCCCGTGACTGTGGATGTGAATTCTGTGACTTTACGTCCTTCCAGGTTATTGTGCAAACATACCACACATTTTCTACACGGGTAAAAGCCTGTCATGTTATGGAAAAAAGAAGGCCGGGATGTTGGATTTATAACATTGGGGGCTATCTGACCCTGTAAAGATGGTGCTCCCCTAAATATAATCTTGGCCTCTTCTGGCAATGACCCGCCCAGAATATTATCATGTCTCAAGACATCCCAGTGTTTTTTTACAATGCTTTTAATTTGTTTGTGCTGGGTTGAGAAAGATGTTATCATTGCCCATTTAAACTTTTCATCCGGTTCTTTTTTTGGCTTTACCTCGAGTAAAGTTTTCCTTTCAATATTCATGGCTCTCTGGATCTCAAAATCCAGGTTGGCGTTGTCATACCCTTTGTCTATAAATTTTTGTTTAAGGACACCTGCTTGTGTGATAAATAATTCCGTGTCCGTGCAGTTCCTACGGAGCCTGAGAAATTGGCTGTGAGGAACAGCACTTAACCAGGATCTATGATGGCAACTGGTGGTGGGAATAAAACCATTACGGTCAGTGGGCTTAAAGTAGGTGTTAAATTTAAATTTTCTGTCTACTATTTCTATCTCCAAGTCCAGAAAATGTATCTTGGTCCTGCTGGCCTCATATGAAAGGGAGATGCCCCTGTCATTAGAATTCAGACACTCGAAAAACTCGAACGAATTTTTTTTTATTTTATTATTATTATGATTATATTTACTTTATTTTGACAATTGGGTAGTTATTATTAAAGTATTGATCTTTTTTGAAGTATTACAATATGAGTTATATGGGGACATAGAGTGAGTCAAGAGATGGAATAATGAATTGTCCATCTCTTCTCTCTCCTGCTGAGAATCCATCTTCTTCATATTTTTTTCATTTTTTTCGTTTTCATGGACTCATCTATCATCTTTGAATGAAGTCCTGATCGTGTTTAGGTCACCCATTAATGCACACTCATTGCGTACACTTTGAAGGCCGGTCTGGGGATTACAACATCATTTCCGGCCCTTTTCCCCTCTCTGCAGGTCACTTCCTGGTGTGATCGAACGGAGACCGGAGGTGATGTACGCATGCGTCGTTTTTTGATGACGTCACTGCGCTGGACCACGCCGCGCGCATGCGCGAGCGCGGTCTCTATTAGACTATGGGGGATGTGATTGAGGTTGAGATGCACAGTTGCGGCCTCACCCTTCATTGATGTCACCGCGCTGAACTACGCCGCGCGCATGCGCGAGCGTGGTTTTTTATCGTAATATACGTTAGGGGGGATGTCACTGATGTGGTGACGCAGAGTCACGGCCTCCTCCTCCATACACCCACTAAGAGGTCATAAGGGGTAGTAACAAGTGGAAGTGGGAGGTTCTGGACGCCGGGACTCTGCATCATGTCTCCTCCTGAAGCACATGACACCATTAGACCTATGGGAATGGAATCATTTGAAAGAGAGGCTTGGAAGGCACTCAGCATCATGTCTCCTCCTGAAGCACATGACACCATTAGACCTATGGGAATGGAATCATTTGAAAGAGAGGCTTGGAAGGCACTCAGCATCATGTCTCCTCCTGAAGCACATGACACCATTAGACCTATGGGAATGGACTCTCCATCATGTCTCCTCCTGAAGCACATGACACCATTAGACCTATGGGAATGGAATTATTTGAAAGAGAGGTTTGGAAGGCATTCAGCATCATGTCTCCTCCTGAAGCACATGACACCATTAGACCTATGGGAATGGAATCATGTGAAAGAGAGGCTTGGAAGGCACTCAGCACCACGTCTTGTCTTGAAACACATGACACCATTAGACCTATGGGAATTGAATTACATGAAAGAGAGGCTTGGAAAGCACTCGGGTCCGCCATTTTGGATGACCCCGGAAGTGCCAATGCAAACAAGCCTGGGAGCTGGATTCTCATCAGAGGGGTCCTTGTCCCTATATAAAGGAGTCTGGCTGCAGTGGGCAAGTACCCCAGATGAAGTCTTGTATGACGAAACGCGTCGGGAGGACTCCACTGCCGCCATTTTACTTGCAAGCGCTTTTTATTCTGAAATGTAAGTGTTTTTCCTTTTAATAAATTTTTTATGGTTTACGGAATTACGCTATGAGCCCCTTCTTCATTACATGTGGGTAATGTCCGTTGGTGTCCGAGCTTCCATATGAAGAAGACCTCTTTGGGATAGCAACGTTACAACTTCACCATTCACCAACCCTTGGTTCCCTACCTTCATTGCCAGTGAGCAATCCAAGCCTGTTTGACCCATATAGCGTATGCTAGGTGGGTCCCAACTTTCTGGTAAGCCTCCAGTCATCCTAGGTGGCGGTTTCGCACAAGTGTTTGTCAGCACATGTTGGATTACATACAGAAATCTCTCACGAGTATATGTTTTGGAATTTATCACCATTGCAAAATTTATGTTCATCGTACCTGCACATTCAGTTTTGGACTTTATTGCCATTTTTACATCCTGTTATCACTTTTGGTGACCCTAAGGCTTTATAACATAAGTGTTCTATATGTATGAATGTTCACAAAGTATACAAAACACTATCTTTTCACAATTCATTTTGCTATTATATGTGGTATAGCAATATTCTCTTTCTCATTTTTTAGCGCTACACTTGGTTACATATGATTTATTACAAATTTTCTATTTGTTGTGTTAGCTGCTTACATCTATGACTTTTTTGGAGTAAGCGCATGGTTTATAGGTTTTTTATGCACACTGGTTGACGAACGGCCGTTCAGAAACAAACTGAAAGTGCGAAATGAAAAGTGCGAAATAAAACTTCTACTAACACAAAATTAGCAGAAGGGCCCAAAGGGTGGCGCTAAAGAGCTGAAAAACAACGTAGTACGTCACTATGTTCGTAAATTGTTGGGCTACAATTGTGTGGCTGTGTGTATGCAAGACAAGTTTGGGCCAACGCCCTTCAGACAAAATTCCACAGTTTTGTTGGCCAACAATCCGATCGTGTGTATGAGGCTCAAGTCACAGGAACACGTGTTCCCATTTGGATGATTTGCCACCTCTTCTTGTTAAAAAGTTCTGGATTTCGTTAATTTCAGTGCCATTGGCAACCAAGACAAGAAGAGAGGGTGACTCTAACCCTTTCCTACTGTATCCGAAAAAAACAAACAGTTTAGGCTTTAAAGTGGGAGTAAACTCCCATGCATGAATTGTACCTATAGGTAAGCCTATAATAAGGTTTACCTATAGGTACTGTAAATATCTCCTAAATGTGCATCTTTCAGGAGATATTTACTGTACATGCGCTGGTGATATCACCAGCGCATGCACTCTGAAGGAACGGCTAACCGGGCCGTTCCGTCAGAGTCCTGTGCCGTAAACGGTGGCTCCTGTGCGCATGCACGGGAGTGACGTCATCGCGACTCCGGCCACTCACACCCAGAAAGAAGACTGGGTGAAGATGGAAGCCATGTCAGCAGGCTTCGTTCTGAGTTAAGTTTCACATAATGTACTAGTATGCAATGCATATTAGCACATTATAACTTTGCCTTGCAGGTTAAAAAAAAAATTGTCGTCAGTTTACTATCGCTTTAAAGGAAACCTGTAGCAAGATAAATATGTAGCATGCTATTGCTGATCTGTCTGAAAATGCTAATTTCTTGTCATGCATCTTTGATGCCATTTAAAAAAAAAAAAATTTGTCGTGAAGATAGATTTCACATATATTTTAATATCACAAGCTACCTATAAAAAAAATTCTCCACGCTACAAATAAAAAAAAGTGTTTTCATAACTGCCTGTGTCCATATTAGGTAGATTTCCTCTTACTTATTTTTCCTATGAAAATTATCCCAGGAGGCAGTATATAAGGAGGAGCATCTCCAGTGGGGAGAAAGACATCAATAAAAAGAAAACCTGGCAGAAGTTCAAACCCTTCTTCGTTTCATCCGTAAATTGGTGAAGTTACTTTTTAAAGTGGTAGTCAACTCTCGCATGCCAAAATCCTCTGACAGACAGGGTTTTTTATAACAGTAGAGACCCTAGAGGTCTCCCCTGTCATAAATGTCCCCCTGCCTGTCAGCGCTAATGCAATCTGAGCCATGCATATGCAGCTCAGACTTCATTTCCAGCATGTTCTGCATGCCAGGGCAAAGAGACATGCAATCAAGCGGCTGAAGATTCGGAACCTGGAAAGAAGACCGGGGTAACATAGAAGCCGCCATCGGGGGAGCCGTGACAGCCCAGCGCTGGAGGGCTCTATTTGTAGGTAAGTCTCTCATAATTTACTAGTATGTGGTGTATACTAGTACATTATGATTTAAACCTGAAGGGGAGTACATTTTTGGACTTTCTCGAAGAGAAATTACTACCCTTTAAGTCAAGTAAATACAAATTCAATAACAGCATATAGGAAAATTGGGGAAAGGTACATTTAAAGTATATCTAAACCCAAGAACAAATTTTTAAAATGTATTGCAGATTACCAGTACTTATATGTGGTACCTGCTTTAGTTTTCTTTTTCAGGTGTTTTTTCCTGTTTTAATTGGCCAGTAACACACTTCCTGTCTTAGGGTAACAACACCCAGTCAGTGTATTGTGTCAAAGGAGGAGCAGCATTGTCACCTAGGCTGCTCACAGCTTAATTGGGCTACAAAACATCTCCCCCTTTGCACATCTCCGTAACAAAGAGGGCGGGTCTCAGGAGTGTCAGTGCTTGGATAAGGTCATCCCGTGCCCAGGGAAAGATGCCGCACTGCCTCCCCCTCATCCTGGCCCTGAATGTATTCATATATTACATGAGCAGTGAGTGTATTGCACAAGTACTATGTTACAGTGAGTATGAGTTTATGACAACAGTACCTGTGTTACATGTGTAATAGAGCCAACATGATCTTTTATCACATAGTAGTGTGATAGTTCGTTAGCAGTGAGTAGAACAATGTGATAATAGTTGTACTGGTTCAGTACACGCATATAATTTGTAGGGTGCACAGCACTTGGGGTAGCTGCCCCTCCCCCTTGTCTTGGCCCTAAGAGGTCTTCCTAGGATTTTTAATTTTGAGCACCCAGAGGACAAGAATGAGCCGACACACAAAATGGTGGGTGTGGTCAAACTGCACATTGGGAAGGGCTTAAAGGAACTTGCTTGTTCAGTTAGGCTTTGACAATAAAACCTGGAAGCCGATATGCACAAAAAATCTACAACCGAGTGACCACCTCATTAAGAATAACCTTCCTGATCCCCTTCAGTTTTGATTTCACCCTCAACACTCCACAGAGACTGCTTTCCTAAAACTCACAAACGATTTACTAACAGCATATATCAATGGGCACTATTGTGTACTTCTACTTCTGGACCTTTTGGCTGCCTATAATATAGCTTACCACTCCCGCCTCAAAAAAAAACTTTACTCCTTTGGTCTCTATGACTGTGTTCTTCGTTGGCTGTCATCATACCTATCCCACTACACGTTCAGTGTCACTTACACCTCCACTTCCTCATTTTCCTTTTCCTTTCTCTGTCAGGGTCCCTCCAAGGTTCTGTTCTTGGACCACTGCTATTCTCAATGTACACCTCCTCTTGGGGTCAGCTAATAGCCTCCCATGGCTTCCAATTTTATTTCTACTCTGACGAAACCCAAATCTATCTTTCTACCCCTCAGCTCACAACATCAGTCTCCTCACGCATCACTAATTTACTGACTGACATATCAGTCTGGATGTCACACTACTTCCTCAAACTCAACCTGTCCAAAACTGAAGTCATAATACTTCCTCCACCACGTGCCCCTTTCCCTGAGTTCTCTGTTAAGATCAATGGCACAACTATCAACCCGTCCACGCATGTCAGGGTGCTAGGTGTAATCCTAGACTCTGAACTCTTCTTTCAGCCCCACATCCAATTACTTTCCAAAGCTTGCCATCTCAAACTATGCAACATCTCCAAAATACGCCCCTTCCTAACCAATGACACCACAAAGCTCCTTATTCACTCCCTGGTTATCACTCACCTCGACTACCACAACTCACTCCTCATTGGCTTACCCTTAGATAAGCTATCCCCTATTAAGTTCATCATGAATGCTTCTGCCAGACTTATCCACCTTAAGCCATGTACACACGGGCGGACTTTTCAGCATCAAAAGTCCGACAGTCTTTCTGACGGACTTTCGGACGACCAGACTTGCCCACACACGAAAGGACTAAAGTCAGTTCGAAAGTCCGTTGGTATGAACGTGATGACGTACGAAAGGACTAGAATAAGGAAGTTCATAGCCAGTAGCCAATAGCTGCCCTTGCGTCCTTTTTCCAAATCTAAAGTCCGTCTGATTTTCGACAGAAAAAGTCCGCTGGAGATCTAATGAAGCCCACACACGGCCGGATTGTCCTACGGATTCGTTCCGTCGGACCAGTCCGGTCAAAAAGTCCCGTGTATACACGGCATTACAAAACACTCAGTGTCTGCTACCCTTCTCTGCCAATCCCTCCATTGGCTGCCAGTCACCCAACAAATTAAATTCAAAGTACTAACAGTAACTTACAAAGCCATCCACAACTTGGCCTCCAGCTACATCACTAACCTAGTCTCAAAATACCAACCAAATCGTTTTCTTTGTTGTTTCCAAGACCTCCTGCTTTCTAGCTTTCTTGTCACCTCCAGGACTTCTCCCGAGTCTATCCCATTCTTTGGAACTCCTTACCCCAATCTGTCCAACTATCTCCTACTCTGTCCACTTTTAGCCAATCCCTGAAAACATTTATCTTCAGAGAAGTCTATCCAGCCTCCACCTAACAACTATACATTTATTTTCTCTATTAGCTCATCCCCCACAGGTATTACCTTTGTATCAAGCCCCCCTGATTCCTCCTGTATTGAATTGTATTATAACTGTACTGTCTGCCCTCACGTTGTACAGTGCTGAGCAAACTGTTGGTGATATATAAGTCCTGTATAATAATAATAATAAGCAGTATTGAAGAGTCTCATTGTATCAGACCTGCTGACACAAAGACTGTAGCAGATGTTTCTTTGCAGGAATTACATATTAGCTCAGTGTTTACGGCCATGGGCCTTGCTTTAGGCAGTTGTGATCAAATGGGCCTTAAATTAGTTACTGCGTGCACAGCTTGCTCTCACAGCAAAGTCAAGGCCTTTTCTATGTGGGGTTTACTTGATCAAAGGTTATTAAATACAGAGCAACCTGAAAATATGAACAAAATTGTATGCTAAGCTTTCTTTGTGCAGCCCTCTGACATGGTGCAAACCGTCACGCCACTCAGTCTTTAGTGTTATTATGGTTGTACCAGCTCTATTGTACATACTGTATCATGCTGTCTGTACATATTCTAATAACGAAACTACCTGGATTTGTGCAAACTGTTTTTAGCCACTTTTCACCAAAAATGAAAGCTAACAGAACAAGAGAATGAGCAGCGGATTTATGAAAAAAATGTAGGTATATTTATATATAATACAAAAAGAAAGTATTCTGTGCGGTGTGCAATTCCCTATAAGTGTTAGTGGACAACCAGCTGCACTTACTGTATTGCACAACAATACTCAAACAAATATATCCAAAAAATAGTGTTGCGCTTTTAATAAATTTAAATTGCTCAAAATAATGCAGTGCTCCCAGGGTATCAGTATTAAAGTGCCTTATTAGTGCAAAAAAAAAATCATATATATATATATATATTGTAATGTTTGGGGGACCAGCTAGATCGCAGGACACAGGCTTTTCACTCAAAAGGAGATTTATTGAACTTAAATAGCTTTACAGCAGCAAAAACAAAAGAAAAAGGTTTTAGTCTCACCGACTTGCAAAGTCCAGAACTGCTATCGCAGTTAAACAATCCTTAATTTCTGTTGCAGGTAGCTTCCCCTGGCAGGAGACTTCCAGGCAGGACACTGCTATTCACTTTTGTTGCTGCACAACAAACACCATCCACCATCCACACTCTCCTTTACACTCCTCCACACCCTCTCCAACTTCCTGTCTTGTTTTAAACCCACTTCCTCTGACAGGTGAGTTAACCCTTTTTGTTCCCTTAAAGGGACCACAGTCCAAACAGAGGGGAAACATAGCGTCCTTCCAGGACCCAGCCACGGCGTCCTGTACATATCCCCCCCCTGTGCCCCAACGCCATGGAGGTGGAGGCAACAGTGGAGCTCAAACAATGGACTCGGGAGAGGGCATCTGCATTTTGATGCAGTCTCCCGGGCCTATGCTCCACTACAAATTTAAATTCCTGGAGTGCCAGGAACCACCGAGTAACCCTGGCATTATTCCCTTTACCCTGTCTCAACCATGTTAAAGGGGCATGGTCAGAAATCAGCCTAAACTTCCTCCCCAAAAGGTAATATCTGAGGGATTCCAGAGCCCACTTAATGGCCAGACACTCTCGTTCAATTATAGCGTAGTTTTTTTCCGCTGGTGTTAACTTCCTACTGAGGAAGACTACCGGGTGCTCCTCTCCATTAATAACCTGTGACAACACCGCTCCCAATCCTACATCAGAAGCATCAGTTTGGACAACAAACTCTTTTGAAAAATTGGGTGCTACCAGGACAGGGTGTTGGCACAGTGCCGACTTGAGCTCCAAAAAGGCCTTCTCAGCGTCTGCATTCCACTCCACCATGACCGATTTCCGACCCTTAGTCAGATCGGTCAATGGAGCCGCCAACGTGGCAAAGTTGGGTACAAACCTCCTGTAGTATCCCACCATGCCCAAGAATGCACGTACCTGCTTTTTTGTGAGGGGACGGGGCCAACTCTGTATAGCCTCTACCTTGCTGACCTGAGGTTTCACCACCCCTCTACCCACGATATAGCCCAGGTATTTCACCTCCTCCATTCCCAAAGCACATTTTTCAGGGTTTATTGTAAACCCCTCCTTCCAAAGAGAGTCCAGCACTGCCTGGACTTTGGGCAAGTGTGATTCCCAGTCTCTGCTAAAAATGACTATGTCGTCTAAGTACACTGAGGCATATTTCTGGTGAGGTCGTAAAATCCGATCCATTGCTCGCTGGAATGTGGCTGGAGCAGTTTGCAATCCAAAAGGCATCCTTTTGTACTGAAAACTCCCCTCTGGGGTAGAAAAAGCAGTTTTCTCTCTAGCAGCCTTAGTCAACGGGATTTGCCAATATCCCTTGGTAAGGTCTAATGTAGTGATATACCTGGCTGGACCTAGTCTCTCAATAAGCTCATCTACCCGGGGCATGGGGTAGGCATCAAACCGTGAAACTTCATTAAGTTTCCGAAAATCATTGCAGAATCGCAGAGTCCCGTTGGGCTTCGGTACCAACACAATCGGACTCGACCACTCACTCTGCGATTCCTCAATAATCTCCAGGTCTAACATCTTCTTCACTTCCTCTGAAACAGCCTTCCTTTGGGCCTCTGGGATGCGGTAGGGCCGGACAAAAACTTTGACTCCTGGTTCCGTGATGATATCATGCTCTATGGTACTCGTGAGCCCTGGCAAGTCTGAAAATTTTTCTTTATTTCTCTGCAAGAACTCCTTTGCCTGCTGGCTTTGGGTTTTAGACAGGGTATTTGCTACTTGGACACTCTCCACCCCAACCCGAGGCTCCAATCTTGCACTAGCCAGGGAGGTCACTGGTTCCCTCTCTGTCCAGGGCTTTAACAAGTTTACATGATATATTTGATAGGGTTTCCTCTTACCCGGTTGGTGGATTTTATAATTCACCTCTCCCACTTTTTCTACAACTTCAAAGGGGCCTTGCCACCTGGCTAAGAATTTACTTTCCACAGTGGGAATCAACACCGCTACTCGATCCCCCACTTGGAAATTCCTTATTTTAGCAGCCCTATTATAGACTCGTCGTTGAGCCTCCTGAGCTTTTTGTAAATGTTCCTTGACTAGTGGCAACACAGTTCGGATCCTCTCCTGCATTTGGGAAACATATTCAAGAACACTCTTATGCTGACTAGGTTCACTTTCCCATTCCTCCTTAACAAAATCCAGTAGTCCGCGAGGTCTCCGCCCATATACCAACTCGAAGGGCGAAAACCCAGTGGAGGCCTGGGGCACTTCCCGGATAGCAAACAGGAGAGCTGGTAACAGACAGTCCCAGTCTTTCCCATCCCTTTGTACAACTCTCTTAAGCATAGATTTAAGGGTCTTATTAAAGCGTTCCACTAACCCATCCGTTTGGGGATGGTAGACCGATGTGCGCAGCTGTTTAATCCGGAAGAGCTTACACACGTCGGCCATAACTCTCGACATAAACGGGGTGCCTTGGTCCGTTAGTATTTCCTTGGGAAAACCAGTCCGTGTAAACAACTGGAATAATTCCCGGGCAATAGCCTTAGAGGAGGTATTTCGCAGGGGTAGCGCCTCAGGATATCGGGTGGCATAGTCGAGAATCACCAGTATGTAGGAGTGACCTCGAGCCGACTTCACCAAGGGACCTACTATATCCATGGCTATCCTTTCAAATGGGACCTCAATTATGGGCAGAGGGACCAAAGGATTCCGGAAGTGGGTCACCGGAGCGGTCAACTGACAGGTGGGACAAGAGGTACAGTATCTCCTTACCTCTGCTTTCAGACCTGGCCAGTAAAACCGGTCGGTGATCCGTGCCTCTGTCTTTTCAACTCCCAGGTGTCCCCCTAAAACATCATCATGGGCCAGGTCCAGGACCTTGCGTCTATACTGTTGGGGTACCAATAATTGCTCTACCACATTTTCTCTCACTTTGGTAACCCGATAAAGCAATTCATTACATATTGCAAAGTGTGGCCACCGCTCATTCGCACCTGGCTCTTGGGGAACCCCATTTAATACTACCACCTGTTCCCGTGCATGGGCCAAAGTGGGGTCCTGCATCTGGGCAGTACCAAATGCCCCCTGCGGAACACCCAAATCCGGCAGGGCAGGGGTAACGGCCACTTCCTCATCCTCTTCCCCCAGCATTACCTGAAGTGGGAAAGGTTCCCCCCCCTCTTCAGTGTTCAGGTAGGTCTGTGAACCACACATTTTGACACCCTTAATAACATCAGCACTACTTTCATCACCATTAACCAAATCATTAGCATTTTCAAGAACATTCGGCATTTCAGGGTTATTTCTCTCAACCACAGGAACAGAGGGACTAGTTTCTCCCCAGTCTCTGGACCGTTCAGGTAGTTCTCCTTGTCCCCACAGTTTTGCAAATAATGGACAGTCTCGTCCTATGATAACATCATGTACCAAGTTTTTTACCACCCCCACCTCTTGAGTACCAGTGCCACATGCTGCGGAGATGGTCACCGAGATGAGAGGGTACTCTCTAGTGTCCCCGTGAATGCACACCACCCGTAAAGTTTTTCTTACCGGACCGATCTTCCCAATTACTCTAGGATGGATCAGGGTTACCATACTTCCGGAGTCCAGCAAAGCCCGGGCAGGGAGGTGGTTCACTTGGACTTCACACTCGAATTTCTCTTCTCCAAGATCGATATGTGTTGTACATGCTTTATGGGCATAAAAAGACCCCCTCCGAAGAACCCCGCATTCCATGGGCTCCTCTTGCAGTGGGCAGTGGGCCCGGGTATGGCCCCAGGAATGACATCGCCAACATTGTACATCCCCTCCTCTCCGAACAGGAACAGGTCGCTGAGAAGGTATCGGGAGTGACTCTTGACCTTCTGGGGTGTTGGTTCCAGGGCTCCGGGGAACGTCCTTTCGAAGGGCAGCAGTCGAACGAATAGGCCGTGGCAGACTGGGTCCTTGGCGCTTGGTAGGGCCAAGCAGATCCTCCACCACTGTGTATCGTTCTACCATCTCGACAAGGAGGTTCACTGTTTTGGGGTCTCCATGGCTGACCCACCGTTGAAGGTCGTCTGGCAGTGACCTTAGGTATCGGTCCAGCACGACCCGCTCCACGATTTGGAGGCCAGACAACATTTCGGGCTGCAGCCATTTTTTTACCAGTTGCACCAGGTCATGCATTTGAGACCGTGGTGGACGATCTGGACGATACTTCCATTGGTGCACTCGTTGGGCCCGAACAGCTGTAGTTACCCCCAAACGAGCCAATATTTCTGCCTTTAATTTTTGATAGTCTTTAGCGTGATCTGGTGGCAGGTCGAAGTAGGCTTTTTGCGGATCTCCGGTTAGGAAAGGAGCAATTAGGCCGGCCCACTGGTCCTGGGGCCACCCTTCTCTCTCTGCCGTCCTCTCAAATGTAGCAAGAAATGCCTCTACATCATCACTCAGGGACAATTTCTGCAAAAAATGGCTTGCCCTCACGGTCACCTGGTTGCCAGGGGCAACAGCCGCTTGCTCACGGCCCTGAGAAAGCTGCTGCACTACTTCTTTTAAGGCAGTCACTTGAGCCTGCATAACCTCTTGCTGGGTCGCTTGCTGGGCTGCCAACTGGGCCACCAACAGGCGAGTGTTTTCTTGCTGTACCTCATGGCGAGTCTGCGCTTGTATATTAGCCAAGGACAGCTGTTTAATTAGCTCCTCCATTGCTTCAGCTTTCAGGGTTTGTGCGGCTTTAACCCAGGACATAAATCCACTGTACTGTCCCTTTAAATGTCAGTTTTAAGTCCAATACACAAAAAAAAAAAACAGCAAGAAAAATGCCTGTTACTCTGTCCTGCCCGCATTCGAGCACCACTTGTAATGTTTGGGGGACCAGCTAGATCGCAGGACACAGGCTTTTCACTCAAAAGGAGATTTATTGAACTTAAATAGCTTTACAGCAGCAAAAACAAAAGAAAAAGGTTTTAGTCTCACCGACTTGCAAAGTCCAGAACTGCTATCGCAGTTAAACAATCCTTAATTTCTGTTGCAGGTAGCTTCCCCTGGCAGGAGACTTCCAGGCAGGACACTGCTATTCACTTTTGTTGCTGCACAACAAACACCATCCACCATCCACACTCTCCTTTACACTCCTCCACACCCTCTCCAACTTCCTGTCTTGTTTTAAACCCACTTCCTCTGACAGGTGAGTTAACCCTTTTTGTTCCCTTAAAGGGACCACAGTCCAAACAGAGGGGAAACATAGCGTCCTTCCAGGACCCAGCCACGGCGTCCTGTACAATATATATATATATATATATATATATATATATATGCTCATAAGTTTACATACCCTGGCAGAATTTATGATCTCTTGGCCAGAGAATATGAATGATAACACAAAAACTTTTCTTTTACTCGTGGTTAGTGTTTGGCTGCAGCCATTTATTATCAATCAACTGTGTTTACTCTTTTTAAATCATAATGGCAACAGAAACTACCCAAATGACCCTGATAAAAAGTTTACATACCCCAGTTCTTAAAACCGTGTATTGCCCCCTTTAACATCAATGACAGCTTGAAGTCTTTTGTGGTATTTGTGGATGAGATTCTTTATCTTCTCAAACGGTAATGCTGCCCATTCCTCTTGGCAAAAAGCCTCCAGTTCCTGTAAATTCTTGGGCTGTCTTGCATGAACTGCACATTTGAGATCTCCCCAAGAGCGGCTCAATGATATTGAGGTCTGGAGACTGAGAGGGCCACTCGATAACCTTCACTTTATTCTGCTGTAGCCAATGACATGTTGACTTGGCCTTGTGTTTTGGATCATTGTCATGTTGGAATGTTCAAGTACGTCCCATACGCAGCTTCCTGGCTGATGAATGCAAATGTTCCTCCAGTGTTTTTTGATAACATAATGCTTTCATCTTGCTAACAATTTTGACCAGATTTCCTGTGCCTTTGTAGCTCACACATCCCCAAACCATCAGCGATCCACCTCTGTACCTTTCATCATTGGCCTAGTTGACTCCTCTTCAAATGTAGATAAAGGTTTGGGACTTTATATGAGGCTCAGGGCATGTGATGCCAAGCACCTCCATCCCTGATTCTTGAGCAAAGAGGAGAGGAGGATGGAACTTTATATGAAACATGCATTCAGGGAGATAACACAATAAGAATGAGTCTGGCAAGTACCTAATATAATAGAACTATGAACGTTGCATGAAAGCATTGCATAGCATCAATTGACAATCAATAGTTTATTTTTATATATAATATGATAATGATAATAACATGATAATATAATAGCATAATTAGTTCATACTTTATTAAATGTGAAGCACTAATGCACCGCTAAACGTGTAAACGATGTATATGGCAAAGTGTTAAAGTGCAAAAAGATAAATATAAAGCAGCTGACTTCTGAAGTGTTGCTAGCACCAAAAATATGAGTGATGAAGCAGCACTAAATATCTCTTCAGAAATACTAAATAGGAGTAGCTCATAATAAAGTGCTAATACGGTTCCCAGGTAACGCTGAACCAATCTTACAGTATAAAGTGCTAATAATATTACAATATAAAGTGCTAATAATAAAGTGCTTGTAACAATATAAATTCTCAATGTGCAAAATAATGCAATAATAATGACATAAAAAAATAGTTCACAGAGATGACTGATGTAACTTTGGATGCTAAGCAAATAGTCTCTATAAGGGTAAGTACATCAAAGAAAGGAAAAAGTTCTAATGCGGATAATAAAATGACTAGTAGGAATCCTTCTCCAATCCACACCCTGTGTGTGCTAGCCTCTCACCTCAAGGGAAGACCCCAAATGGGTCTAGTCGTGCATCAACAGATCAACAGATGTCCTTTTCCTCCTCCTTGGGTGTATCTGCAGTGTGGCTGCAGTCTATAACTTTGTAGCAATGGACAAAGACTTATTCATATCTGCGCCTGAAAAAGTAATATTACATGGTGAACATGCTGTGGTCCATGGGAAGACAATTTTTTAAAAGGAGCTGGTCGTGGAACTCGGTGTTTGTGGAGAAATAGACTGGAGACTGTAGTAACCATTCGTTTGAGAAGAGGGAGAGGAGGGGAAAAACAATTTCCCAAAACTACTTACAGATATGCCTATGAATCTGGGGGCAGGCGTGGAGGGCCGGAGGCCGACCGGAAGAACATCAGCCCCGGGAGCTGAGGTGGATTGACCCCGACACACAACGATGGAAATCCATTGGGAGACAGTAGTCCGCAGGGATGAGCCCAATAGATTTTGAAATTGGTATGATCCACGTAAATGTAACCATCTATAAAAAAGGGGGTATATAGTAGAATGTGAACTGTAGCATGGAAATATACAATAAGTGACTAATAAAGAGGGATATAATAGTGCAGGGACCGATCAGTGGTAGGGATCTGAAGCAAGGTATAGGATAGGTGCAGGGTGATTGGGATGACAAGGTATAACCCATTGGGATAGTAAAATAAATGGTGAAAAGGATTACAGACCAAACCCCAATGCTGAGGTGTGGTACTAAGGAAAAAGGGGAAATTGGGACACAATAACATTTGAATAAAAATTGGAAAAAATGAAAGAGGAAAAAAAGGGGGTGAGAAGGGGCCAAAAAGATTACCTATATTGCTATGTGAGCAATAGGGGTCCAATGGTGCACAATGACCACGGGGGTATCAGCCATAGGGTGGGTTTCTGAATCAACTGGAGGGAGTATAAATACTCCAGTGTGGTCGTGGGTGTCCACCAACATCACGCTAGCGAACAATAAGAGGAGACGGCGCCAAACAACTGAGCAGCATAGGCTACTCGCCATCCGGCACCAGCTACCTCGTGGAGGATGCCAGAATCGAATCCACAGCGTCGGCACGCCAGCATCACTGGTGGTGACGCAGCGCACACAGCGCTGGAAGCTTGACATCGATGTGCAACTGGATGTCCACCCAGACCCCCGCCTCACCCAGAAGGAGGAGGAGGGGGAAGGGGAGGGCCCCAGGAGCGCATCACAGCTCCCGGGACTGGGCAAGAGCGGTCGGAAACAGCCAGCCAAAAACACACCATGACCCAGTGCATAAAAATAGCATAACCAAGCACACACAGTGTAGATCATGTTGGAAAAAAATGTTAAATAACTAAGCTCCTCTAAACCTAAATAACATATGACTCTAGATTAACAATAAAAATATTTGTGTTTAAATAAATAAACACCTATGTTAGTATTAGCAATGGAGTACCAAAATTAAAATAATCTGTATGGGTAAGGGTGCATGCTTCCAATCCCTGTTATGCAGATAAAACATAACAGGTCGGCCTCCGGCCCTCCATGCCTGTGCCCAGATTCATAGGCATATCTGTAAGTAGTTTGGGAAATTGTTGGTCCGCCTCCTCCCCCTATAGAAAGACCTATTATACAATCTTTCCATAACTAAAATATGTGTTTTGATACTCATAGACATTTACCTCATACCTGCTCCTAAAGAGTGGCAGTCGCCATGAAATGTGTCAAGCCTATAGATGCCCTCTCGCTTATATATTGCATTACTACTATTAACTACCTCATTTGCCAATTGAATTGTACCAATCAATCAGGGATACAATTATTTACTGTGGAGACACGCTTCAATGAATTTGGTTCTTTTTAATGTTTACAGTATGAACTAATTATGCTATTATATTGTCATGTTATTATTATTATTATCATATTACATATTATATACAAATAAACTATTGATTGTCAATTGATGTTATGCAATGCTTTCATGCATAGTTTTATTACATTAGGTACCTGCCAGACTCATTCTTATCGTGTTATCTCCCTGGATGCATGTTTCATATAAAGTACCATCCTCCTCTCCTTTTGCTCCTCCCCAAATGTAACGTTTATGATTGTGGCCAAAAAGCTACATTTTGGTCTCAAATGACTTTGTGCCAGAAGATTTGAGGCTTGTCTCCGTTCCAGAAACATCAGTGCAGTACTGAATGAAAGATGCAAGGGTCCGTCAGGAGTCCAGAAACTCATTGACCTTTTATATACACTAATTACAAACAAACAGATCACAGGTGAGGATGGTTACCTTTAATAGCCATTCAAACCTCTTTGTGTCAACTTGTGTGCATGTTATTAGGTCAAAATCAGCAGGGTATGTAAACTTTTGATCAGGGTCATTTGGGTAGTTTCTGTTGCCATTATGATTTAAAAAGAGTAAACACAATTGATTGATAATAAATGGCTTCAGCCAAACACTATCCATGAGTGAAAGAAATGTTTTTGTGTTATCATTCATATTCTCAGAAAAATGGGCAGGAAATCATAAATTCTGCCAGGGTATGTAAACTTATGAGCACAACTGTATATATATATATATATATATATATATATATATATATATATATATATATTATAACTTTTTATATGCAAATAAAGTGCCAGATCATCAGTGCTAACATAAAAAGTTCATCCAAATGCCAAAATCAACAGATATGGCATAGATAGATAGATAATTATTAATAACACTGTAGTAGTGTCAGTCGTCCCCAAAAAGTGTCAAAAGTGTCAGTGTCAGAATGTCCACCACAATATCGCAGTCCTGCTATAAGTTGCTAATCGCCGCTATTACTTGTAAAAAAATAAATAAATAAAAATATCCCATAGTTTGTAGATGCCTATAACTTTTGCGCAAACCAATCAATATATGTTTCTTGTGATTTTTTTAAACCAAAAATATGTCGCAGAATACATATTGGCCTAAATTTATGAAGAAATTAGATTTTTATTTTTTATTGGATAGGTTTTATAGCAGAAAGTAAAAAAATATTGTTTTTTTTTTCAAAATGGTCTGTATTTTTTTTTTTTGTTTCTAGTGCAAAAAATAAACAATGTAGAGGTGATGAAATACCGCCAAAAGAATGTTCTATTTGTGGGAAAAAAATGACATACATTTTATTTGGGTACAGTGTTGCATGAGCAATTGTCAGTAACGCAGTGCTGTAGGGCACAAAATGGCCTGGTCATGAAGGGGGGTAAATCATCCAGAGGTCAAGTGAAAAAAATCTGTATATACCCCTACAGTATACACCACTAGTATAAATACAGTAGTATCAGGAAAGTAAGCAGAAAATTATCCGTTGTCAGAACATCACTTATCCGCTGTCAGAACTGGTGTTTCTATAATTCAGACAAGCTGCAGCCTTCACACACCAAGGTAAGGGGAACTGAACAATGTGTTTATCACCAGACAGTTTTACAAACTTATCATTTCTCATTCATTTCTGTCATGTAAAGCAGCACATCAGTTTGGTAAGGCAGTAACACACAGAGATAACTCTGTGACCTTTTTACTTTCCCGTCAAGATAAAGCCATCTTAGAAGAAGTCTTTTTCTTCCCCTTCTATTTCCCGTTACTAATTTTCAGTCAACACCTGTCAGCGTAGTCTCAGTTTTCACGGCTCTTTCTTGGCTCTTGTTGTTTTTTTCTCAGACTTGTTCCTAGGTTTATCAGAGGAAACACTTGCACTCACTGGGATGGCCTCCACACCGTGACAGATTAATCCAAGCTGAGTGAACTTCCTTCATACAGTGCGCACTAATTATTATGAAGGCACTTAAAACACAATGAAAGCTGACATCTGACAGACTATTTTCTGCCAGCTCCACATTGTCTTACTGTCAGGCCTTGTCAGTTCCCAGCCTTAATTACATCCTGTTTACAAACATTAGGACTGACTTCAGATGAAGACTTAACAAAGGTTGATGAAGGTCAGGGTCACGTCACAAGGATGTTATCTGTCTGTGTTCCCTTATGGAATAACAGGAGGAGGCATGCACAGGAATTAATATGGAAGATAGGTTTCACAAACTGTTCTGAGGTCATTACACATCTTATCACTTTGCAGATACTTATCAGTCTAGAAATGTATTGGACGACAGCCAGACAATCAGACCGTAAGCCAACTCGGGCTGATTGGTGGGTATTATATAGAGGTTTTGTTGTTGCGAAGGGAAGAGAACACTCAAGGATTTGATTACACTACTCAAACATCCCTGTTCTGAACCACAGCCTGGCTTATGACGATGAACTCATAAAACTAAAGTCATGTCGGGATCATGGACAGACATCAAAACAATGTTACAATTCAAGATGATGGGTACAATCATGGAATGGCAGGCCCTTTTCTTCTAAATGGGCAGAAATTTGAGATGGTCATACAAAGTTTAATGACTTAAATGCTAAGGACATGTTGCACATGCCCTACAGAATGGTCTTGCTCAAATTATAGTTGAGCTAAAATCATATTGGAGGAAAACTATGAACTTGTGTTCAGCGTCAGTGCTAGATTTCCATTAACAGAACCAATGTGCAACTATTGGGTCTTCATATTATAACATCGTTTACAGAATGGCACTAAGACTAAACTCTCAGCAACCAGTTTTGGAGATCAGTTGACATACAAGGTGGTTGCAAAAAGTTTGCGTTTTGTAACACACCAATAGATGGCAGCACAAGGCTGCTCGCACAGTCACAGGGAGCACGACCTTCATAAGTCGGTGTACCAAAAGACATCATCCTGTGTACATCAGGAGCTGTGCAACTGGTGCTGTTCTGACCACATGTGTTACCACATCTGCTATTTCATCATGGTCAGCAAGTTAGAACAAAGCGCAAACATGAAATTCTGCGTGAAACTGGGCAAATCTGCCACAGAGACATTTGACATGATTCAGCAAGTTTATGGCGATGCTGCAATGAGTCGTTTGAGGTGTTTTGAGTTGCACGCATGATTGTTCTCGAACGATCATCATTCACAAGTTGCTGAATGGTTTTGACATTTTCGGGGGTTGAGCTCGTTGAATATCTTCCTGGTCTCTTGTCATATTCCAGTGTTCTTCTGCTCTTGAAGCATGCGTGCCACTCAAAACAATTTCATACAAAACATGCTGTCCATGATGAAATAGCAGACTTGGTAACGTATGTGGTCAGAATAGCACCAGTTGCACACCTTCCGATGTACACAGGATGATGTCTTTTGGTACATTGACTTATGAAGGTCGGTGCTCCCTGTAAATATGCATGCAGCTTTGTGCTGCCATCTGTTGGCGTGTTACAAAACTAGTCTTATACTTTTGTGACCCTGCATTTGATTAATATAGTTTTTTGAGTGACCACTAATTTAATTGTTTGTAATTTATTAACACTTGCAGATGACCAAGTTTATTCTGTTGCTCAGCACATTGTTTCTCAAATCCAGTCCTTAAAGGAGAAATACAGCTAAAGCTCATTTAGCTGTACTTCTCTTGTGGATCACAGGAGTGCAGATCATTCTGCACTCCTGTGACCCGTTTTCAGCAGACAGCAGGCTGAAAGCTGACATCACAAAGCCGGTCCAGGCTGATCGCAACAATATGGTTGGGATCCCCCCACAACCTTGGACCGGCACCTGGCTCAACCTCTCAGCGAGCTGCTGAGAGACTGAGTCAGCCTCTTCTGCCCCCTCCACAGCCCAGTGCTCCAGTGAGTGCGCAGGAGGGGCAGTGACAGTCACCAACTCTCTGCTCAGGGAGCTCTGAGAACTGAGCAATCAGTGGAGTTTGATCGCTCGGTTCTCAGCCTTAGAGCCAGTGGGGGACAGATGTAGCATCAAACCGATGCTGCATCCACCCAGGTAAGCATGATTCTTGCAAAAAAAATAAGAAAACACTATACTTCTTTTTTAAGGTCATTAAATGTTTTCAGAATTGTCTTCAAAATGCAGGAGTGAATGAATGAATATCACTCAATTGTTTCTCAAAAATCCTGGAAATCCTGAAAACATGATATATTGAAGGGTACTTGACTGCTGGAGCAGAGAAATAATGAGTCCACACATGCCTACGATGAGACAGTGAGCTTGATTTACTGAAGGCTGGGAGCACAACCTGCCTATTCTCCAATGGTCAGACTTGTGCTGACACCCCCGCACAGCCATTCATTGGGAAGATCAGTGTACTTCTGTTTCTCCACTAGCTTTCTAAGCCCCTTATGCAGTGGAGATTAAAGATAATGCAATCACTTTTTTTTTTTTTTTTTAAAGGTGGTTATAACTTTTTTTTTACATATATGCACAATGTTTTACCTTTCATTTATATTTTAACTGAATGGCTTGTTTTACAAGGTAAGGGTTCACATATACTTTAATAAAGCCATATGGTATGGTACCCATATTGCTTCATATATAGTATAATATATATTTATTATAGTATAATATATAGAAATAATCAAGTGTTCGTGCTTCCTTTTTTTCCATTCCTTGCGGACGTCCCCATGATGAAAACAGGAAAAAGTGCCTCATCTTCAGTCTGACAGCCAGACTGACACTCATGATCCATCCTTATTCCAAAACTAATAGAAACAACACTTTGCTCAATGGGAAATCAGTTTGCAGCCTTGAAAGAATAATAGAAGAATGTTTGTCCAGTTAAAAAATAACAAGCACTAGAATCAGTCACAAAGTATTTTCTTCAGTGTCTCTTCTGTTGTTCTGAACTTCACAGCTGGCCTTTGCGTTTTCATCACTGTTAGTTTCTTCCCACCGTTTAATCAAATACCAGCACAGAGCTACAAAGAAATCAAGGACCCAAGTAAAAACAGTTCTTAAATACTTTCTGCAAACAAGCTTTTTATAGTTAGCCATTTTTAGCCTTCTATCAATGCATTTAAGTTGATGTAGAATCGATGTAAACTCTAATTGAATGACATTTGGTTCACTATAACACTATGAGGGAGATTAAAAAAAACAGGATCTGGTGCAGCTCTGCATAGTAACCAATCAGCTTCCAGATTTCATTGTCAAAGCTTAATGCAGGAGAGTTTCTCTGTGATGTTGACTAAGGTGAAGGCAAAGATCCTCTGGGCTGGATGGCTTAAGTAGGCAGGACTGACGAGCAGGATATTATCAACAGCTGAGTAACTGTGGAGAGATAGGAGCTGGCAATTAGCCGACAGCTGAGTGGCCAGCTCAGTGAAGGAAGGGCTGAGCCAAGCCCTGACAGTGGGTTTTTCTTTGCATCCCGAACAATTTTCCTGGCAGTTGTGGCTGAAATTTTAGTTGGTCTACCTGACTGTAGTTTGGTTTCAACTTTTTCTTTTGCTTTCCCCATGACTCAGAATCCAGAAACGTCAGCACAGTACTGAATGAAAGATGCAAGGATCTGTCAGGAGTCCAGAAACTCATTGACCTTTTTTTTTACACACACACTAATTACAAACAAACAGATCACAGGTGTGGATGGTTACATTTACTAGCCATTCAAACCCCTTTGTGTCAACTTGTGTGCATGTTATTAGGCCAAAATCAGCAGGGTATGTAAACTTTTGATCAGGCTCATTTGGGTAATTTCTGTTGCCATTATGATTTATTTGTATTTGTATATATATATATATATACAGTATATATACATCCCTGAACAATCCCTGAAAACTCATCTCTTCAGAGAAGCCTATCTGGCCCCCACCTAACAACTGTACATTTATCTTCTCAATCAGCACATCACCCACAGTTATTACCTCTTGTATTTCTTGACCTTCCCTCTTAGATTGTAAGCTCTAAGGAGCAGGGCCCTCTGATTCCTACTGTATCAAAGTGTATTGTATTTGTACTGTCTACCCTCAAGTTGTAAAGCGCTACGTAAACTGTTGGCGCTATATAAATCCTGTATAATAATAATAATAATAATAATTATTATATATATATATATATATATATATATATATATAGACACAAGTATAAACATATATGATTATAACTTTTTATATGCAAATAAAGTGCCAGATCATTAGTGCTAACAAAAAGTTCATCCAAATGCCAAAATCAACAGATATGGCATAGATAGATAGATATTTAGTAATAACATTGTATTAGTGTCAGTCGTCCCCAAAAAAAGTGTCAAATGTGTCAGTGTCAGAATGTCCACCACAATACAGGCATACCCCACTTTTATGTACACAATGGAGTTTATTTACTAAAGTAAATTTACTAGAAACCAATGAGCTTCTAAACCTCAGCTTGTTCAATTAAGCTTTGGTAATAAAACTTGGAAGCTGATTGGTTTATATGCAGAAGTGAGCCTGATTTTGCACTTTCCAGCTTTAGTAAATAAACCCCATTGTGTACTTAAAAGTGGGGTATGCCTGTATCGCAGTCCTGCTATAAGTCGCTAATCGCCGCCATTACTAGTAAAAAAATAAATAAATAAAAATATGCCATAGTTTGTAGACGCTATAACTTTTGCGCAAACCAATCAATATATGCTTCTTCTAATCTAAATTTATAAAGAAATTTGATTTTTTTTTAAATTTTTTTTTTAGTTAGGTTTTATAGCAGAAAGTAAAAAATATTGTTTTATTTTTCAAAATGGTCTGTATTTTTTTTTTAAATTTAAAAAAACAGGTGCACACAGGATCTGGTGCAGCTCTGCATAGTAACCAATCAGCTTCCAGGTTTTATTGTCAAAGCTTAATTGAACAAGCAGAAGTTAGAGGCTGATTGGTTACTATGTACAGCTGCACCAGATTCTGAGTGACCAGTTCTAGTAAATCTCCACCTATGTATCATTAAAAAAACAGCCAGTTTTGAAATAAAATATGTTTTTTTTATTATTTTCATCTTTTGTTGTATCTCATTGATATGGATCTCCTGCAATCTCTTTGCATCCACATCCTGTTTACATGAATGCTCTCGAGAGATGGTTGCTTGGCTTTCTGAATGTAGGTTTCCAGATGGTGACATCAATGGGATCTGTCTGTGTAATGTGTGTTGAAGCAGCCACTTGCAAGACCGAAATACGTGGAGCGGTTTACCAGGTTTATGGCTGAAGGTATCAGCCATAACCCCAGTATTGTTTTTTACAGCTGGCGGCTGGCTTTCTCATGAAAGCATTCTGAGCAGGTCATGAGCTGCTGTAAAATTTTCAGAAGCAGCAGGAGGGGACGTCACCCCCCTCCCATCGCTCGTCTGTTTTTCTCAGGCTCATCCTTTCCGCCAGCTCGCCCTAGAAAGGATATAATGGCGCAGCCGGCTAGTCCCAGAGGCGATCAAAGAGTTCTCTTGATGGCCTCTATGGCCTTGGAGGACCGGAGCGACATCATGACGTCACTTCCGGTCCTGGCTGGAAGTAAACAATTTTTATTTTTTTAAAGCAAAACATCTTTTTTTTAAATCTTTTGCTTTTACAGGTAAAGGAAAGATTTGGGGTCGCCGTTGGGAGAAGACAGCGATTATCGCTAGTGGCTATAGCAGCCGCTAGCGATAATTGTAAGATAATCCGGCAGGCTGGTTGTACCCAAGTTAATAAATCGATCAACTTGGTACAGTCAGTCTGGCCATTAACAGTTTGAACGGTGTATGGCCAGCCTAAGTGTCAATTTACACCTATGCTCATGCAATATTGTACATTTTTAATGTGCATTAATGCACTGGGATATCTATGGGCTACCTTGTGGTTTTTTAACACGTTACGCTTTAGTATGTGGGACTTGCTGTTTTCAAAATTTTAATTAGCAAATAGGAAAACAGTAGGTAAAACATGTAGTTTATTGCCATGATCCTTTCTTATAGGATGTGGGGATCCTCAACCCAAAATGAACTGGGACCTCCATTTACTAGTAATAATGCTGCTCAGCTATAGTTTCTCTCACTATCCACAGTAAACTGTCATGAACAGGTAAACTGACCAGACAGTAAACTACTATGAAGTGACAAGGGGTCCAATGGACTGCTATACCCATCGATTCCCACCTAGGCGGAAGAGCAGCTATAAAAAAAATCACTGTTATACAAAGTATATTGAGAAACCCTGTTAGAATAAACTTATGTCAGCCCACCTCATAAAACGTGCACCCTTTTTGATTTAGCAAGTCGATGCTATATTAGCTCATAGCTTATATCAGTTTTCCCATTGTGAACAGGTAAATAGCCAAAAGACTCCTTATCAGTGCACACTGCAAAAACATTTTTAGATGTATCACATTTCTTTGATGATGCACAAAATATAGTAAATAATAGTATTCATTTAAATTTTGGTTATGAGATCACTTTTGGTTACATTTTAATTGTTTTCTTTTGGCACTCAAAATCAAACGTGTAGCGCTGTCAAAACATAACCTTAATGAATAAAGTGCAAAAGTCCATCTATTATATTAAAATAAGGATGAAAAATGAAAATGAAAAAAGAAGGGAAAAAAACGTAGTAGTCCAAATGTCCCAATTCAACATCCATAAAGTGAACTTGAAAAGTGTGTTGATCCAATATTCAATCTGTGAAGACACCTGGTGCTCCCCACAGGATAGATAGGGCAAATATATCTGCATACCAGATTTTAAGACCCTCCAGGGTCTATATGCACATTAGTGAGCTTTCACCCCCCCCCCCCCCCCACTATGGGCTCAACCACATCAGATTTCCAGCCTGCTTAATTGGATTTCATAGGTGTATCCCTCACAGCTATCACCAATCAAGGAAGCTTCAGAGTCCGGTCACACAATGATCATATGGAAGAGGACAATAAACTCATTGCGCAACAATCTTTAAAAGCACACAGGAGTTTATTAAAAGTTGTACTTACAGCAAAAACAATAAAAATAGACTCAAAATGGAAATATTCGTTTGTCCGGCACCCTCCACGAGTGCTCAGATGTCACTGCTTCTCTGTGGCTAGCCTGATGTACGTTTCGTCCAATAGGACTTCTTCTGCGAGGCAGCCTTTCTTTTGGCACTGCCTTTGCAGTTCTACTTCCTCTGTTGTATATATATATATATCTAGCCGTAAACTGAGACTTTTTTAAATACAATTCAAAGCTCCATCAAAGCATAAGTATTGTCCACATTTCTACCTTCTTATGATTATTAAAGTCTCTTTTTATCCTTCTATCACAGAACCATTTTAACTGTCAAAGACATAGGAAACTAATCAAAACATGATCATATCATATTGCAAATACCACCACACAGACAACAATAATATTTACTTGTAACTCTTATCAGCTCTTTTAGCCTTGTAATTGTAAACATTGAGGTTGATGATGTACTGAAGGCAAATAGGCTGTTTACTTTGCAAGAGAAGTTGCACTTTGCAAAGGAATTATCCCCAGAGCTTAGTAATGTGATGAAATGTCACTTTCTAAAGAAAACCCAAGAAATATAATGTGAAAATTAAAAAGAACAGCATTTTTGCGTGCATATGATAGGATGATGAGCTTTACCTCATTCGCTAACTTCTGGGGATACTTCCCCTGCAAAGTGAACAATCGCTTTACCTTTAGTAAATTAACCCCAATATCACCGCTACTCTGCATTCATCTCAACCGTCAGCCTGTCCACTTGCCTGAATCCCTTCTAACTTACATTTTGCCCATCCCTATGTTCTCTTCCTTGCAAAGATGTTAATGTCCCACTTTTACATCTGAAATGCATGAAAGCTTCCTTGACCTAGATTTCACCTTCACAAAGGAAACTTACAAAAATAGCCAGTAACCTCCTCAAAACTACAACTATAAAGTACATTTTTTTCCTACTTTCTCCTTTTTTATTTTTGCATTTTACATCAAACTATGCACTGTCTTGGCAGTCTCAACACTGCCCCTTTACAGGGCCTTCAAAATGCCTACCATATATTCAGCTTCAGTGATACCTCATCCTCTACCACAGCCTTTGTCAACCTTTTGTAGATCTTGAAATCACGTTTTGTCCTCAGGGTAGCCCTGATAAAAATTACTATATCTACAACTGTACAAGTGCATTAGTGTGATGGTCAATAGGAATAATGATTCTTACATTTGTGGTCAGTAGGAAGAACACCCCCCCTCTCTCCTTAGAGATAGCAAGAAAAAAAATCACTGGTGTCAGTTTTTACTTATGTGAGAGATGCTCATTGCTCAAGGCACCTATAACAAATTTTGGATACCTGATGTGTGTATGCTGCACCGATAGGAGTGAAAGCTGGTTCCAATTGATCTAACAAAACTAGTTTTTCCTTTAAAGAAGCAGATCCATGTTTGAAATATAATATGGGTTAACCTTGTTCTGGTCATAAGCTGCTACCTCTCTGATAGCAACGAAGGAAGTGCTAGCCAGGCGGTAAAATCTTGGATGTGTACTGAGGAGCACAGAGTGAAAAAGTTTATTTCACTTGAAGGACTGTTTGAAACATTCAGTGGTTAAGAGCCTCATTTAACCATTATATATTTCAAAAAATCCTTTAAATGAGATGAGCTTTTGTACCAGGTGCTCCTCAGGTTCACATTTAAGGGCTAACAAAACTCTGGAGGAAACACAGGGTTTCACAGAACCCTGGTTAAGAAAGCCTCCTCCATACCCCTCTCACTTTCGAAACAGAGAGATTTAGGCCTTAGATTGGTTCATTGCTGTACCTATACCCCTTTTCTTGATATACTGTATCTCATCTAACCAATTTGAATGTAATACCTGTTGCCTACTTTTTCCCTAGGAATCATTTCAAATCACATGTTATCCAGATCTTTCTGAATTCTGATTATCAGTATCTTAACCTAGACAATTTTTTTTTTTTTTGCTTTCCACTTTCCAATCCATTCCCAAAATAAGGAATACCACTTTTTAGGTTAATGTCCTAACTCTGCTACATTTTCTTAGTTACCATATATTTTGGGGAAAAATCTCTTTAATAATATCCCGTGCTGTACTTTTTAATATAATCAGTTTAAAGCAAACATTGTCAAGCTTTTAACACATTTGACTTACCTATTTGTTTATCACGTTTTTTTATATTCATATGGAAGATTAATTCAAAATATGCTCTTTTTTCTTGTTTTTTAAGCAAACACGAATCAACGATATATTTGTGGCTATAAAGCCATTTATGCTCTTATGCTATTATGATAAATTAAACTTTCTTAATCTGAAAGCTCCTTCTTTGGTTGGCATTTTCTTTCTATGTGCTTTCAAATCTTCCTATATTTGGAATGGCACAGGCATATTTATTTTTTATTTTTCAGTTATTATTATTAGGTCAAATATTCCAATGCTTGATGTTTTCTCTAGTAATATATTGCAAAATGTTGCTGAAAAAGCACACTGCGTGCAGTTCAGTGAATAACCACAATGTTGTGGAAGCTTTGCCAGCAGTCACCAGAACATCTTATGGGGATTTGGAGTGTACTTATAGCTGATTAGAATTAAGTCACTGCAGCTTTGCCAACATATTATATGGTGTATGTGAATGAAAGGATTGCTGGAACTAACACTGCCAGGCTACTCTTCTGGAATCATCAATCACACATGACAAATCTTGCCATCAAAGATGTCTAAATGGTGGTCTTGGATTCCTGGCCAACAATAAGGACATTTTTAGTTGTGGGATCTGTGTTGAGCCAGGAGGATGTTCTACATGAAGCAGAATTTTGTAATTTCATAGAGTAAGGGAGCCTGCCATCTGCAGAAAAGTGTAGTTATGGTTGTTCTGGGCAGTGCTGAGATGATATATATATCATGAGCTCCAGCTTACAACCTTATAGTCAGTCTGACTTTTTACTTCCAATGTAGTTCATGACACAAAGCCCGCTCATGAAAATATGTGACCCATGGAGCTCTCTGCTATAGACATCACCAAGCTATGCATGCAAAATAAACAGTGCACAGAAAAGATGTAATGTAATAGAGTACTAGCACAATAAAATGCTTACTTTTCATGTCTATTTTAAAAATGAACTTCAGTACAATGGCAAACATATTGTTTTAAACCAAAAACACATTAAAATCAATAAGCATAGCTAATTAATATTTGTAACTCGTTTTTAAACCACTTAAGGACCGAGCCTCTTTCTGAGATTTGTTGTTTACAAGTTAAAAACATTTTTTTTTGCTAGAAAATTACTTAGAACCTCCAAACATGATACATTTTTTTTTCTAACACCCTAGAGAATAAAATCGTGGTTGCTGCAATATTTTCTGTCACACCGTATTTGCGCAGCAGTCTTACAAGTGCAATTTTTTCGGAAAAAGTACACTTTTTTTAATTAAAAAATAAGACAATAGTAAAGTTAGCCCAATTTTTTTTAAATTGTGAAAGATAATGTTACACCGAGTAAATTGATACCCAACCTGTCACGCTTCAAAATTGCACCCGATCGTGGAATGATGACAAACTTTTACCCTTAAAAATCTCCATAGGCAACGTTTAAAAAATTCTACAGGTTGCATGTTTTGAATTACAGAGGAGGTCTAGGGCTAGAATTATTGCTCTCGCTCTACTGATCGCGGCGATACCTCACATGTGTGGTTTGAACACCATTTTCATATGCGGGAGCTACTCACGTATGCGTTTGCTTATGCACGTGAACTCGGCGGCACGGGGCGCCTTATAAAATTTTTTTTTTCTTATTTATTTTACCTTTTATTTTGTATTTTTTAAACTGTTCTTTTTAAAAAAAAAATGTGTCACTTTTATTCCTATTACAAGGAATGTAAACATCCCTTGTAATAGAAAAAAAGCATGACAGGAACTCTTAAATATGAGATCTGGGGTCAAAAAGACCTCAGATCTCATATTTACACTAAAATGCAATAAAAAAATATAATAAAAATGTTGTCATTTGAAAAAAAAAAAAGGCCCTTTAAGAGGTATGGGCGGAAGTTACGTTTTGATGCCGCTTCCTCCCTACAATGGTATGGGGCCATCTCCATACCACAGACATGACAGAATCCGCTACCAACAGCTCCGGTAAGCGGCAGAGGGCACCGGAGAAAGTCGGGAGGGGGCCCTCTCCCACCGCCGATAAAAGTGATCTTGCAGCGAAGAAGAGGATACCAGGGTTATGGCAGCTAGCTGCTGCCATAACAAAGTTACGATGTATATAGGTGTGCGGCAGTCCGAAGTGGTTAAACTGAAGTTCACATAATGCATAGCCCTGATACCCATAAAATGTAGTTCCTGTGATAACCCACTTTCATTTCATAGCACTGAGCACATAGCGCATCATACAAAATGCAAAACAAATAGCACTCCAGGACTTGCTCAAGCTTTCCTTTAAAAAAATCAAACCTTTTTGTAAACATTGGTAAATGCACCATCTAAGGAGTTGATTTACTAAAGGCAAATAGACTGTGCACTTTACAAAGGGCAGTTGCACTCTCCAAGGGCAGTTGCTCCAGAGCTTAGTAAATGAGGCAAAGCTTCACTTTGCAAAGAATACCCAAATACGTTCAAGGAAAATAAAAATAACCCTTGCATATGCTAGGATTTTTGCTTGCATATGATTGGAAGTCAGTAGAGCTTCTGCTCATTTACTAAGCTCTGGAGCAACTGCTCTTGCAGAGTGCAACTGTACTTTGCAAAGTGCACAGTCTATTTGCCTTTAGTAAATCAACCCCTATGTGTTTCAAACTAACAGTCAATTTTTTAAGGCCATGCACATGGGCTCACAGATGTCATCATCCAGGAACAGTGGTGTTACCATACGTAAAGCAAATATAATAAACTCCTTATGCAACCTGGAACCAGAGTTTTTCCTGGTTTAGAATCAGAGTTTTTCCTGGTTTAGAACTGCTGGGACAGGATGAGTAGGGCTGCACACATACATTTTTCAGAAGGCCTCTGAAGTACACAGCAAAGAGTTTAGCCACAAGGCAGCCATATCACATCCAACCATCTGCTAAAGTCATTTGCCATTCTTGTGTTTTCCTTTTATCTACAGTGTGGATGTCGCAGTAGGATCATTGAAACTGCTACTGTTTACTCTGGCAGCTCATATATAAGTCTTTTTTTTTATATTCAACCACTGGTTAAAGGAAAAAAAATCACCCTCAAAGCACCCTCCCAATGTTGAGGGCATGTGGCCTGGTACGGTTCAGGAGGGGGGGGCGCTCTCTCGTCCCCACCTCTTTTACTGCGGCCTGCCAGGTTGCGTGCTTGGATAAGGGTCTGGTATGGATTTTTGGGGGGACCCCACACGTTTTTTTTTTTTTAATTTTGGTGCGGGGTTCCCCTTAAAATCCATACCAGACCTGAAAGGTCTGGTATAGATTTTGAGGGGGACCCCACACCATTTTTTTTTAATAATTTTGGCCGGGATTCCCCTTAATATCCATACCAGACCTGAAGGGCCTGGTATGGAATTTAGGGGGTACCCCCACGTCATTTTTTTTTTAAATTTTGGTTCGGGGTTCCTCTGTGGGGAATTCCCATGCCGTTTTTATCAATGAACTTTTATGTGTATTGTCGGACCGGCAATTCATTAATAGCCGCGAGTAGTTTTAAATGACTTTTTTTCCTTTGAAATGTCATTTTGCTGTCAGACTGTTCTAAACATGTGAAACATGCGCCCCTTTACAGGCATACTATAGACACCCCCCAGGTACAAAATTTAAAGGGATATTACACTTTTATTGTTTCACTTTAAGCATTATTAAAATCACTGCTCCCGAAAAAACGGACGTTTTTAAAACTTTTTTTTGCATTGATCCATGTTCCCTGGGGCAGGACCCAGGTCCCCAAACACTTTTTATGACAATACCATGCATATAAGCCTTTAAAATTAGCACTTTTGATTATTCATGTTCGTGTCCCATAGACTTTAACGTTGTTTGCGTGTTCGAACAAATTTTTTGCCTGTTTGCATGTTCTGGTGCGAACCGAACAGGGGGCTGTTCGGCTCATCCCTACTTCAAACTATATAAATATGTAAGCCAGAACAAGGAGTAAGAGGAGATCTCTTCAAAACGAAGGCATATCACCTCTAAGACCCCATACACACTATACAACTTTTGTTGTCTGATTTCCTTTAGATTTACCAAAACCATGTAGTGCAAGGGCCTGCCTGATTGCATACAAATTGAAACTCTTATGCCGCGTACACACAATCGGAATTTCCGACAACAAATGTTCATTGTGAGCTTGTTGTCGGAAATTCCAACCGTGTGTAGGCTCCATGGGACATTTGCTGTCAGAAAGTCCGACAACAGATGTTTGAAAGCTGGATCTCAAATTTTCCGACAACAAAATCCGTTGTCATAAATTCCGAGCGTGTGTAGACAATTCCAACGCAAAAATTCCATGCATGCACCGAATCAAGCAGAAGAGCTGAACTGGCTATTGAACTTCATTTTTCTCGGCTCGTCATACATGTTGTACGTCACTGCGTTCTTGACGTTCGGAATTTCCAACAACATTTGTGTGACCGTGTGTATGCAAGACAAGTTTGAGCCAACATCCGTCGGGAAATAAATACACGGTTTGGTTGTCGGAAATTCCGATTGTCTGTACATGGCATTAAGGTTTGACCTCATATTATATGGTTTAGGAAAAATTTTGAAGGAAAAAATCTACAGAAAATGGTATAGTGTGTATCCATCTTTAGTCTGTTTTCACCAAAAAAGGTTTCCCCATTGGAAGATTTCCCTTGACCACCTGTTCCTGTGACAATTCAAACATTTTAGACTTTTAATCACTCTATAGTGAGGAGAAATCTCCCCAATATGGAAACAAACATTTCTGTACGTCTGAGTGTTTCTCAGTCCACAAAAAAGTAAATTGTCTACAAACAGAGGAACTGCAACTATTCTTAGAAATTTTAGGGTCGTGGTTTATAAAGTCATAGGATGATGCAACAGGAAAATGAAAAAGACCTGAAAAAATAAACAACAGAGTAACTAAAACAGAAGTAAATGTGTATTGTGGAATTTCCAAGTCCAGACCACAGACGTGACAGGATCTTACCGGAGCTACCAACGGCTCCGATAAGCGGCAGAGGACACCGGGAAAGTCGGAGGGGGCCCTCTCCCACCGCCGATAAAAGTGATCTTGCAGCGAATCCACCGCAGAGACCTCTATTATTGGAAACCGGACCGCCCGCCGAAGAAGAGGATACCAGGGTTATGGCAGCTGCTAGCTGCCATAACAAAGTTTCGATGTACATCGGCATGCGGCAGTCTGGAAGTGGTTAAACTGAAGTTCACATAACGCATAGCCCTGATACCCATAAAATGTAGTTCCTGTGATAACCCACTTTCATTTCATAGCACTGAGCACATAGGATGATGCAACAGGAAAATGAAAAAGACCTGAAAAAATAAACAACAGAGTAACTAAAACAGAGGTAAATGTGTATTGTGGAATTTCCAAGTCCAGACCTCAACTAAGTTGAGATGCTGCGGCATGATGTGAAGGGAGAGCTTTGCACAAAATCCCAGAAATATAAAAGAACGGAAACATTTTGTAAAGAGAAAAATTTCTATCATCAAACGCAGTGAAGGCTATTGCAATTAAAGGAGGTTCCTCCAATTACTGAATGCAGAGACTCACATATCTTTAAAGCCTGGACTTTGAGTGTATAAACAATATGTTAGCTGAATTTTTTTGTCTATTGTTGTGACTCAGCCAATGATCAGATCTGTTAAGACATTCAAGCAGAAATTCTGTAAATTTTACAAATGTTTTATCATACAGATATTTATAAGGAAGGACATGCAGCTACTGTAGAGTGATTTTGTGATTGATTATATATATATATATATATATATATATATATATATATATATATATATATATATATATATATATTCATGGTCGTGGCCCTAAATGCGGATCACATAAACACGCGACAAGACTCACAACATAAATAGACCTGAGGTGTGGCTTTTGGTCGTCTGGTAGGTATGGCAAGAAAAGGGGCCATACCCAAGATAAGTAATGGATGATTGTGGAGGAGAATTTGCTGAGAAGTGCTGTAAAAAGGGGAATGGGAGGGAGGGTATCGTTCACTGAAACTGACAAAGAGGAAGGGGAAGTGGTCAGCTTAAATACCCTCCGGGCTCCTCCCATAAATTCAGGCCAGCACACTGGCCTTCTAACATATATATATCTGTACATATGTATATATATATATATATATATATATATATATATATATATATATATATATATATATATATATATATTATATAACAATTTATCATTTGGATAATAGTGTCTAAGACTGCAAATTAAAATATGGATTCTGTGTAATAATAGGTATTGTGTCACCAGTATTATTACATCCTGTTAGCAGCATATTTATACAATTTTCTCAGAAAGAGACAGTTTATTCCCCAGTTAAATGTCTTCAGGATATCATCAGAGATTAGTGAACAGCATCATTAAATGACTCATTATGTTACAAATCCCCCACTGCGTTTCTCTGTCGGAGAAGGGAATGTACAGCAGAGATAATAGTCCTGAGAGATGAGGGTAATTTAGTGCCAGCACTCAGGATAAAAGCATTACACTTTAAACATGCTGTACAAGTGTCATCCCATTTTAATACATTGTGCAAACAAAGCTGTTTATAAAGTGCTTTGTTTGACAAATATTCATGCAGGAGCCATGGTTTCAGGATAAAGCAAGGATACAAATGACTTTACAGCAATCCTGTGTGGCTGTCCAACTAATTTAAGGTACATAGTTTTAGGGAATTATTCTCAAAAGTGTTAGAATTCTACAAAAAAAATATTTTAGCCTAAAAGTAATTGAAAATGATGGCCATATATATCTTGCTTTCAAACGGGTATTAAAGGTTTTCAGGGATAAAAGTGGTATTTACAATAAAAAAAATGTGTTTGTTGCAAGCTTGACATTTTTTGTACTGTGGTAAAAGACAAAACATTAGGGTTGATTTACTAAAACTGGAGTGCGCAAAATCTGGTGCAGCTGTGCATGATAGCCAATCAGCTTCTAACTTCCGCTTGTTCAATTAAGTTTTGACGAAAAAAAAACTGGAAGCTTATTGGTTTCTCTACAGAGATGCACCCGATATTGCACTCTCCAATTTTAGTAAATCAACCCCATTGTCTTCCTTTACCTTTGGATCACTCCACTTCCTGTTTTGTACCAGGTATACTGTTATATTTCCTAACTGTGACTTCTCTTGTGCTTGTGTCCCGAAAACTGTCCAGAATGACCACAACTGTCTCTATCGTTATAAAGAACTAAAGTGTTTTCTCCTTTTTTAGACATACTTAACCTCCCTGGCAGTTTTCCCGAGTGTGGCTCGGGGTTAAAATTCAGTACCATTAGCGGTAACCCCGAGCCACACTCGGGATCGCATTGCAGGATCCTGGGGCGGCGTTACTTACCTTGTCCCCGGGATCCTGTGATGTCCCCCGCAGTGTCCGAGGGCTCCGTCCTCCTCCGAAGCCTCTCCGTGCCAGGCTCCGTTCCCTGCGAGCGGCGCGACGCACGGGGGCGGAGCCTGGCGGCAAATTCAAAAAAATGTCAAAATCATAACACATACAGTACTGTAATCTTACAGATTACAGTACTGTATGAAATTATTTCACATCCCTTTTGTCCCCAGTGCTCTGGCCCATGCCCTGCATGCAGTTTTATATTATATATCCTGTTCTTTCTGCCTGGAAACTGGAGATTGTCCATAGCAACCAAAAAGTGTCCCTTTACGTCAAAAGTGGCTTTAGACCAGCTAGAAAACAGCGATAGTAAATTAGAACACTTGCAGAATTGAGCGATAGTGAATTGTGGGAAAATGTATTTTATTACTATTTTTTTTAATTTTTTTTAATTATTAATTTTTATTTATTATATTATAATTTATGTTTTTGTGTTTCAAACTTTATCATACCCGGGATATCTACTAGACTCTGGTTTGGACAGATTTAAGTGTGTTATTGTTAAGATTTACAGACCTACAATATAAAACGCCAAATTTCCATGCAAAATAATTGTACCGCTTTCAGCACCTAAAATCCGAAATAATCATACCGCCAGGGAGGTTAATGTGAAAAATCATATCAAAGTGTATTAGCATGTTTTACATTCCTGTATATTTTGCAATAAATATATATATGGTAACATTTATTTATTCATTACATGTCTGATTGAAAGCATTTTTTAATGATAAAGAAGCACATATAGTAGTCATTTTTAACCTAGGTAAGGCTGTGCAGGGCCAGTATTTTTTATGGTAAAAAGAAATGCAATACCTTTCTAACAATCCGAAGACCAGAAACCTTCACACCAAGACAATACACTTTCACACCAAGACCAGACACTTTCACACCAAGACCAGATACTTTCACACCAAGACCAGACACTTTCACACCCTTCCTGTGCAATCCATTTTCAGCTTTCAGCACTGTCACACTTTGAATGACAAATACTCAGTCATCCAAACGATAATCCTGCCACTTTATAAAATTCTGGTTAGACCTTATCTGGAATACTCTGTCCAGTTCTGGTCACCAGTCCTCAGGAAGGATGTGCTGGAGCTGGAGAGAGTCCAAAGAAGGGCAACAAAACTAATAAGGGGACTGGATGCCCTAAATTATGAGGAACAACTACAAGCACTAATTTTATTCTTGCTAGAGAAGCAACGTTTGAGAGGGGACATAATAGCGATCTACCAATACCTCAATGGTGATTCCAGCATAGGAAAAAAACTATTCAGTCTCAGGGAGTGTACGAGGACATGGGGCCACACAATTAAATTGGAGGAGAAGCGTTTTAACCTTAAACTGTGCAGGGGGGTTTTCACTGTCAGGACAATAAGGATGTGGAACTCTCTTCCACAATAGGTGGTGGCAGCGGGGAGTATGGATGTTTTTAACCTCCCTGGCGGTATGATTATTTCGGATTTTAGGTGCTGAAAGCGGTACCATTATTTTGCATGGAAATTTGGCGTTTTATATTGTAGGTCTGTAAATCTTAACAATAACACACTTAAATCTGTCCAAACCAGAGTCTAGTAGATATCCCGGGTATGATAAAGTTTGAAACACAAAAACATAAATTATAATATAATAAATAAAAATAAATAATTAAAAAAAAAAAAAAAAAATAGTAATAAAATAAATTTCCCCACAATTCACTATCGCTCAATTCTGCAAGTGTTCTAATTTACTATCGCTGTTTTCTAGCTGGTCTAAAGCCACTTTTGACGTAAAGGGACACTTTTTGGTTGCTATGGACAATCTCCAGTTTCCAGGCAGAAAGAACAGTGTATATCATGTAAAATTGCATGCAGGGCATGGGACAAAGCACTGGGGACAAAAGGGATGGGAAATCATTTCATACAGTACTGTAATCTGTAAGATTACAGTACTGTATGTGTTATGCTTTTGACATTTTTTTTAATTTGCCGCCAGGCTCCGCCCCCGTGCGTCGCGCTGCTCGCAGGGAACGGAGCCTGGCACGGAGAGGCTTTGGAGGAGGACGGAGCCCTCGGATACTGCGGGGGACATCGCAGGATCCCGGGGACAAGGTAAGTAACGCCGCCCCAGGATCCTGCAATGCGATCCCGAGTGTGGCTCGGGGTTACCGCTAATGGTACTGAATTTTAACCCCGAGCCACACTCGGGAAAACCGCCAGGGAGGTTAAAAGACTCTTGGATGTACATCTTGAAGAGCACAACGTACAGGAATATGGGAAATAATTATAGACACGTGCACCTACACAGGTTGAACTGGATGGACTATTGTCTTTTTTTAACCTTACCTACTATGTAACTATGTAACTATGTAACTATCCAACATTGTGCCCAAATTTATTTTTTATCATTTTTTTTTAGACAGAGATTTCTTTTGTTAGAATTTATTCACCACTGAGTTTTGTTATTGTTTGCTATATGAGCGAAAAAATACCAAAAAGTTTGAAAAAAAACACATTCTCTTTCTGTTTTAAAATTTTGCAAATAAATAATTTTTCTTCATAAATGTAGGCCAGAACATATTATGCTACATTTCTCTGGTAAATATTGCCTAAATTGGTGTATATTATTTAGTCTTTGTGAAAGTTATAGAGTCTACAATCTATGGTATATAAATATGAAAATTGATGAATCTTGTTGTAATGACTGCTTATCTCATTTCTTGAGGCCCTAAAATGCCCAGACAGTACAAATATCCCCAAAGAAACCATTTTTGGAATGTAAGCCCCACAAAGTATTTAGTAAGAGGCATGGTGAGTTTTTTAAGTTGAATTTTTTTTAATTATTTGAGGAAAAACAATGAAGAAATTAAATAGTTTTTTTTTCACAGTTGTCATTTTAATAAGTTATTTCTCACTCAAAGCATAGACACCCCAAAACACATTCTGCTATGTCTCCTGAGTATGGGGATACCACATGTGTCAGACTTTTTCACAGCCTAGATGCATAAAGGCACCCAAAATCCTAGGAGCATTGTTGGGCTTTTAAGTAGTATAAATTACCCATCTAATTTCCTGACCACCATTTTGGAGACCATGGAGTATCAGGACTAGGGATGAGCTTTCTGTTCGGGTCGAGCATGAGTTTAATTCGAACATTGGCTGTTCGCCCGTTCGTCGAAAACCGAACATTATGGGCCGTTCCCGCCAAATTCGAGCGGTGCGAACGGCCCATAATGCACTACGGGAGCGCAGTGCATTGCTGTATGATGATTGGCCAGAGCATGCACCATGACCTGTATGCTTTGGCCAGTCACAGTGCCCTCAGCTAAGAGAGCCATAATTGGCCAAAGGCAGGATGCCTTTGGCCAATCATGGCTCAGGGGCACTAAGTCCACGCCCCACACTATATAAGGCCGCCTGCACGTTGGCCTCGTGTAATGTGTCATTGGCGTGGACAGAGAGAGAGTGTCATTTAGATTGAGCAGGCAGGCAGATTATTCAGTTAGCTGCAGTGTATTTAATATATATATATATATATATATATATATATATATATATATATATATATATATATATATATATATATATATATATATATATATATATATATATCCACTGTATCCAGTTTAGCTAGATCTGATAGATCTGACTGCAGTCAATTCCTGGTGCACTGTTTCTAATATACTTCAGGCAGGCAGGTGATTCAGTTAGCTGCAGTGTATTTAATATATACAGACAGTCTCATATATATATATATATATATATATCCACTGTATACAGTTTAGCCATATCTCACTGCAGGCCGTTCCTGGTGTACTGTTTCTAATATACTTCAGGCAGGCAGGTGATTCAGTTGCCCCCCCAGTGCAGTTGCTACTACTTTCCTGGTGGTGTACACAATACATACAGTGCACCCATAGTTTTTATTACACTTTTGTTGGTGTACACAGTACCGTGCACCCCTAGTGCAGTTGCTACTACTTTCCTGGTGGTGTACACAATATATACAGTGCACGCATAGTTGTTATTAAACTTCTGTTGGTGTACACAGTACCGTGTACCCCTAGTGCAGTTGCTACTACTCTCCTGGTGGTGTGCACAATACATACAGTGCACCCATAGTTGTTATTACACTTCTGTTGGTGTAAACAGTACCATGTACCCCTAGTGCAGTTGCTACTACTCTCCTGGTGGTGTGCACAATACATACAGTGCACCCATAGTTGTTATTACACTTCTGTTGGTGTACACAGTACCGTGCACCCCTAGTGCAGTTGCTAGTGCTACTACTTTTCTGGTGGTGTACACAGTACACAATACATACAGTGCAGCATAGTTGTTATTGCACTTCTGTTGGTGTACACAGTACCATGCACCCCTAGTGCAGTTGCTACTACTTTTCTGGTGGTGTACACAATACATACAGTGCACCCATAGTTGTTATTAAAATTCACAGTACCGTGCACCCGTAGTGCATTTGCTAGTGCTACTACTTTTCTGGTGGTGTACACAGTACATAATACATACAGTGCACCCATAGTTGTTATTACACTTCTGTTGGTGTACACAGTACCTTGCACCCCAAGTGCAGTTGCTACTACTTTCCTGGTGGTGTACACAATACATACAGTGCACCCATAGTTGTTATTAACCACTTAAGGACCAGCCTCGTTTTGGATTTTAGGTGTTTAAAACAGTTTTTATTGCTAGAAAATTACTTAGAACCCCAAAACATTATATATGTTTTTTTTCTAACACCCTAAAAAATAAAATGGCGGTTGTTGCAATACTTTTTTTTGCACCGTATTTGCGCAGCGGTCTTATAAGCGCACTTTTTTTGGAAAAGAATTCACTTTTTTGAATAAAAAAATAAGACAACAGTAAAGTTAGCCCAATTTGTTTTATATTGTAAAATATAATGTTACTCCAAGTAAATTGATACCCAACATGCCACGCTTCAAAATTGCGCCCGCTAGTGGAATGGCGTCAAACTTTTACCCTCAAAAATCTCCATAGGTGACGTTTAAAAAATTCTACAGGTTGCATGTTTTGCGTTACAGAGAAGGTCTAGGGATAGAATTATTGCTCTCGCTCTCCCGGTCATGGCGATACCTCACATGTGTCGTTTGACCACCGTTTTCATATGCAGGCCCTACTCGCGTATGCGTTTGCTTCTGCGCGCAAGCTCGTCAGGACGGGGGTTTTAAAAAATTTTTTTTTTCATTTTTATTATTTATTTTACATTATTTTATTTATTTTTACACTGTTTAAAAAAAAATTGTGTCACTTTTATTCCTATTGCAAGGAATGTAAACATCCATTGTAATAGAAAAAAGCATGACAGGACATCTTAAATATGAGATCGGGGGTCAAAAAGACCTCAGATCTCATATTTACACTGAAATGCAATAAAAAAAAACAAAAAAAAAAGTCATTTAAAAAAATGACATTGAAAAAAATATGCCTTTAAGAGGCGTGGGCGGAAGTGACGTTTTGACGTCGCTTCCGCCCAGCAGTGTCATGGAGACAAGTGGGCACCATCTAAGCCTCACTCATCTCCAGGCACAGGAGGGAGACGGACGCAATCGCCTCCGCCACTACCGACGGCTCCAGTAAGCGGCGGAGGGCACCGGATCGCGGCGGGTGGGGGGGGCCCCTCTCCCGCCACCGATAAAAGTGATCTTGCAGCGAATCCGCCGCAGGGACCACTTTTATCAGAAAGCCGGCCGCCGCACAAAAACGGGGATACCGGAGTTATGGCAGCTAGCTGCTGCCATAACAACGATATCCCTCTTCAAAATTTGGACATACATCGGCATGCGGCGGTCCGGAAATGTTGGTGTACACAGTACCGTGCACCCGTAGTGCAGTTGCTACTACTTTCCTGGTGGTGTACACAGTACACAATACAGTGTAGTGTTTTTTGCTAAACAAAATTTGAAGCATGTCCGGAGGGCCACCAAGGGGAGGCAGACGCTCACAGGCCACTAAAAGAGGGCAAGCAGGCTCTGTGTCTACAGTCGAAAGTGCTGGTCATGGACACGGTGCATCCTCAGCACGTGGCCGTGGGGCATACTTGTCCTTTTTTCCTGCAGCTGGCCATGTTATTGAGCCACAACATGCAGAAGAGTTGGTGGAATGGATAACAAAGCCGTCCTCATCCTCCTCATCCTCTGTCACCCAGGCTCAGAGTAGTTTGCCTGCCAATGCAGCGGCCTATTCCTTCCCTATTCCTTCCCTAGCCCCACCATCATGCACGGAGGAGTCCCCCGGACTATTCGACCAGCGTGTCGGGTACATGCTGCAGGAGGATGCGCAGCGATTTGAAGGTTTCGATGATGGTACCCAGGTTGAGGAAGGGAGTAACGTCAGCCTAGAGAGAGGGGGTGCCCTAGAAGGTCAAGAAACTGGCAGTCATGTTCCCCCATCTGAAGTATACTGCCAAGTTTGCTCCAGTGACGAGGAGGGAGGGGATGATGAGGTCACTGACTCAACTTGGGTGCCTGACAGAAGAGAGGAGGAAGAGGCACATCTCCAACAAGGTAGGATGCCCTCCAGGGGGCAGCTTAAGGGCAGCCACCCTATTGCATCACACTGCAGAGCTAAGCAGGTGCAGGGCGCTACTGACTCCCCACATATTTTGAAAAGTTCTTTGGTGTGAAGCCTTTTTTGACACATGTGCAGCAGATCGCACCGTTGCTGTTTGTAACATATGTCTGAAGCGTATCAAGAGTGGCCAAAACAGCAGCCGCTTGGGCACCACATGCTTGACCAGACATATGAGGACCTCCCATGCAGTCCATTGGCAACAGCACTTAAAAGACCCACATCAAAGAACAAGGCGGACCTCTCCTTGCTCCACATCAGCTGGTTTCACCAACTCCACTATACCTCCAGTCCTCTCAGAAACCTGCACTGAGAGGAATGAAGGTATAGCAATAGGTGTCCCAAGTACTTGCAGCCAATCTGCTATCAGTACACCTCCATTTGATTTTAGCAGGCAAATTTCCCTACCCCAGTTGCTAAACCGTCAAAAGAAATTCGGTTTCAGCCATCCACACCCTCAGCGTCTGAATGCTGGTTTGGCCAAATTGCTAGCACTGCAACTGTCCCCTATTGTGATTTTGTGGAATGTGCGGTACCTCAGTGGCAGGTTCCCAAATGCCATTTCTTTTCATGGAAGGCCATTCCAGCTCTCTACCAGCATGTGGAAGGCAATGTCTGGCCTCATTGGATGGGGTGGTCAGCAGTAAGGTGCATATTACTGCTGACTTACGGTCCAGCAGGCATGGACAGGGACGTTACCTTTCTTTCACTGTGCACCGGGTAACTCTGCTGGCAGCTGGCAAGGATGTAGGACAGGGTTCAGTATTGTTGGAGCTTGTTCTGCCACCATGCCTCCAAAATGCTAGTGGTGATTCTGCCCCAGCTCTCTCCTCCACCCCCTCCTCTTCTTCTTCCTCTATGGCCTCTTCCTCTGCAGATTTCTCCTCTGAACCAGCGGTGCTCCGTAGGATTTTAAGGGGCTACGCACTCAGGCAAAAAGATGCCATGCGGTGCTTGAGTTGGTCTGCCTAGGGGACAGGAGCCACACTGGGGCAGAGATTCTGTCAGCTCTGCAGGGGCAGGCTCAGAGGTGGTCGACACCATGCCAGCTTCAGGCAGGAATGGTTGTATGCGACAATGCACCAACCTCCTCTCCGCCCTCCGACAGGGACACTTGACCCATGTTCCCTGTTTGGCTCATGTCCTGAATTTGGTGGTGCAGCGGTTCTTGAGCAGGTACCCAGGCTTACAGGATCTCCTGAGGCAGGCCAGGAAAGTCTGTGGTCATTTCCGCGGGTCATATAATGCCAGTGCTTGGCTGGCTGACAGAGAATGCATCCTGCCCAAGAACCGCCTCATTTGTGACATGCCCACCAGGTGGAACTCAACATTGGCAATGCTGCAGCGGCTGCGCATGCAGCAGAGGGCTATCAATGAGTACTTGTGTGAGTATGGCACCAGGACAGGGTCAGGGGAGCTTGACTTTTTTTCACCACACCAGTGGCTACTGATTAAGGATGCATGCACTGTCCTGTCACCATTTGAAGAGGCCACGAGGATGGTGAGCAGTGACAGTGCATGCATCAGTGATACTGTTCCCCTTGTCTTCTTGTTGGAGCACACACTTAGTGGAATAATGGACAGGGCACTTGAGGCAGAACAGCAGGAGGAAGAGGACTTCCTTACCTCTCAAGGCCCCCTTTATTCAGATTCTAGTATTCCTGCAGGCCCGCCGATCACACAGGAAGAAGAAGAGGAGGAGGAGGAATGTGTCAGCATGGAGGTGGAGGATAACACTCAGCATCAGCAGCAGTCTTCAAGGGATCGTTTTCAGCCTCTGCAAAACTACGCTGCATGGCCTTCCTGATCCTGCAAAGCCTGCAAAAAGACCCTAGGATTTGTGGTATCAAGGAGAGGGATCATTACTGGCTGGCAACCCTTCTTGATCCACGTTACAAGGGTAAGGTTGCAGAACTTATCCAGCCTTTGCAGAGAGAGCAGAGGATGAAACATCTTCGGGAGGCCTTGCAGAAAGGTTTGAGCAATGCGTTTTCAGAGCCTGGGAGGTTACAATTTCCTGGTGCTGGACAACGTGTTGATGAGGCTTCGTTCAGTCACAGAAAGAGCGGTGGAGAAGGTGGCCGGCTGACCGATGCCTTCAGGCAATTATTCAGTCCTCCGAGCCCAGGTTTGATCGGTTCCAGCAACCATCGCCAGCGTCTGAATTACATTGTGCAGGAATACCTAGGAGCCAGATCAGACTTGGAGACCTTTCCAACCGAAAATCCACTGGGTTACTGGGTCTTGAGGATGGATCACTGGCCAGAGTTTGCACAATATGCAGTTGAGCTACTGGTCTGTCCTGTACCCAGCGTTCTTTCTGAATGCACATTCAGTGCTGCTGGAGGCTTTGTAACCGATCACAGAGTGCACCTGTCCACAGACTCTGTTGATCGGCTCACATTCATAAAAATGAATCAGTCTTGGATCACCAGCTACCAAGCACCTGATGCTGATGTAACCAAATGATTTTTCTATGGATGTGGGATCCCTTGAAGACTGCATATGCTGAGTGACTATCCTATTATGCTGAGTGATTATCCTATTCCTCCTCAATTTTCATGATGATAGCTTCTAAGAATATTTTTGGATCAGACCACCACCACTACCTAAGGCTCAATTTTTCCGCCCCTGTTTAACAAGGGCGCGTAATTACAATTTTTGATCAAATATTTAGCAGCAGGGCGCGTTCCTGTGCTCAACAATAGTATCTGTGAGGGGTTGCAGTGTTGTGGCACCACTACCTCTGCCTAAGGCCCCATTTTCGTGCCCCAGTTTAACAGGGGCATGTAATTACAATTTTTGATCAAATATTTAAAAGCAGGGCTCGTTCCTGCGCACACGTGTACCTGTGAAAGGTTGCAGTGTTGTGGCACCACCACCACTGCCTAAGGCCCAACTTTTCTGCCCCTGTTTAACAGGGGCCCGTAATTATAATTTTTGATCTAATATTTCACAGCAGGGCCCATGTTCCCTATCATCCTGGCACTCCGTGGTTACAAGCTCACGACCTCCACATTAATTGGAGTAGGAAGGAAATCTCCTTTTCTTTGGCCTACTGCTCCCAGCATTGCTTTACCTCTGGTTCCGTCTGCACAGCTTCCTGCCTGACCATCCAGCCAGTTCCCGATCATCTTTAGCACGTCCCTGCAGCCTACCATGGATTTATGGACATTTTTGATAAAAAGAAAGCCGACAGTTTGCCTCCTCATTGACCGTACGACTGTCCCATTGATCTTTTACCTGGCTCTGACATCCCCTTTGGTCGTATATTCCCTCTGTCAGAAAAGGAGTTGGAGGCTCTTCGGTCCTACATCAACGAAAACCTTGAAAAAGGGTTCATTCGTCCTTCTTCCTCTCCAGCCGGAGCAGGAATTTTCTTCGTTGAAAAAAAGGATGGCACTCTAAGACCCTGTGTGGACTACAGGGAACTCAACAAGATCACCATCAAAAACCGCTATCCGCTTCCCCTTATCCCAGAACTGTTCCAATGGTTCCAAACCGCACGAGTCTTCTCTAAACTTGACCTACGGGGCGCCTACAACCTGGTTCGGATTAGCCCGGGGGATGAGTGGAAGACGGCTTTTAGGTCTAGATTCGGACATTTTGAGTATCTAGTGATGTCATTCGGGCTATGCAACGCCCCAGCTACATTCCAACATCTAGTGAATGATATTTTTTGAGAATACTAAGACAACTTTGTGATCGTTTACCTTGACGATATTTTGATTTTTTTCTACCACCATTGAGCTGCACCAAGTCCATGTAAAGAAGGTACTCACGATTCTCAGGAAACACGGACTTTATCTAAAAGGGGAAAAATGTGAGTTCGAAAAAACGGTAGTCCAATTCTTTGGGTTCATTATCTCCACTGAAGATCCTCAGAAGGTGAAATCTATCCAGGAATGGCCAGCTCCTATAGATAAAAAGGGGTTCAACCAGAGGCGTATCTAGTGAAAATGGCGCCTATGGCAAGCACTGAAACTGCGTCCCTGTCAAAAAAAACAGCTAACAAAACTACAAGTCAAGCTCTTTAATCTTTCTATTAACAAATTATGGATTAGTACTACATAAACAGCCCAATGGATCAGTCGCCCCTGGTCATTAAACATTCTACATTCAGTGAAAGTTCATGTACTGCAAAGTTTGCACTGCATGAACTTTCACTGGATGTGGACTGTTTAAGGAGCTTGTTGCACAAATCACTTTATTAAACTTTATGATATCTATTTATTTAATCCATATTGAGCACTATTTGATTGTGTGTATATGCTAAGCAGAAGCAGCCAATCAAATATGGTGCTCAATATGGATTAAATTATTATGCATAGCCATAAATATGACGAATGTGACTAAAGGAGATGACCAGAGACTGTGAATGTGACTACAGCTGATGACCAGACTGCGAATACAGGAGATGACCAGACAGCGAATGTGACATACTACAGGACATGACCAGATTGCGAATGGGACATACTACAGGAGATGACCAGACTGCGAATGGGACATACTACAGGAGATGACCAGAGACTGCGAATGGGACATACTACAGAAGATGACCAGACTGCGAATGGGACATACTACAGGAGATGACCAGAGACTGAGAATGGGACATACTACAGGAGATGACCAGACTGCGAATGGGACATACTACAGGAGATGACCAGAGACTGCGAATGCGACTACAGGAGATGACCAGACTGTGAATGCGACATACTACAGGAGATGACCAGAGACTGCGAATGCGACATACTACAGCAGATGACCAGACTGCGAATGTGACATACTACAGCAGATGACCAAGTAGCCAGTTTTAAAATTTAAGCTTTCAGCAATGCACAGCCATACAGGGGGGTAAAGAACATTGTCAGGGAGGGTTTAGTAACACTGAGTCTATAGGTAGAAAGACCTACCTGACCAGCCGGGCTCACCTCTCAGAGGTCCGGAGGCGAAGCTTTCCACGGTAGGGGTGGAGCTTATGGCGGTAGGGGCGGGGCTTGCGGCGGTAGGGGCGGGAATATTCCTGGTCCAGGAGAGGCAATGTCAGTGCTCCGAGCACATACAGAGTACATGGGGCGGGGCAGGGCAGGGTCAGAGCATCAGTGGAGCTCCCTGCCCCGCCCCTCCCTGCTGACAGAGCCTCCCTCAGCCTAAACCAAGCCCGACAGCCATCTGATAGAACACCAGCGCCGCTATCCTGCAGGCTGGCCACAGCGCCGGGGTCTATATTAGTCTGGGAAGACAGGTGGGGTTTTTTTTCATGCAGAGGGCGGCTTTTTGCCGCCCCTTCCCCCCATGGCGCCCATGGCACTTGCCATGGCTGCCATACCTTAGATACGCCACTGGGTTCAACGATTTGTGGGCTTTGCCAACTTTTATCGCAGGTTCATAAAAGGATTCTCATCAATCATTTCACCCATAACCCAATTGACTCGCCAGCAAAGCTGATTCCAGTGGTCTCCAGAAGCTCAGGAAGCATTTAATAAACTGAAGGATCTATTTACTTCTGCCCCGGTACTACTACATCCAGACCCTGCTTTTCCCTATGTGTTGGAAGTGGACGCCTCAGAGACAGCTTTAGGAGCAATTTTATCTCAAAGGCGAGGTCATAAGGCTCTTCTTCACCCTGTGGCTTTTTCCTCCTGGAAATTATCCCCGCCAGAAAGGAACTATGATGTTGGGGAGCGTGAACTACTGGCCATCAAATTTGCTCTTGAAGAGTGGAGATATCTTTTGGAGGGTGCTTCTCACCCCATTATGATCTTCACAGATCACAAGAACCTGGAGTACCTCAGGACAGCAAAATGTCTCAGACCCCGGCAAGCACGCTGGGCTTTGTTCTTCTCCAGGTTCAACTTTCACATTTCCTATCGGCCAGGCTCCAAAAATGGGAAAGCAGACGCTCTCTCCGGGATGTTTCCAGAGACCTCTCAAACAGCAGAACCTGGTACTATTCTGTCCTCACAGAATTTTCTTTCCCTAATCCAGCTGGATCTAAGGACTGCCATTGAACAGGCCTCCAGCCAATGTTTAAACCCTGAAGTACCTACACTGAGGAAAGTGAGGATGGTTTGCTATGGGCTCAAAACAAAATATTTGTCCCAGTACAAGTAAGACCCTTGGTACTAAGAACTTTTCACGATAACAAGTTTGCAGGACATTTTGGGGTACAAAAGACCTCTGACCTAATACATCGTTCCTTCTGGTGGCCAGGGTGGAGTCAGAATTGTAAGAATTATGTAAAATCTTGTATTGTTTGCCAACGCAGCAAGGGGTCCAACGCGAAAGCTTGGGGTCTACTAAGACCATTACCCATACCAGAGCAACCCTGGAAGGAAGTGGCTATGGATTTTATCGTTGACCTACCACCTGCTGAGGGGTTCTCCACCATTCTGGTACTGGTCGACCGCCTTTCAAAAATGGCCCACTTCTTACCTATGAAAGGCACGCCCTCTGCTTCAGACACCGCAGATATATTCAATAAGGAAGTAGTTAGGCTTCATGGAGTACCCGATAACATTGTGTATGACAGAGGAGTCCAGTTCACCTCAAAATTCTGGAAAGACCTTTGCAAATCTTTAGAAATCAAGGTATGTCTGTCCTCAGCGTATCACCCCCAAAGTAATGGCCAAACAGAGAGGATGAACCAAACTCTGGAACAGTATCTACGCTGCTTTTGCTTGTGCTCTCAAGACAACTGGGTTTTGCTCCTCCCCTGTGCAGAATTTGCCTACAATAATTCCATACACACAGCAACCAACCAAACTCCTTTCTGGGCCAATTATGGATTTCATCCTTCTTTTTAGCCTAACTCTTTTCCAGAGGTATCAGTTCCTGCGGTACAAGACCGAATAAGTTTTATTCAAACTAATTTCCAATTAATTCAGGAAGCTATGAAGAAGGCTCAAGACAGCTACAAGAAATACTATGACAGGGGGAGGAGGAGCAATCCAACCTTTAAAATCGGGGATGAAGTCTGGCTATCTGCAACAAACCTTAAACTTTCTTGTCCCTCACGCAAATTGGGCCCAAAATTTATTGGTCCCTTCAAAGTAAAAAGAGTAGTGAACCCCGTGGCTTTTGAACTTTCTATACCTAGCTCTTACAGAATTCACCCTGTTTTCCATACTTCTCTTTTGAAACCAGTAACTCCCAGCTCTCTCCCAGGAAGGGAAGAATTGCCACCTCCTCCGATCAATATTGAAGGCGAAGATGAATTTGAGGTGGAGGCTATAATGGACTGTAGAAGGAGGGGGGGTCGTGTCCAGTACTTGGTCAAGTGGAAGGGGTACCCCCCAGAAGATAACTCTTGGGAACCTTCCTCCAATGTACACGCCCCACGTTTAATACAAGCGTTTCACAAAAAATATCCGGGAGTACTGGCCAGATTGGGCATCCGGAGGCTGCCCCTTGGGGGGGGTACTGTCAGAGAAGTAATAGAAAAAGAGCTTGCCAATATCGGAAAGTTCCTGTGCGTCTGCGCGGCGGAGCCGCGCTTTGGCACATGCGGGCTAGCAATGTAGCGGCACACACGGGTTCACGACATGGCGCAACGGCGTAATGGCGATCGAACGTTCACACGTTAGCGTCATACCCCCTTGCTGGCCTATATAAAGACTGATCTGTTCCCTGTTTAATTGCTGGTTTGTCTTTCAGCTTCCTGTGTTCTGTTCCTGATTCCTGCTACTTATGTTTACCTGTTGTGACCCGGATTGACCTGACCTACCTTGCTTCCCTCCAGTGTTTGACCTCGGCTTGTTTAAAGGACTTCTCTATCATCTGCCTCCTGTGTTTGACCCTCGGCCTGTCTTTTGGATTCTCCTGCCTTCCTGTGTATGACCCCAGCTTGTCTAATGGACTCCTCTGCTGTCATCTCCAGTGCACTACCTCCGGCTCGCCTTCAGGATTTCTCCGATTACTGTCTGCTGTGTTTGATCCCCGGCCTGTGTAAAGGACTTCCTTATCCACTTGCTTCCAGTGTATGTTCCCGCCCTGCACCACAGACTGTCTATTACTGAGTTCTCCGTGCCTGACCTCCTGCACTCTGCTCAGCTCCCATTGTGCTTGCGGGTTAGAACCCCAGCCGGGTCTTCTACCCCAGTTCCGGGGCCGGATTCATCGCTGCTCTTCATCTCCATGTTGCAGGAGTCCACCTCTCAAGAGTTATCTACCTGCTGGCGACCCGTGCCTCTCTGTGCCCTATACCCTCTGTACCATCTCCAGGGGTATAGTGCGCTTAGCTGCAAGGGAAGCCACTCCCTCCCAGCATCTCGGCTTCAGTGAGTACCCTGATAGGCTACATTTGATGGGCACTGATAAGGCTGCATTTCATGAGCGCTGATGAGGCTGCATTTGATGGGCATTGGTGAGGTTGCATTTGATGGGCATTGATGAGGCTGCATTTGATGGGCACTGATAAGGCGGCATTTGATGGACACTGGTGAGGCTGCATTTGATGGGCACTGATGAGGCTGCATTTGATGGGCACTGATGAGGCTGCATTTGATGGCCACTGATAAGGCTGCATTTGATGGGCACTGGTGAGGCTGCATTGATGCATTGATCTCTTGTATCATGTCCGCAGTCTCTGACCATCTCTTGTATTTTGTCTGCAGTCTGACCATCTCTTGTATCATGTCTGCAGTCTCTGACCATCTCTTGTATCATGTCTGCAGTCTCTGACCATCTCCTGTAGTATGTCTGCAGTCCCTGACTATTTCTGGTATCATGTCTGCAGTCTCTGACTATCTCTTGTATCATGTGCTCAGTCTTTGACCATCTCCTGTATCATGTCTGCAGTCTCTGACCATCTCCTGTATCATGCCTGCAATCTCTGACCATCTCCTGCAGTATGTCTGCAATCTCTTATTTAAACTTAAACACATTGTTAATAGTATTAGCTATCTGTTTATGTTGAAGATAAGACTGTGCAGGGGAGGCAGAGAATAAAAGTGGGCACTGTGATTAGAGAGATGGGGGGAGCAGACTGCAAGGGGCGCTGTAATGGGGGGCTGTGAAATTTGTGCAATAAATATTCTTGAAAGCATTACACATTTTTTCATCACAAAATGTAAACATGTCTCACTTACTGGCTGGTAATCAGGAAGTCTTCTTTCAAAGACTCCTGACTACCAGTCAGCACCAATGTAATCCAGTAACAATGCCAATCACCCCTCTATGGTATGTGTCAGTCCCATCCTGTGTCTGACCTGTATATTAACCCTTCACCTCCCTTTTCCTGCACCTCTGTACAGTAACTCCTTCATCCTTCCACTGTACATTAACCTCCTCCTGATACCCCTGTGTACTGTATTAATGTACAGTATCTTGTGCACAATTAGCAAGCTCCATGTTCTAACCCCCTCAATACATGTATGTCTCTTCATTCCCTACATTATGTGGCAAAAAATCAGATCACCTTAGGTGTCTATTTTCCAAAAGGGGTCATTTTAAAGGTTTTTGTACCATCCTGGCATTTTGATTTGCTACGTTTTTATTTGAGACTTTTTTTCAGAATTTTTTGTTGTTTTTTCTTTAGGGGCCTTTCATATTGATCAGCTTTTGATCAGCTTTTCAATTAAAAAAAAGCAGAAGAAAAATGCATCCCTTTAAATCCTATGGAACTCATCATACCGGTCAGTTACATTTGAGTTGCGTTTTTAAAAATCATGCTTGCTGCATTTTTGGTGCACTTTTCAAAACCACACCAAAAACACAGTTTCCCATAGAAATGAATAGAAAATGCATCTAGAAGTAAGAAAAAAGAAGGTTGACTGCACTCTAATAGCCAGGGAAATCCAACAAGATTAATTGCATATATTCCATATCACAAAAACATGACAGTTTGGGATAACAGGGAGCAGCGGTCGTTTCGTTTACTGCTGTTCCCTGTTATCTTGAACTGTCATGTTTTTGTGATGTGGAATATATGCAATAAATCTTGTTGGATATCCCTGGCTATTGCAGTGCACTCAACCTTCTTTTTTCTTACTCCTGGATTTTGATGATTGTGGATCAGACCAGCATCTGATTGTACAGAGGAGGGGCTGATGCATAGTGGGTCGACTTGAAGCGGTGTCTGCCTTTCACTTGTTCATTTAGAAAATGTGTCAAAAATGCATCAAAAACACACAGCAGTTGCATTTTTGTGCGGTTTTTGAGTTACGTGTCTTTGCTTTACAGCATGCTGGGAGTTACGCAATCAGAAAATGCACCAGAAAAACACCAGAAACCCATCAAAAATGCACATTCATTTTTTGATGCATCTTTTTCAACAGAGGAATGTGAACGCAGCCTTAAAGGGGTTGTAAACCCTCATGTTTTTTCACCTTAATGCATCCTATGCATTAAGGTGAAAAAACACCTGGCAGTCACTGGCCCCCCCATTTTACTTACCTGAGCTCCTTCATCTCTTCGGTGAGGACGCACTGTCTCTCTCTCTCCACGGGGTCCTGGCTATTGATTGGATAGATTGATAGCAGCGCAGCCATTGGCTCCCGCTGCTGTCAATCAAATCCAATGACGCGGGCACCGGGGAGCGGGGCAGAGTCCGGCATTCATGTCTGTGGATGCAAATGCTGGACTCGGGAGCACGCCCACAAGGTAAATCCCTCGGGAAAGCGCTTCTCCTAGGGGGTTACTTGATGTGGGGAGAAGCCACTAGAGCTTCTGGGGGGCCCCAGAAGAGGATGTTCGGGCCCACTCTGTGCAAAACGAGCTGCACAGTGAAGGTAAGTATGACATCTTTGTTATTTAAAAAAACGATCCTTTACAATCACTTTAAGGCCCCTTTCACAAGGGCTTTCTGATCAGGTCCGTCTGTCAGTTTTTCAGGTGGACCTGATTGGAATCTGTAGGAAAGATGATCTGCACTCCGGTTGTTGCGCTTAAAAAAATCTTAATTTTATTGAAAAAGCCATAGTGCACAAATGCAGATAAAAACAGTTGACACGTTTTCAGCCTTGTAGGCTGAAACGCGTCAACTGTTTTTATCTGCGTTTGTGCACTATACTGCGAATCGAGCAATCAGCTTCTAGCTTTCTTTTTTAAAGCCTTACTAAACAAGCTGAGACTAGAAGCTGATTGGTTACTATGTACAACTGCTCCAGATTCTGACTGCTCCAGTTTTAGGGTTTTCTCACACCATATGCAGTCCAGTGTATTTTTATTCTGCATCAGATCCGCATGAACAGTATTTAAAATAGATTCCAATGGCCCTAGTTCACACCAGTGCAGTGCATTCCTGTGCAGGTAACAAAAGTAGAATATGCTGCTTTTTTTTCTGAAGAGAATACATCTGGAATGCATCTAAAATGCATCAAAAATGCTCTGGAATGCATCAAAAACACACATGCAGAAATGCATCCAAAATGCAGAAGTTGTGGCGTGAACAGGCCCTTAGTAAGGTCTCTGGTATGCCTTCATTATTCCATGGAGATCTAATGAAGATCTAACCACTGACTTTTTATGTATGTATTGCTTACTTTAATAGCTTTTTTTGTTTTATCGTACTGAAAGGAGAAAAGGCCCTTTAGACTTATGTACAATTCAGACATCTCAAGTGAAATTCACACCGGTAACTGAGATGTGTTACTTTTAAGAGCAATGGAAAATAAAACACAAAATATTAGGAAGAGTTGTTTGAGAAAGTGGATTAGCATAAGTCTGAAATCCCATGGCTAGGTTCATTTTTCATTTCATTTTGCTTATTGTACAATACGACAAGAGTTGGATAAAAAGCGCTTATTTGCAATCTAGCTACCACCCTGGGCCTATACAATAACACCATAATGGAAGAAAAATCACTGTAAACAATACCCTGGAAATAAGTCTGGCTAAAGACATATGAAGATAGATCCAGCTCTGTTCTTTCTTTTACTACAATATAACATTTTTTGCCTCCATATGGATATGAAGAGATCCCACCGAAAGCAGGTTGATGGAAAGTCCTAATTGTTAACACATTAGCTAATTGTTATGATTAATCCTTAACAGTTTGTGTCTAGTAATCCAAATTTCTTCCGGTCTGGATAAGGATGCTTTATTGCAACAAGTGCTGTGAAAACAGTAGAACAATGTGCTTCTAATCTCTATCCATCTAAAAGTTGTCTGCAAAACAAGCTCTTGAAGTATAGACATTCCTCGCAAAAAAATATCCGCCATGGTCACCCACCCTTTCTGTCAGCCTCATGTCATCTGCTTTTATCATTAATGATCTGTTTTTACAAATAAAGTGCTCTTTGGAAAAATGATTCAGGGCCAATCATAATAAAGCGAATAAAACCCATAATTGTCTTCTGACAATCTGACAATCCAAGATAATGTGAGTAGGCATAGATAACTCTTTCTCTGCCGAACCCAAAGTGCAGCTGTCAGCTATAAGGGAGGGCTTACATGGAATGTCTTGGGGACAGCCCGTGCCAATTTTTACTGCAAATAACTGCATATCAGTGACACTCAAAGGAAATACCTAAGTGTTGACATTTCTAATGCCCTGTCTAGGTTTGGAGTCTCCCAAAATATGCATAAAACAGGAAATAAAGCACATGGCTTGGGCACAAGCTCTCCTAGAGGAAATGTATCATATACCAACAACAAATCTTTAAAAACAGGGAATGTTCCTGCAAATCAGGAACAGCTGTCAACAAAGTGTCATTAATCAAAATAGCTTCGGATAAAGATGAACCTTTGCTCCAATGATGCCAATACTAATAGGCAGCATTGAAAGTAGAAGAGGATGCTGTTTGCCTTAGACGTGAACAATTTTCATTTCTTAATCAGATTTTATGCTGAACTCTTCTCATCACATTATACTATCTGTGCAAAGCTAAATATGACCAGTGGTGACAACTCTTCCTCTCTGCTATCCCACTGATGATTTTACATTCTATAAGGTATACATTTGCACAATTTATCTGCAGTTGCTTCATTCATCTAATGATCAGAGGTTTTTACATTAATAAAAAAATACTTGAAAAACAGAACATTTCAGTTTTTTCTAACAACATTAATTGCTACATGCCTAACATAATATACAGTATCTCACAAAAGTGAGTCAACACACAGCCATTAATGTCTAAACTGCTGGCAACAAAAGTGACTACACCCCTAAGTGAAAATGTTCAAACTGGGCCCAAAGTGTAAATATTTTGTGTGACCACCATTATTTTCCAGCACTGCCTTAACCTTTTTGGACATGGAGTTCAACAGAGCTTCACAGGTTGCCACTCGAGTCCTCTTCCACTCCTCCATGACGACATCACAGAGCTGGTGGATGTTAGAGACCTTGCGCTCCTCCACCTTCCGTTTGAGGATGCCCCACAGATGCTCAATAGGGTTTAGGTCTGGAGACATGCTTGGCCAGTCCATCACCTTCACCCTCAGTTTCTTTATCAAGCCAGTGGTCGTCTTGGAGGTGTGTTTGGGGTCGTTATCATGTTGGAATACTGCCCTGCGGCCCAGGCTCTGAAGGGAGGGGATCATGCTCTGCTTCAGTATGTCACAGTACATGTTGGCATTCATGGTTCCCTCAATGAACTGTAGCTCCCCGGTGCTGGCAGCACTCATGCAGCCCCAGACCGTGACACTTCCACCACCATGCTTGACTGTAGGCAAGACACACTTGTCTTTGCCCGCCACACATGCTTGACACCATCTGAACCAAATAAGTTTATCTTGGTCTCATGAGACCACAGGACATGGTTACATAGTTACATAGTTACATAGATAGCCAAGCTGAAAAAAGACACAAGTCCATGCAGTTCCACCATAAAAATAAATTAATAAAATAAAATAAAATATATCATACAATCCCATATACCCAATCCTCTACCCACAGTTGATCCAGAGGAAGGTGAAAAAAACCCAGAAAAGCAGGATCCAATTTGCTACAGCAGGGGAAAAAATTCCTTCCTGATCCCAGAGAGGCAATCGGATTTTCCCTGGATCAATGTTAGTACCCAGTTATATCATGCACATTTAGGAAAGAATCCAGGCCTTTCTTAAAGCAATCTACTGAGCTGTCCAGAATCACCTCTGGAGGGAGTCTATTCCACATTTTCACAGCTCTTACTGTGAAGAAACCTTTCCGTATCTGTAGATGAAAACTCTTTTCCTCTAGACGTAAAGAGTGTCCCCTTGTCCTCAGTGTTGACCAGTTCCAGTAATCCATGTGCTTAGTCTGTTCTTAGTCTACTTGTCTTCAGCAAATTCTTCATCATCTTTAGAAGAGGCTTCCTTCTGGGACAACAGCCATGCAGACCAATTTTATGCAGTGTGCGGCATATGGTCTGAGCACTGACAGGCTGACCCCCCACCCCTTCAACCTCTGCAGGACTGCTGGCAGCACTCACACGTCTATTTCCTGTCTATTTCCCAAAGACAACATCTGGATATGACGCTGAGCATGTGCACTCAACTTTTTTGGTCGACCATGGCGAGGCCTGTTCTGAGTGGAACCTGTTCTGTGGCCAGTGAAGTTGACATCACTATCAAGGTAGTTATAAAAGCTTAACAAAACAAGGAAAAAAGGAACTCCAATTGCGTTAACTCTATACACCCTAAGGCTTCTTAAGTGGTTCTTCAGCCTAAAAATAAATTAAAAGTCAGCAGCTACAAATACTGTAGCTGCTGACTTTTAATAATAGGACCCGTACCTGTCTAGGGATCCAGTGAGGTCCTCACCCGAGCCGGCTCTTCAGCCATCTTTGGGTCCATGTGCCAGCATGTTTACTTTGGGAAGCTGGCTGGGATTGCTTGCGGCTTCACAGCCAGCTTCTCACTGCGCATGCAGTTAGGTGTCTGTGTACTGTTAAGTGTCCCAGTAGGTTGCGTGGGAAAGAGGGCAAGAGTGGATTTTTGCTCAGGACACCGGAAGTGGGTGCGGGTACCTGTCAAAACTATGTACCCGCTTAGTACCAAAACTTAAGGAGAAGGGGGGAGGAGGCAGACAAGCGGAACTTCCTCTTTTGAGTGAAATTCCACTTTAAGTATTTGTTGTATTGATCACCACTGAACTGATAAAGCTCGCTATGTAAATCATTAGGGTATCTATTAAAGAAAAATGTACACAATTGTCAGTTTATTTAAACTATACCTTGCACCAATTTCATCTTTAAGACATAACTGCGCCCAGATATGAGATGATATAAATAGAAATGTCCCTTGCACGCCTGTAAACAATGTACATAAACAGAATATACATCCAAATAGGGCTGTAATCTCTCTAAAAAGACCAGATAGTAAATATATTGGATTAGCACACCTTATCAAAATGAATGCTCATTCATGAAGTTTATATACACACAAAAAGAAATCATACAGTAAGTAGATTGTTAGGCATACAATAAGAGCGTATACAAATCATACAATATAAGTTCACAGCATAGGGGTGATTACCCAAGTTCAGCACAGCACAAGAAAGAGTGATGTCTCTTAGTTCAAATTTTCAGGGTGAAAATCCCTTCTTCAGAAAAGGTCTCTCCCAAAAAAAGGGTTTTCACCCTAAAAATGCAGAATTAAGAGCCCTCACTCAATCTTGTCCTGTGCTAAATCTGGGTAATCGGCTCTTTGCTCTATACTGTGAACTTATGTTCTGTTTTATACATGCACATGTGTTTTATACATACACTTATTGTATGCCTAAACTACACACTGCATGTCCATTTTTGTGTGTACTCAGTACTTCATGTTAGGTATTTTGCAATAATAAATGAAAATTCATTTTGAGTCCAATAAATTTACTAAACAGCTCTTTAGTAGCCCCCTTTTGTAACACATGATTTTTTTTTCTAAACTCCAACAAACAACACAACAGGAAATTATTTAATTAATTGTGTTCCCAATTTATGAATCTGTTGACATAAAAATGGGTTGTTTCGTTTCATGAGTAGAAATGGAGAGATTAAGGTTAAACGTTAGGATGCATTTATTTTTCATTTGCAGGAGGATAATCATGATCCCATTAATCTTATAAACAGAAAGACTATGCTCTCTTGTTTAAAACAAAGGATCCCTCAGGGGGTGACATATGAGCCCCTTTCCAGCCCCCTCTTCTTCTTGGCCCGAGGCCAATGCCCTTATGCTCCTTTACTAAAATGGTCCCACCATATACTATATACATATACATAAAACATAAACATGTAATCATATAATGATAATAAACATAGAAGCATACCAAACAACCACATATTAATGTGTATCTTTACACTCTGTTGACAGCCCATATAGGTGAGAATAAAGATGCTATATTGGGTTGCAATTCTGTAGACTGTTTCTCCTGAGCTGAAACATGGCATGCCATTAATAGTTTGTTGCTCTGAGAGCTGTGATGTAGAATTATATATCCAAAAAGATAATAGCTCTTTTTTCCACATTATAAGACCCCTTTCACACTGAGCCACCCCGGACGTTTTAGCATCACTATTCGGGCACTAGCGAGGCGGGTTTAATGCTAGCAGCTGAAAAGGGGTTAAATCTGCCCGAAAAATGCCGCTGCAGCAGCGTTTTGCCGGCTGTATGGCAGCACTGCCCCATTGATCTCAATGGGCCAAGTGGTGGAGTAGCGGTGTAGGAGCGGTGTATTGACCGCTCCTACACCGCTGCAAAGAAGCTGCTGGCAGGACTATTTGTGATGCCCTGCCAGTGCAGCGCCCCAGTGTGAAAGCACTAGGGCTTTCACACTGGGTTTGCAGCTGAGGCTTTTTTCAGGCGTTATGCAGGTGCTATTTTTAGCGCTGTAGCGCCTGAAAAACGCCTTAGTGTGAAAGGGGTCTAATTGTTAGGAAGAAAAATACATTGACTCAAGCATCTTTTTCTCTATGTCTGCAAACTTACATTGTCAACTTTGAAATAATAAATCCCTCTCTAACGTATGCGTCCCCAAAGCTCCTCTGTGACCTAAGAGCATCACCAAATATGTTAGGAAGCCCATAGATCAGTTTTTTTCTTTAAATCCGGGGGGGGTTGAACAAAAATTACTGACCCAATCCACATCAAAAGTGTGGATGGGGGAATCCTCCCCACTAAGCTATTGTATTCTAACAGCTAGGAGACTTACCCACCATCAGAATACACCAATCACCGCTGCCAGCTATAGCTGCAGTGATGTTCGAGTGGGGAAAATCCCTGCCCATACATGGATCAAAATTTGTCTGGTCCCTGCTGAACTGGCCCAATGTCAATCCATGTATGACCCGCTTTAGGAACACTTAAAAGACTTTTTGATCTCCCGTTACAGGAGGTCACACAGACTCTTGCATCTTCTTTGGTTAGGACAAGCAAGTTATAGTTAAGAATGTGATGTATTGCTCTGCTGTAAAGAAACTCTGTATTTGCATGGATCAGAGGATAGTCTGACTATTACAAAGTGACACTGTTTTTTTAGATCGCTTTAGAAATTGTTTAAATTATATGTAAACAGTGGTGTATTTTGGTCTTGTGCTGCCTCGGGCAAGACAAAAATTGGGCGCCCCCATCTAAATTTCTCCCACCCCTTCCTTTTTGGGGTGGCTATAGTGGCTGTACGGGGTCTCTGGTGGCTGTGCGGGGTCTCTGGTGGACTGTGGGGTAGTAACCCCCTGTTAGTCTGCCACAGTGCTCCCCCAACCCCCCCCACTAGCCTGCCACAATGCTCCCCCGAAACTCCATACTAGCCTACCACAGTGCTATCCCCCCGCGCAGAGAAGAGATAGAAATAGGAAGGAGAGAGAGAATGGGAGACATGGGAGACAAAAAGAGAGAAATGGAAGAAGGGGAGAGAGGGAGGGAGGATGAGAGAGATACCCCTAGTGTCCACACTCACCTCATACACCCCCAGTGCCCTCACATGTCTCCAGAGGACAGTTGTCAGCTCGGTGATGTAGTTGGTCTATGCAAGGTGCAGACCAGCCATCTTTCACCCATCAGATCTCCCCAGCATCACCCAGCATCATCTCTGCAGCAAGGGTCTGGGGCTGATCCGGATGACAGCAAGTGGGTGCCCGGTGTCTGGGCTATGCTAAACCCACCCTGGCTCTCCTGCACTACCTTCCAGGGATGGATCGGGAAGCCCACTGTGATCAAGCCTCTCTTCCTGCTTCCTCCACCCCCCTCTTACAGCTGTGGCCGCAGGTTAGGAAGTAGGATGCAGCTGTGGAAGAGGGGGGGAGCCGTGGCCATGCCCAATCCCAGTGTGAGGCAGGGACAGTGTGGGGTAGGAGGGCAGGTCACAGGTTACTGCTGTCAGGTCTGGCGTGGAGTGGTGGAGTCAACAGGGAATGATGTTAGGAATGATGCAGGGATGGCGAGGGGATGGGGGGCGACGCCGCCCCCCCCCCCCCCGAAAACTGCTGCCCCAAGCCAACACCTTGTTTGCCTCATGGTAGATATGCCCCTAGCTGTAAACTAAACTGAATGACATTTTGTTTGCAAAAGCACTGTGTAAAAATATTTACACTAATTTACATTTTTTGCTGAACCTAAATAATGATGATCCCCTGCAGTCTCTTAAGTGGAAATTAAAAGTCAGCAGCTACTAAAACTGTAGCTGCTAACTTTTAATAAACAGCCACTCACCTGTCCCAGGATCCAGTGGTGTGCTCACCCCAGCCGTTTTCTACCTGTGACCTCTCTCGCCGACACGAGCATCTTTACTATGGGCACCCAGCTATGACAGCTTGCCGCTTCACAGCCGGGTGCCCAGTGCTCATGCGCGAGCGGTGCTGCGGACTGTGAATGGTCCGGCAGTCTTCTGGAACCTGTCAGCCCTAAATATGCCTGCTCACTGTCCCCTGCTATAGCCAAAAAGGAGTAGAATTCTGCCCACACAGCCATACAAGGAGCAGATTCTACAGACATTGTAGAGTGGAGTGTTAAACCAAAGTTCAACAGAAGTCATCAGAGGTTTGTTAGAGAACCTAAGTGAACAAACAGCATCAGGAAGGCCAAGGAAAACACCAGACAGGTCAGGGATAAAGTTGTGGAGAAGTTTAAAGCTGGGTTAGGTTATAAAAAATTATCCCAAGCTTTGAACATCTCACGGAGCGCTGGCACAACTGCAAACCTACCAAGACATGGCCGTCCACCTAAATTGACAGGCCGAGCAAGGAGAGCATTAAAAGAGAAGTATGTTTTGTTTTTTTTTACCCAGGTGGATGCAGCATCAGACCGAGATCCACAGATAAGGTGGGAGAAACTGTCCACAGGACAACTATTAGCCATGCACCCCACAAATCTGGCCTTTATGGAAGCGTAGCAAGAAGAAATCCATTGTTGAACGAAAGCCATAAGAAGTCCCATTAGCAGTTTGCAAGAAGCCATGTGGGCTACACAGCAAATGTGGAAGAAGGTGCTCTGGTCAGATGAGGCCAAAATTAAACTTTTTGACCTAAAAGCAAAACACTATGTGTGGCGAAAAGCTAACACTGTACATCACTCTGAACACACCATCCCCACTGTGAAATGTGGTGGTGGCAGCATCATATTGTGGAGATGCTTTTCTTCAGCAGGGACAGGAAAGCTGGTCAGAGTTGATGGGAAGATGGATGGAGCCAAATACAGGGCAATCTTAGAAGAAAACCTGTTAGCATCTGCTGTTCACAGATGCTCTCCATCCAATCTGACAGAGCTCGAGCTATTTTGCAAAGAAGAACGGGCAAAAATGTCAGTCTCTAGATGTGCAAAGCTGGTGGAGACATACCCAAAAAGACTTGCAGCTGTTATTGCAGCAAAAGATGGTTCTACAAAGTATTGACTCAGAGGGGGCTGAATACAAATGCACGCCACACTTTTCACATATTTGTAAAAAATTTTGAAAACCGTTTATCATTTTCCTTCCACTTCACAATTATGTGCCACTTTGTGTTGGTCTATCACATAAAATACATTAACGTTGTTTATTGTAACATGACAAAACGTGTAAAATTTCAAAGGGTATGAATACTTTTTCAAGGCACTGTATATAAAGTGCTTTATTTTTGATATTTCAAACCTTTCCAAAAATAAACAAGGGTCATCACAAGCTCCAAGAACTGAGCGACCTTCTAATTGAGCTAGAGTTGGAAAGCGCGCACCCTTGTTTGCCAGGACTATGCTATTTGGACACCCCTCATGGCATAAATCCATTGGTGGGAAAACATCTATACAATCTGCAGGAGGTTGCCACATAGGGCTCAAACTACAAAAGAGACAATAATGAATTGTTCCCTCTATTCTCATATATATTTTTTTTAATTATATCTTTTATTTCAGAAGAAAAGGGGTCCATGAAAACATACACAACTGAGATGCTGATAACCGAACAACAGGCAAATAGGCACATAGAAAATTATATCCAATCTGTCCAAAAAACATGATAGATATATATTAATCAAAATAACTATCCCACCTGGGTCATGAGCTTAAAAACATAACCCCAGATCAGGAACCTAAAATGCCACCCCACCCCCCCCCATAAGGAGAAAAAACAAGAATCCCCCCCCCCCCCTGCAGGAGATAGAGGCTCCACCCTAGATGTTCCACCAATGAGCTAGACAAAATTAAAGGGTATGATATATTCATTCCTTCAACTAGTGAAGCTCACATCAATAATTGTCCTTCCCTCCTCTGAGTTAATGAAATGATTCCATGAAGATCCTGTTTTCGTGTATATCTCTCGTTTTTGCTGGGCTTTCCATACCAGATCTTCCATCTGATTCAATTCCTCCACCGTCCTGAGCCACAATCCCAGTGAAGGGGGTTGTGTCTGCTTCCAGGCGAGGGGAATGCAAGATTTGGCCATGTTCAAGAGGTGACACAAAATAGATTTCTTATATGTCTTAACCGGAATTTTAGAGGCGTGCAGTACAAAGAAGGCCGGATCATCAGGGACCTCACAATCACTGAGTTTTTCAGTGATCTTCCGGACCTCTTTCCAGAAGCCCTCAATTCTGGAGCAAGACCAAAAAATGTGTAGTGTCCCACGTTCCTCCCAGCAAAGCCAGCAATTTTCAGAAGTGCCCGGGAAGCATCTATAAAGGATGACTAGGGTCCAATGCCATTGAAAAAAAATCTTAAAGTTTGTTTCCTGAACTTTTGTGCAAATTGAAGATTTAAATATAAAATGTATTATTTTGGTACGCTGCTCTTCCGAAAAGGGTCTGTCCAAGTCCAGTTCCCACTTTCATGGAAATGGTAATTGGAAGTCCTCCGGAGGTGCAGCCAACAGAGCATACATCATAGAGAGAGTGGTCCTCTCTCAGTAAAATATTCTTCAAATGGGAGTAGATTACGCTTGAAAATGTCAGGAGTCGGTAAGGTATATAAGAAATGTCTTAATTGCGCCGCTCGCCAAAAATCCAATTGGTAACGGCCAGCTCCAGGTGTCAATGTTTAAAAAGGAAGGCCAAGATCCTGATGACACAAAGTGGGAGACCTGATATAACACAGCAGTGTATTGAAGGCCCCCTGCCGCAAACCTGGAGCAAATTGTGGGTTCCCCAAAATGGGGAACAATAGGGACTCAAATGATGATAGCTTACCTTTAGAGAAAAGCCCATAGCACAGATGTAACATGGGCCCTACCAGTTGGTGTGCCTTAATAGGAGGTGGAAGATCGCTAAAACACCAAGGGGCCTTATGCAACAACATGCTGCTCTGTGCCTGCTCTAGACTCGGCCAGATTTTAAAGTCTCCATGCCAACACCAGTCAATCAGATGACCTAAGAGGGCTGCCTGATAGTATTTATACAAATCGGGTACCGCCAACCTACCATATTGCTTAGGAAGGGTCAACAAAGATCTTCTAATCCTTGGATATTAATGTGCCCATATAAATCCAGTAAAGAGTGCATGTATCCGCTTAAAGTAATGCATGGGTGTTACAATGGGTATAGCTTGGAATAAATATAAAAACTTTGGTAGAATGTTAATTTTGATAATATTACACCTCCCAAACCAAGAGTGGAGCCCCTTTATGCCATGCACGTTAAATAAAAGTGGTAGAAATTTAAGCTCAAATGTACGTGAAAGGTCTACTGGAATAAAAGTGCCTAGATATTTCAAAGCTTAAACAGGTCCCTTTAAACTTATAGCTGGATTTCAGTGACCTCACCAGAATGTTAGGAACTGCTATTTCCATAGCCTCCGAGGGACATCATTGGATTGGTCAAAGAAAAGAGCATATCATCGGCATATCACCGTCAGTCCCTGAATGTCAGAGTTTAACCAGATCTTACAGAGGAAAGGCTCCAGGGAAAAAGCAAAAAGGAGGTTTGACCGTGGGCATCCCTGCCTGGTCCCGTTAGTGACCATGAAGGGGGGGACAAAACTCCATTTACCTTAACCTGTGCAGCTGGTGAAGTATAAATACTTGAAATCCACCAAAGCATATTGTCTCCGAGCCCTACATGTCGCAAAACTGAATATATAAATTGCCAATTAACCCGAATGAAGGCCTTCTCTGCATCCGTTCCAAGAAACACACAAGGAGTCTTGGATAAATTGGCCAAGTGGATTAAATTCAAGATCTTAATAGTGTTGTCCCGTGCTTCCTCCATCGGGACAAACCCTACTTGGTCAAGATGGATCAGGGAGGGCAGTTGTTGTTGCAATCTCATCGCAAGTATCTTAGCAAAAAGTTTCAGATCTGCATTTAAAAGAGAAATTGGCCTATAACTCCCACATTGCGTGGGGTCTTTAGGTTTTACCGTGATAAGGGCTTTCGAGGAATCTGTATGGAAAGAGATTGAGTCACCTAAACCATTGAACATCTTTACAAGATAAGACCCCAAAGTGGGCAAGAGAAGCTTATAGTATTGAACTGTAAAACTATCTGGACCAGGCACTTTACCCATCTTTGCAGAGCTCACGCAACTTGTAGTTCTTCAAATGTAATTGGTGATTCCAGTTCCTGCTGTGCAATAGACGTGAGACCAGGCATTCTGGAAGATGCCAGGTAGTCGTCTACTGCAGACTGAGCAGGAGTATCTAGATGCAAATTATAAAGAGAGCAATAGAAATCACCAAATTTTTGGGCTATTTGTCTAGGTAAAATACATTTTTCTCCTTCGACACCTAAAATCATTGGCACATAAGTCATCAATTGCTGCTCCCGCAAGGTTCTAGCAAGTAGTTTTTATTGCATTTATTGACTGATTTGTAAACATGTTTACATCCTACCTGTATTGCCCTTTTGGCTTTATAAAGAAGTAGGTCAGTAACCCGTCTACGGGCGGTAAAAAAGTCTCGTTCTACATCTGGAGTGGGGGCATGTTTATGAAGTGATTCTAATTGGTTTATATCTGTTAGCAGTGATGTTAACTTTGTATCCCTTTTGCGCTTAATCCTAACACCATGTTTAATCAAGACATCCCGGATCACTGTTTTGTGGGCTTCCCAAATCACTCCAGGAGCGCATTCAGGAGTATCGTTGAACTGAAAAAAAACATGTCACCTCCCTGAGGACATCCTCTAAGACAGCGGGATCTTGTAGGAGGCTTTAATTATTTATTATTTATTTATTATTTATTTTAGGTACTTATATAGCGCCGTCAATTTACGCAGCGCTTTACATATACATTGTACATTCACATCAGTCCCTACCCTCAAGGAGCTTACACCCTAAGGTCCCTAACTCACATTCATACATACTAGGGAGAAATTTGACAGGATCCAATTAACCTACCAGCATGTCTTTGGAGTTTAATTGAGTTTCCACATCGCAGGACCAGGGAGTCGAGTATCTAAGATGTTATATTTCAAAAAAAATTGGCACATTATCTGACCAGGTGATTGATCCAATAGTGGCTTCAACAACTGAATGTAATTGGCTATGAGGTATGAAAAAAAATCAATACATAAGTAAGACTTATTACTGAAAAAAAGAGTAATCACTTTCCCCAGAGTGGAAAAAGCACCACACATCCACCAATCTTGCTCCATGAAGTGATTGAGAGATCCCCTTCTGGGGGCCAGGTAGAACTTATGAGGAGCCTGTTGAAATATCTTCCTTAGGTATTAAGGTCCCCCTTCCCCCATGATCAGTTGGCCCTCCGAAAATGTCAAATGTTTATCCAGAATGTTTCTGAAAAAGACGTCTTGTTGCGCATTGGGGGCATAAAAAGAGGCCAAGGTTACTCCAATCCCCCCAATTGTCCCTTTAAGAAATAAGTATTGACCCCCAGAGTCCACGATCCTAAACAGAACCATGGAACTTTACTAGAAATCAAAATTGACACTCCCCTAGACTTGGTGACAGGGTTAGTGGCATGGTAGGCCAATGGAAAAGCTATGTTTCTAAGCAGAGGAAGACTGTTCTCCCTGCAATGTGTTTCCTGAAAAAATGCGATATCAAGCCATGATCGTTTCAAATCCTGAAGAAGTATGCGTCGCTTTTCAGGGGTGTTTAGTCCCTTAGCGTTAAGTGACAGTATAGAAAGAGCATCCATCCCTTCTACCCTGTTCCCAGGTCACTGACACCAGAGGGAAAGAGGGGAGAGAAGAGAGGACAGAGCGAGAGGAAGAAGAAAAAAAAACTGAATTAGGGGTGGACGCTATACGGTGACCTCCCCAAGGATCACTAAAGCAAATTTGCTTTAAGCACTCAATCTACAACCTCTAGGCCAGGGGACTTAAACTACGGCCCGCGGGCCACGTGCGGCCAACCGAGGACATTTATCCGGCCCAATCCACCCAGGGCCTGGATTCCCGACAATCCAGGCTCGGGCCGGGGCCAGGTCGGCTCGGCTTCGGCAGGGAGCATATCCGCTCCGCTCAAGCCGCCTCCCCCACACCAGTAATGGAGGGCTCCGTGTGCCGCGCTGCATGCTGGGAAGTGTAGTTCCCAGCACAGTCCCGCACGGAGACAGGAGGCGAAGAGTGACAGAGAGAGCGGAGGCTTCAAGCAACAGCCTACGAACAAGTGAGGACCCCACTGTCCCCCTGTCCACCCCTCTGTCCCCCTGTCCACCCCACTGTCCCCCTGCCCCCCCTCTGTCCCCCTGTCCCCCCTCTGTCCACCCCACTGTCCCCCTGTCCACCCCTCTGTCCCCCTGTCCACCCCACTGTCCCCCTGTCCCCCCTCTGTCCCCCTGTCCCCCCTCTGTCCACCCCTCTGTCCCCCTGTCCACCCCTCTGTCCCCCTGTCCACCCCCCTGTCCACCCCACTGTCCCCCTGTCCACCCCTCTGTCCCCCCCACTGTCCCACTGTCCCTCTGTCCCCCTGTCCCCCCCTCTGTCCCCCTGTCCCCCCCTCTGTCCCCCTGTCCACCCCTCTGTCCACCCCTCTGTCCCCCTGTCCACCCCACTGTCCCCCTGTCCCCCCTCTGTCCCCCTGTCCCCCCTCTGTCCACCCCTCTGTCCCCCTGTCCACCCCACTGTCCCCCCCCTCTGTCCCCCTGTCCACCCCTCTGTCCCCCTGTCCACCCCACTGTCCCCCTGTCCCCCCTCTGTCCACCCCTCTGTCCCCCTGTCCACCCCACTGTCCCCCTGTCCACCCCTCTGTCCCCCTGTCCACCCCACTGTCCCACTGTCCCCCTGTCCACCCCACTGTCCCCCCCTCTCCCCCCCTCTCCCCCTGTCCACCCCTCTGTCCCCCTGTCCACCCCACTGTCCCCCTGTCCACCCCTCTGTCCCCCTGTCCACCCCACTGTCCCCCTGTCCCCCCCTCTGTCCCCCTGTCCACCCCTCTGTCCCCCTGTCCACCCCTCTGTCCTCCTGTCCACCCCTCTGTCCTCCTGTCCACCCCACTGTCCCCCTGTCCCCCCCTCTGTCCACCCCACTGTCCCCCTGTCCACCCCTCTGTCCCCCTGTCCACCCCACTGTCCCCCTGTCCACCCCTCTGTCCCCCCTGTCCATCCCACTGTCCCCCTGTCCACCCCACTGTCCATCCCACTGTCCCCCTGTCCACCCCACTGTCCCCCTGTCCACCCCACTGTCCCCCTGTCCACCCCTCTGTCCCCCTGTCCACCCCACTGTCCCCCTGTCCACCCCACTGTCCCCCCCTCTGTCCCCCCCTCTGTCCCCCTGTCCATCCCACTGTCCCCTTGTCCACCCCACTGTCCCCCTGTCCACCCCACTGTCCCCCCCACTGTCCCCCCTGTCCACCCCTCTGTCCCCCTGTCCATCCCACTGTCCCCCTGTCCATCCCACTGTCCCCCTGTCCACCCCTCTGTCCCCCTGTCCACCCCACTGTCCATCCCACTGTCCCCCTGTCCATCCCACTGTCCCCCTGTCCACCCCACTGTCCCCCTATCCACCCCTCTGTCCTCCTGTCCACCCCACTGTCCCCCCCTCTGTCCCCCTGTCCACCCCTCTGTCCCCCTGTCCACCCCACTGTCCCCCTGTCCACCCCACTGTCCCCCTGTCCACCCCACTGTCCCCCTGTCCACCCCTCTGTCCTCCTGTCCACCCCACTGTCCCCCCTCTGTCCCCCTGTCCACCCCTCTGTCCCCCTGTCCACCCCACTGTCCCCCTGTCCACCCCACTGCCCCCCTGTCCACCCCTCTGTCCCCCTGTCCACCCCACTGTCCCCCCCTCTGTCCCCCCCTCTGTCCCCCTGTCCATCCCACTGTCCCCCTGTCCATCCCACTGTCCCCCTGTCCACCCCTCTGTCCCCCCTGTCCACCCCACTGTCCATCCCACTGTCCCCCTGTCCATCCCACTGTCCCCCTGTCCACCCCACTGTCCCCCTGTCCACCCCTCTGTCCCCCTGTCCACCCCTCTGTCCCCCTGTCCACCCCACTGTCCCCCTGTCCACCCCACTGCCCCCCTGTCCACCCCACTGTCCCCCCCCTGTCCCCCCCTCTGTCCCCCCCTATGTCCCCCTGTCCATCCCACTGTCCCCTTGTCCACCCCACTGTCCCCCTGTCCACCCCACTGTCCCCCTGTCCACCCTACTGTCCCCCCCACTGTCCCCCTGTCCACCCCTCTGTCCCCTTGTCCATCCCACTGTCCCCCTGTCCATCCCACTGTCCCCCTGTCCACCCCTCTGTCCCCCTGTCCACCCCTCTGTCCCCCTGTCCACCCCACTGTCCATCCCACTGTCCCCCTGTCCATCCCACTGTCCCCCTGTCCACCCCACTGTCCCCCTGTCCACCCCTCTGTCCTCCTGTCCACCCCACTGTCCCCCTGTCCACCCCACTGTCCCCCCCTCTGTCCCCCCCTCTGTCCCCCTGTCCACCCCACTGTCCCCCTGTCCCCCCCTCTGTCCCCCTGTCCACCCCTCTGTCCCCCTGTCCACCCCTCTGTCCCCCTGTCCACCCCTCTGTCCCCCTGTCCACCCCACTGTCCCCCTGTCCACCCCTCTGTCCCCCTGTCCACCCCTCTGTCCCCCTGTCCATCCCTCTGTCCCCCTGTCCACCCCACTGTTCCCCTGTCCACCCCACTGTCCCCCCCTCTGTCCCTCTGTCCACCCCACTGTCCCCCTGTCCACCCCACTGTCCCCTTGTCCACCCCTCTGTCCCCCTGTCCCCCCCTCTGTCCCCCTGTCCATCCCCCTGTCCACCCCACTGTCCCCCTGTCCACCCCACCCCACTGTCCCTCTGTCCCCCTGTCCACCCCTCTGTCCATCCCACTGTCCCCCTGTCCATCCCTCTGTCCCCCTGTCCATCCCATATATATATATTTATTTATTAGTCATTCTTTTATTCTTTTGCACTACAAAAAAGATGTGTGCATAGGAATTTAGGAATTACTTCATATTTTTTTTAAACTATAGTGCGGCCCCCCAACAGTCTGAGGGACCGTGAACTGGCCCCCTGTCTAAAAAGTTTGAGGACCCCTGCTCTAGGCTATATGAGTGCTGGCCTAGTGGGGGAAAGTAGTTAAGCATGACTGAAGCAAGGGAGTCCCCAGCAATCTCCACCAGCCGCCGTACAAAGTAAATAAGAAGCTGAAAAATCAACAGTTACTATATATATATATATATATATATATATATATATATATAGTATATATAGTGTGTATATACATATATATATATATATATATATATATATATACACGTAAAAGCCAGTAAATTAGAATATTTTGAAAAACTTGATTTATTTCAGTAATTGCATTCAAAAGGTGTAACTTGTACATTATATTTATTCATTGCACACAGACTGATGCATTCAAATGTTTATTTCATTTAATTTTGATGATTTGAAGTGGCAACAAATGAAAATCCAAAATTCCGTGTGTCACAAAATCAGTATATTGTGTAAGGGTTAAATTTTGAAGACACCTGGTGCCACAAACTAATCAGCTGATTAACTCAAAACACCTGCAAAGGGCTTTAAATGGTCTCTCAGTCCAGTTCTGAAGCCTACACAAACATGGGGAAGACTTCAGATTTGACAGCTGTCCAAAAGGCGACCATCGACACATTGCACAAGGAGGGAAAGACACAAAAGGTTATTGCTGAAGAGGCTGGCTGTTCTCAGAGCTCTGTGTCCAAACACATTAATAGAGAGGCAAAGGGAAGGAAAAACTGTGGTCAGAAAAAGTGTACAAGCGATAGGGATCACCGCGCCCTAGTCAAGATTGTGAAAAAAAACCCATTCAAAAATGTGGGGGAGATTCACAAGGAGTGGACAGCTGCTGGAGTCAGTGCTTCAAGATCCACCACCAAGAGACGCTTGAAAGACATGGGTTTCAACTGCCGCATACCTCGTGTCAAGCCACTGTTGACCAAGAAACAGCGCGAAAACCGTCTCACCTGGGCTAAGGAAAAAAAGAGCTGGACTGCTGCTGAGTGGTCCAAAGTCATGTTTTCTGACGAAAGCAAATTTTGCATTTCCTTTGGAAATCGAGGTCCCAGAGTCTGGAGGAAGACAGGAGAGGCACAGGATCCACGTTGCCTGAAGTCTAGTGTAAAGTTTCCACCATCAGTGATGGTTTGGGGTGCCATGTCATCTGCTGGTGTCGGTCCACTCTGTTTCCTGAGATCCAGGGTCAACGCAGCCGTCTACCAGCAAGTTTTAGAGCACTTCATGCTTCCTGCTGCTGACCTGCTCTATGGAGATGGAGATTTCAGGTTCCAACAGGACTTGGCGCCTGCACACAGCGCAAAATCTACCCGTGCCTGGTTTACGGACCATGGTATTTCTGTTCTAAATTGGCCAGCCAACTCCCCTGACCTTAGCCCCATAGAAAATCTGTGGGGTATTGTGAAAAGGAAGATGCAGAATGCCAGACCCAACAACGCAGAAGAGTTGAAGGCCACTATCAGAGCAACCTGGGCTCTCATAACACCTGAGCAGTGCCAGAAACTCATCGACTCCATGCCACGCCGCATTAATGCAGTAATTGAGGCAAAAGGAGCTCCAACCAAGTATTGAGTATTGTACATGCCTTTTTTTTTCATTTTCATACTTTTCAGTTGGCCAACATTTCTAAAAAATCCCTTTTTTGTATTAGCCTTAAGTAATATTCTAATTTTGTGACACACGGAATTTTGGATTTTCATTTGTTGCCACTTCAAATCATCAAAATTAAATGAAATAAACATTTGAATGCATCAGTCTGTGTGCAATGAATAAATATAATGTACAAGTTACACCTTTTGAATGCAATTACTGAAATAAATCAAGTTTTTCAAAATATTCTAATTTACTGGCTTTTACCTGTATATATATATATATATATATATATATATATATATATATATATATATAAATCAGATCAAATAGATCAAATCTGACAGACTAGCCATGAAATGTAAGTTATTACAAATTATTAATAAAACAAGACATAGCTATAATCAGAAAAAAAGGTTTAAGGTTATACTCTGAAAGGTTACTCCTTCCTAAATTTGAAACAAGATAATAATTTGGATTCTATAAATACATGTCCCAGGGTGACTAAATATATCCCATGTGTATAGGGGGAGAGAAAAAAAAAAACTCCTCTTTTCTTCTCCTCTTTTCCCCCTTTCTTTGTGTACCCCACACCCCAAATTCAGTTTAAACCACACCCCTAACCATCAAACCCTTTTCACTCATCTTATAGGGCGTACACACGGTCGAACTTTGTTCGGACATTCCGACAACAAAATCCTAGGATTTTTTCCGACGGATGTTGGCTCAAACTTGTCTTGCATACACACGGTCACACAAAGTTGTCGGAAAATCCGATCGTTCTGAACGCGGTGACGTAAAACACGTACGTCGGGACTATAAACGGGGCAGTGGCCAATAGCTTTCATCTCTTTATTTATTCTGAGCATGCATGGCACTTTGTCCGTCGGATTTGTGTACACACGATCGGAATTTCCGACAACGGATTTTGTTGTCGGAAAATTTTATCTCCTGCTCTCCAACTTTGTGTGTCGGAAAATCCGATGGAAAATGTCCGATGGAACCCACACACGGTCGGAATTTCTGACAACACGCTCCGATGGGAAAATCCGACTGTGTGTACGGGGCATAAGTGTTAATTCATACCAAATATTATGTTGAAATGTGAAACAGAGGAAAAAGAAGAAGAGAAAAAAAATTCCCCTTTCTTTCCCCTTTTCCTTCCCCTTTCCCTCCCGTCCCCTATCTTTATTACGTATATGTAAATATCCCCCCTTCCTCGTACTTCCCTCTACAATGTTAGTGCTCTTGTGTGTTTAAGCGACTAGTGCAATAAAAAATCCTAGTGTTAATTACGTGAGTTCGACACCTGAAAAAAAAAACAACCTACAGTTCCAATCTTTCTCTTTCCCTTTCCTCTCTTCGCTGGGGTGGGTTCGCCATTTTGCTCACGGACCCGCGTCTCTGTGCAGCCGAGAAGTACTGCTGGATCTCGGATTGGGATTCACTGGCTTTAGCTGCTTTGCGGGAGGTTTTAGTCTCCCGCCGCTTAATCAAGTGCATGCCGCTATTGTTGAAGCAGTCTAGGGCTGGTGGAGAGCCTGGAGCTCGAGTGCTGTAGGTCCTCACCCGATCATGCCCAAACCACGCCCCCCCTATATTTTTTTAATCCATAATATTTTTATTCCATTCTTATACTTTTGCAGGTTCATCAGTGATCAAGCCTGGTCGAGGATCAATCCATGCTTCAGCTTTAGGGAACCCAAGCCTGCCTCATAATCAAGGTATGACAGTATACAGTACCATGCAAAAGTATTCACCCCCCCTTGGCATTTTTTCGTGTTTGGTTGCCTTACAACCTGGAATTAACATGGATTGTTTGAGGATTTGCGTCATTTAATTTACAGAACATGCCCACAACTTTGAAGATTTTTTTTTTATTATTGTGAAGCAAACAACAAATAGAACAAAATAACAGAAAAAGTCAATGTGCATAACTATTCACCCCCCATAACTATTCACCCCCCTATTCACCCCCCTAATACTTAGTAGAGCCACATTTTGCGGCTATCACAGATCCAAATCGCTTTGGATAAGTCTCTATAAGCTTGCCACATCTTATCACTGGGAATTTTGCCCATTCCTCCCTGCAAAACTGCTCCAGCTTCTTCAAATTGTATGGTTTGCGCTTGTGAACAGCAATCTTTAAGTCTGACCACAGATTTTCTATTGGATTAAGGTTTGGGCTTTGACTTTGACATATTTCCCTTTAAACCACTCAAGTGTTGATTTAGCAGTGTGTTTGGGGTCATTGTCCTGCTGGAAGGTGAACCTCCGTCTTAGCCCCAAATCACACACGGAGTGATACAGGTTTTGCTCAAGAATATCCCTGTTTTTAGCACCATCCATCTTTCCCTCAACTCTGACCAGTTTCACAGTCCCGACTGCTGAAAAACATCCCCACAGCACGATGCTGCCACCACCATGTTTCACTGTGGGGATGGTGTTCTTTAGGTGATGTGATGTGTCTGCGGCAGACATAGCATTTTCTTTGATGGCCAAAAAGTTCAATTTTAGTCTCATCAGACCAGAGCACCTTCCTCCATACATTTTGGGAGTCTCCCACATGCCTTTTTGCAAACTCAAAACGTGCCATTTAGTTTTTTACTGAAAGTAATAGCATTCTTCTGGCCACTCTGCCATAAAGCCAAACCCAATGGAGCGTACAGCTTGTTGTCGTCCTATGTACAGATACTCCAGTCTCTCTTGTAGAACTCTGCAGCTCCTCCAAGGTTACATTAGGTCTCTGTGCTGCCTCTCTGATTAATGCCTTCCTTGCCCGTCTGTGAGTTTTGGTGTGCGGCCGTCTCTTGGCAGGTTTGCTGTTGTGCCATGTTCTTTCAATTTGGTTATGATAGATTTGATGGTGCTCCTAGGGATCATCAAAGATTTGGATATTTTGTATAGCCTAACCCTGACTTGTACTTCGCAACAACATTGTCCCTTACTTGTTTGGAGAGTTCCTTGGTCTTCATGACAGTGTTTGGTTAGTGGTGCCTCTTGCTTAGGTGTTGCAGCCTCTGGGGCCTTTCAAAAAAGTGTGTATATGTAATAACAGATCATGTGACACTTATATTGCACACAGGTGGACATCATTTCACTAATAATGTGACTTCTGAAGGTAATTGGTTGCACCAGAGCTTTTTATGGGCTTCATAACAAAGGGAGTGAATACATACGCACATGCCAATTATAAGGTTTCTTATTTCTGAAAAATAGTTTTATGTATATATTTTTCTAATTTTACTTCACCAACTTCACCAACTCACCAACAGACTATTGTGTTCTGATCCATCACAGATTAAAAAAAACATTGAACTAAAGGCTGTAAAGTAACAAAATAGGTAAAAAGCCAAGGGGTGAATACTTTTGCAAGGCACTGTATACAGCAGCTAAACATAACATAGGACTTAAAAAGAACAGTATCTGCTAAAAAGACAGACAGTTAAAAGTTAACACAGTTAAAAAGACAGACATTTCAAATGCCACATCCTCTTCTACTGATTACTGAACATTTCTGGTAGAAGAAACAAAGATCCCAATCACCAGTGCTCAATTTGTAAAAAAAACCTCACCCTCTTAAAAAATGCTAGGGCAAAGTATTTTTTTAAATTGCAGTGAGCTACTTTAAAAATGTGCGATATGCTATACATGCTAAACCTCCTCAGACCATTTTGCTAAAGACTGAAAGTCATTATTGTCTGGTACTTCAAAATGCTAAGGGAATGCACCCCAACATGCTGGAAATCAAAGGGGAACAAGAGATAGAAACCTAACCAGTTTGACTGATCACGACAGCTGCATCAGAGGCAATTTGAAGGACCAGACCATACATTTTCCATATAGATAAACTCAAGCGCATGCAGCCTCATGGGATGGATTTGACTTTCCAGGGCCAATATGGATGGCTAAGCATCTTTTCTCTTCACTGTGTGAACATGGATTTGTAATCTTTATGTAATGGCTGGTGCCTCCTTTTTCTTGGCAACTATAATCTACATCATATTATGCTTGGTTTGATGCCTACAAAATATCCCTGTCAATAGGATCAAGAGTTTCCTGTTGGGAAGAAGCATTTAAGTGCTATACTACATCTTACATATGTGATGAATTACACTATGGTATACCTAGGCAATTGAGATGAGCAAGTCTTCCCTTGGAGTTTTCCAGCGGTATCCATGAATATATCACATAACTCTTGGATCTATAAGAAGCCCCAATGAGGCTATTGCTTGGGACTTAACTGTCATCTTTAAGGCAATTTAAGGTGCATGTGGATCACATTGGGATATACATAAGTGGTCTGGCCCGAGTTTTGTGACAATTTTGGACTTCCTAAAGTTATTGAAATCAATATATGCTAATTACAGTGGATTATGTCCTTGGTTTGGGGACTTTGCTTCACTTAACCCACAGTCAATTTTTGCTTATTATGTTTCTTTCCTGGGTCTCATGGAAAGATATTAGTAGAGAGTAGAAAGATTGAGCCCTGGTCAGGTTTTTATTTTTCTTTGGAATTATTTCAAGTATATGCACCAGCGGCTCCCTTGTAAAATAGCTGGTGTTTTTTTTTTTTTGGGGGGGGGGGGTTTATTTAGTATATATGAGAATGTAGTAAAACCTTGGGCCTTGAGGCCACATTTTATTATTTTATTGAATCTTGACTATAACACTGGCCTTATTAAATCTTGCTTTGCTTCACAACATCTGTTGCAAAATGTTTAAAATAAAATTTATTGTCCAGCACTGTATGTGAATTCTGCCATTTTTCAGCACTGGGAAGGGATCTTAGCATTTTCCAGCACTGGATGGGTTTCTTGGCTTTCTCCAGCACTGGGTGGGTTTCTTGGCATTCTCCAGCACTAGATAAAAGTCTAGGCATTCTCTAGCACTGTATGGGAGTTCTGGCATTCTCCAGCATTAAATGGGAGTCTTGGCATTCCTCAGGATTGGATGGGAGTCCTAGCATTCTCCAGCCTTAGATGGGAGTCCTGGAATTTTCCTACCCTGGATGGGAATCTATTCTTTAGTACAGAGAGAGACTTGGCACTCTCCAACACTGGATGGGAGTCCTGGTATTCTCCAACATTGGATGGGAGTCTTGGCATCTTTTAGCACTGGGTGGGAGTTATGGCATTCTCCAGCACTGAATGGGAGTCATGGCATTCTCCAGCGCTGGATGGAAGTCTTGGCATTCTTCAGCACTGGATGGAAGTGTTGGCATTCTCCAGCATTGGATGGGAGTCTTGGCATTCTCCAGCACTGGATAGGAGTCTTAGCATTTTTCAGCACTGAATGTGAGTATTGACATTCTCCAGCATTAGATGGATTTCTTGGCTGTGACAGGTAAAAGCTGTTCTAACAGGTTCCCTTTAAATGCAGCCTGATAATCTAGTCTCCTTTGAAACACTAGCCTGATTTTAGTATTAAACCAAATCTGAAAGCTGAATGTTTTTCCCCAACACACCACCATTATTAAATCTTGCTTTACTCCGCAACATCTGTTTGCAAAATGTTGAAAATAAAGCTTAAATTAAGATTCTTTCACTATACAAGAAGCATTAACATTTTATGGGCCAATTTAATAAAAAAAGTGAGGAACCAGAGCAAGTTTTTGATTTACAATCTAGTTATTTAACATGAAACATCAAACATTATTTTACCTGCAGAATGAGTGTAAATGAAGTTAGCTATAGACATAAAAATGGTGAACAATGACAAAATATAAATTGTGGCATTTCAAAGCCAGCAGCATAACTCCATTTCATTTCTTTTTTTCTTCACGTGCCAGCAGTAATTTAACATTACAGAAAATATTCATTTCCAGCAGTTCTACCTGTTATGATTGAGTGCAAAGAATGATTTTGCCATGCTGAGAGAGGCTCAGTAAGTCTTATTTCCCTGCTCCAATAAGCTATGACTTGATGTTCAAGAGAAATTTGCACAGTTGCTTGTTACTTTGCAGTTTAAGGAAATATTTCTACATCAAAAAAGAAAAGAACAATTACATTTTTAGGAAGTCTTTCCACATTTTCTAATATATGACTTCACCTGCATATTATCCTCAGGTTAATTTTGTAGAGCTCTTTCCCACCAGAACACTAGTACTTTGTGTTGACATATAAGTCTGTGTGTTGATGCACTTTCATTTTTGAAAGACTTCGGCATACTGTTGCTAGAGTACAAGGACATTCAATTACTAAGCTCTTTTCTTTATAGACCAACTACATCAGACATGTATAACTCCATGTGTGCTGACGAAAGGTGGCAAGTGATGTCACCTGCCTGCAGGGTTGGGACACAACCGCTCCCAAGTGACTTTCTTCAGTATGGAGGGTTTGAGACCCACTTACTGCTTTGTGTATTATACATATGACATGCATACATAGTATGTGCCTGCTTGTAGGTTCAACAAAGTCCACATCAGAGATATCATTCTATATCACCTCTTTACAGCTACAATGCTGACTTTCGGAAACTTACACTGGCCATACACCAGTAGAATTTCACTTGAATATTTTATTCTAGCAATTTTTTTTTAAATTTTCTAATGGTCTGGTGAGTCAAATCAACAATTGTTTTCAACCATAGTGACAAGATTTTTTTTAGGAGCAGGATGTAACATTTTTCTCATTTCTTATCTGAACAAATAAAATTCTAAACATGAATGAGGAAACATCATACAAATTGTAATGCATATGTGCTAGACACAAATAAAACCTGTTTCATTTGTCTGGAATTCCGTTCAAGTAGCATAGGCAGGTTCATTTGCAAAGTAACTGAAAATTTTACTTCAAAATAGCGTCATTATTACAGGCATCTTTTCATCAGAGATGGCTTTTTTTTCTCATAAAAGTACTAGCCTAATAAGGTTACACGATAACAAGTCACATTCTTCATTTATCCAGATGCTCAATCATTCTCTTAGTTAGGAAACACCTCTATCCTGCCTCTCCCAGGGGACATCCTCTCACAACTGTACACAACACTTCCCACTAAGGGTACTCACAACACTTCAGTCTCTAAGAGACAGAGAAGAGTCTGTGACTCCTCTATGTGATGAGTGCTGCTTCCTCTCCTGTTACCATTGGGGCACCCAATAAGTAAGATTTCCCACAATTCAAAACATGTTCTCACTGCATCTAAACCACAGAAGAGTGGTAAAATGAAATAACAAATGGAATACAAACAATCTAATTGTATGTGCTGCAGTCTTCCAGCAGTAAAACACATGTTGTCAGACCCAAAAGAAGGAACAAGAAAGAGAGGAAGAAACACCCGCGCAATGGGATGCATGCAATGGAATAAAAAGTGTTATTGGAACTGCTGCCACTACCGATTACTTCCACTAGGTGGAGTATGATATGAGAAAAGGAATAGAGATGTTGCCTATTCATTGAGTGTCTGTACAGTGCAAGTGTGCGTAAAGGTCCTAAATGTGCATAAGTCAAATTGGTTACCTGACTTAATAAAGTGCAGTGTGTGCTCTAACTTAATCCATACAAATATCTATATATATATATCTATGAAAATGAAAATAACATAAATCAATGGTATAAATATAAGGTGCTGATGTGAACAAACAGATGAACTTATTAATATATACAATTAGGTGCTTTCAGTGACGGTGAAAAAAATCCCCCTGGGTTCTGGTGGATATTCCAATGAATAAAACATTCAGTGCGTGCCTTAATCCGTGCTCTAATATTGACTGCACTCACCAGATCCTTCACCCCCTCTTGGGGTCTTACAAAGCCACAGTATATGCCACTGTGTAGCACTTCGGGATAACACAGGGTAACTCCGTCCTTAGTGTGGATTATGAGGGGATTCCATAATGAAAGAGATAGAGGGAGCCCACATAGCGTGATACTTTTTAAAAATTCGTTTATTGGTGTAAAAACATTTAAAAGTACTCACATTCGGTAAAAGGTAAAAAGCCTATATTGCTGACACAAGCCTCTGGTGATGCAAGGACTATGTTGACTCCGCCCTAAGCGTTTCATCACGCTGACGTCATCCAGATGACATCTCACGCTCCAGATGACGTCAGAGTGACGAAACACGTAGGGCGGAGTCAACATACGTCCTTGCATCACTTCCTGTTCCAGAGGCTTGTGTCAGCAATATAATCCAGCAGAACCCAGGGGGATTTTTTGCACCGGCACTGAAAGCATCTAATTGTAAATATTAATAAGTTCATCCGTTTGTTACATAGGCAAAAAGCCTATGTATATATATACAGTGCCTTGCAAAAGTATTCACCCCCTTGGCTTTTTGCCTAGTTTGTTACATTACAGCCTTAAGTTCAATGTTTTTAATCCGCATTATATGTGATTGATCAGAACACAATAGTCTAAGTTGGTGAAGTTAAATTAGAAAAATATATACTGTACATAAAACTATTTTTCAGAAATAAAAAACTGATAATTGACATGTGTGTATGTATTCACCCCCTTTGTTATGAAGCCCATAAAAAGCTCTGGTGAAAGGCTCCAGAGGCTGCAACACCTAAGCAAGAGGCACCACTACCCAAACACTGCCATGAAGACCAATGAACTCTCCAAACAAGTAAGGGACAATGTTGTTGAGAAGTACAAGTCAGGGTTAGGTTATAAAAAAAATCTAAATCTTTTATGATCCCTAGGAGCACCATCAAATCTATCATAACCAAATGGAAAGAACATGGCACAACAGCAAACCTGCTGAGAGACGGCCGCACACCAAAACTCACGGACCAGGCAAGGAGGGCATTAATCAGAGAGGCAGCACAGAGACCTAAAGTAACCCTGGAGGAGCTGCAGAGTTCCACAGCAGAGACTGGAGTATTTTTACATAGGACGACAATAAGTCGTATGCTCCATAGAGTTGGGTTTTAACCACTTAAGGACCGCCTAACGCCGATTTACGTCGGCAAGGCGGCACGGGCAGGCAAAATCACGTACATGTACGTGATTTGCCTCTCGCGGGTGGGGGGTCCGATCGGACCCCCCCCCGGTGCCCGAAGCGGTCCCGTTCTGTTCCCCGGCGATCCGAGATGAGGGGGAGGCCATCCGTTCGTGGCCCCCCCCTCGCGATCGCCGCCGGCCAATGGGAACACTCCTTTGCTGCTGTATGCTAAACAGCAGCAAAGGAAATGATGTCATCTCCCCTCGGCTCGGTATTTTCCGTTCCAGCGCCGAGGGGGGAAGACATCAATGTGAGTGCACAACACACACACACACAGTAGAACATGCCAGGCATACAAAACACCCCGATCCCCCCCCCGATCGCCCCCCGATCCCCCCCCAATCACCCCCCCCCCCCTGTCACAAACTGACACCAGCAGGTTTTTTTTTTTTTTTTTTTTTTTTTTTTCTGATTACTGCATAGTGTCAGTTTGTGACAGTTACAGTGTTGGGACAGTGAGTATCACCCCCCTTTAGGTCTAGGGTACCCCCCTAACCCCCCCTAATAAAGTTTTAACCCCTTGATCACCCCCTGTCACCAGTGTTGCTAAGCGATCATTTTTCTGATCGCTGTATTAGTGTCGCTGGTGACGCTAGTTAGTGAGGTAAATATTTAGGTTCGCCGTCAGCGTTTTATAGTGACAGGGACCCCCATATACTACCTAATAAATGTTTTAACCCCTTGATTGCCCCCTAGTTAACCCTTTCACCACTGATCACCGTATAACCGTTACGGGTGACGCAGGTTAGTTCGTTTATTTTTTATAGTGTCAGGGCACCCGCCGTTTATTACCGAATAAAGGTTTAGCCCCCTGATCGCCCGGCGGTGATATGCGTCGCCCCAGGCAGCGTCAGATTAGCGCCAGTACCGCTAACACCCACGCACGCAGCATGCGCCTCCCTTAGTGGTATAGTATCTGATCGGATCAATATCTGATCTGATCAGATCTATACTAGCGTCCCCAGCAGTTTAGGGTTCCCAAAAACACAGTGTTAGCGGGATCAGCCCAGATACCCGCTAGCACCTGCGTTTTGCCCCTCCGCCCAGCCCACCCAAGTGCAGTATCGATCGATCACTGTCACTTACAAAACACTAAACGCATAACTGCAGCGTTCACAGAGTCAGGCCTGATCCCTGCGATCGCTAACAGTTTTTTTGGTAGCATTTTGGTGAACTGGCAAGCAAGCACCAGGCAGCGTCAGGTTAGCGCCAGTACCGCTAACACCCATGCACGCACCGTACACCTCCCTTAGTGGTATAGTATCTGATCGGATCAATATCTGATCCGATCAGATCTATACTAGCGTCCCCAGCAGTTTAGGGTTCCCAAAAACGCAGTGTTAGCGGGATCAGCCCAGATACCTGCTAGCACCTGCGTTGTGCCCCTCCGCCCGGCCCAGCCCATCCCACCCAAGTGCAGTATCGATCGATCACTGACACTTACAAGGCACTAAACGCATAACTGCAGCGTTCGCAGAGTCAGGCCTGATCCCTGCGATCGCTAACAGTTTTTTTGGTAGCATTTTGGTGAACTAGCAAGCACCGGCCCCAGGCAGCGTCAGGTTAGCGCCAGTACCACTAACACCCACGCACGCAGCATACGCCTCCTTTAGTGGTATAGTATCTGAACGGATCAATATCTGATCCGATCAGATCAGATCTATACTAGCGTCCCCAGCAGTTTAGGGTTCCCAAAAACGCAGTGTTAGCGGGATCAACCCAGATACCTGCTAGCACCTGCGTTTTGCCCCTCCGCCCGGCCCAGTCCAGCCCACCCAAGTGCAGTATCGATCGATCACTGTCACTTACAAAACACTAAACGCATAACTGCAGCGTTTGCAGAGTCAGGCCTGATCCCTGCGATCGCTAACAGTTTTTTTGGAAGCTTTTTATTGAACTGGCAAGCACCAGCGGCCTAGTACACCCCGGTCGTAGTCAAACCAGCACTGCAGTAACACTTGGTGACGTGGCGAGTCCCATAAGTGCAGTTCAAGCTGGTGAGGTGACAAGCACAAGTAGTGTCCCGCTGCCACCAAAAAGACAAACACAGGCCCGTCGTGCCCATAGTGCCCTTCCTGCTGCATTCGCCAATCCTAATTGGGAACCCACCACTTCTGCAGCGCCCGTACTTCCCCCATTCACATCCCCCAACGAAATGCAGTCGGCTGCATGAGAGGCATTTTTATGTGCTCCCGAGTACCCCTACCCAACGAACCCCCCCCAAAAAGATGTTGTGTCTGCAGCAAACGCGGATATAGGCGTGACACCCGCTATTATTGTCCCTTCTGTCCTGACAATCCTGGTCTTTGCATTGGTGAATGTTTTGAACGCTACCATACACTAGTTGAGTATTAGCGTAGGGTACAGCATTGCACAGACTAGGCACACTTTCACAGGGTCTCCCAAGATGCCATCGCATTTTGAGAGACCCGAACCTGGAACCGGTTACAGTTATAAAAGTTAGTTACAAAAAAAGTGTAAAAAAAAAAAAAATATATATAAAATAAAAAAAAATAGTTGTCGTTTTATTGTTCTCTCTCTCTATTCTCTCTCTCTATTGTTCTGCTCTTTTTTTACTGTATTCTATTCTGCAGTGTTTTATTGTTATTGTTATTGTTATTGTTATTGTTATTATGTTTTATCATGTTTGTTTTTCAGGTATGTAATTATTTATACTTTATTGTTTACTGTGCTTTATTGTTAACCATTTTTTTGTCTTCAGGTACGCCATTCACAACTTTGAGTGGTTATACCAGAATGATGCCTGCAGGTTTAGGTATCATCTTGGTATCATTCTTTTCAGCCAGCGGTCGGCTTTCATGTAAAAGCAATCCTAGCGGCTAATTAGCCTCTAGACTGCCTTTACAACCCGTGGGAGGGAATGCCCCCCCCCCCCCCACCGTCTTCCGTGTTTTTCTCTGGCTCTCCTGTCTCAACAGGGAACCTGAGAATGCAGCCGGTGATTCAGCCAGCTGACCATAGAGCTGATCAGAGACAAGAGTGGCTCCAAACATCTCTATGGCCTAAGAAACCGGAAGCTACGAGCATTTTATGACTTAGATTTCGCCGGATGTAAATAGCGCCATTGGGAAATTGGGGAAGCATTTTATCACACCGATCTTGGTGTGGTCAGATGCTTTGAGGGCAGAGGAGAGATCTAGGGTCTAATAGACCCCAATTTTTTCAAAAAAGAGTACCTGTCACTACCTATTGCTATCATAGGGGATATTTACATTCCCCGAGATAACAATAAAAATGATTTAAAAAAAAAAAAAATGAAAGGAACAGTTTAAAAATAAGATAAAAAAGCAAAAAAATAATAAAGAAAAAAAAAAAAAAAAAAAAAAGCACCCCTGTCGCCCCCTGCTCTTGCGCTAAGGCGAACGCAAGCGGCGGTCTGTCGTCAAACGTAAACAGCAATTGCACCATGCATGTGAGGTATCGCCGCGAAGGTCAGATCGAGGGCAGTAATTTTTGCAGTAGACCTCCTCTGTAGATCTAAAGTGGTAACCTGTAAAGGCTTTTAAAGGCTTTTAAAAATGTATTTATTTTGTTGCCACTGCACGTTTGTGCGCAATTGTAAAGCATGTCATGTTTGGTATCCATGTACTCGGTCTAAGATCATCTTTTTTATTTCATCAAACATTTGGGCAATATAGTGTGTTTTAGTGCATTAAAATTTAAAAAAGTGTGTTTTTTCCCCAAAAAATGCGTTTGAAAAATCGCTGCGCAAATACTGTGTGAAAAAAAAAAATGAAACACCCACCATTTTAATCTGTAGGGCATTTGCTTTAAAAAAATATATAATGTTTGGGGGTTCAAAGTAATTTTCTTGCAAAAAAAAAAAAACTTTTTCATGTAAAAAATAAGTGTCAGAAAGGGCTTTGTCTTCAAGTGGTTAGAAGAGTGGGTGATGTGTGACATAAGCTTCTAAATGTTGTGCATAAAATGCCAGGACAGTTCAAAACCCCCCCAAATGACCCCATTTTGGAAAGTAGACACCCCAAGCTATTTGCTGAGAGGCATGTCGAGTCCATGGAATATTTTATATTGCGACACAAGTTGCGGGAAAGAGACAAATTTTTTTTTTTTTTTTTTTTTTTTTGCACAAAGTTGTCACTAAATGATATATTGCTCAAACATGCCATGGGAATATGTGAAATTACACCCCAAAATACATTCTGCTGCTTCTCCTGAGTACGGGGATACCATATGTGTGAGACTTTTTGGGAGCCTAGCCGTGTACGGGACCCCGAAAACCAAGCACCGCCTTCAGGCTTTCTAAGGGGCGTGAATTTTTGATTTCACTCTTCACTGCCTATCACAGTTTCGGAGGCCATGGAATGCCCAGGTGGCACAAAACCCCCCCAAATGACCCCATTTTGGAAAGTAGACACCCCAAGCTATTTGCTGAGAGGTATAGTGAGTATTTTGCAGACCTCACTTTTTGTCACAAAGTTTTGAAATTTGAAAAAAGAAAAAAAAAAAAAGTTTTTTCTTGTCTTTCTTCATTTTCAAAAACAAATGAGAGCTGCAAAATACTCACCATGCCTCTCAGCAAATAGCTTGGGGTGTCTACTTTCCAAAATGGGGTCATTTGGGGGGGGTTTGTGCCACCTGGGCATTCCATGGCCTCCGAAACGGTGTTAGGCAGTGAAGAGTAAAATCAAAAATTCACGCCCTTAAAAACGCTGAAGGCGGTGATTGGTTTTCGGGGCCCCGTACGCGGCTAGGCTCCCAAAAAGTCCCACACATGTGGTATCCCCATACTCAGGAGAAGCAGCTAAATGTATTTTGGGGTGCAATTCCACATAGGCCCATGGCCTGTGTGAGCAATATATCATTTAGTGACAACTTTGTGCAAAAAAAAAAAAAAAAAAAAAAAAGTGTCACTTTCCCGCAACTTGTGTCAAAATATAAAATATTCCATGGACTCAATATGCCTCTCAGCAAATAGCTTGGGGTGTCTACTTTCCAAAATGGGGTCATTTGGGGGGGGGTTGTGCCACCTGGGCATTCCATGGCCTCCGAAACTGTGATAGGCAGTGAAGAGTGAAATCAAAAAGTTACACCCTTAGAAATCCTGAAGGCGGTGATTGGTTTTCGGGGTCCCATACGCGGCTAGGCTCCCAAAAAGTCCCACACATGTGGTATCCCCGTACTCAGGAGAAGTAGCTGAATATATTTTGGGGTGCAATTCCACATAGGCCCATGGCCTGTGTGAGCAATATATCATTTAGTGACAACTTTTTGTAAATATTTTTTTTTTTTTTGTCATTATTCAATCACTTGGGACAAAAAAAATAAATATTCAATGGGTTCAACATGCCTCTCAGCAATTTCCTTGGGGTGTCTACTTTCCAAAATGGGGTCATTTGGGGGGGTTTTGTACTGCCCTGCCATTTTAGCACCTCAAGAAATGACATAGGCAGTCATAAACTAAAAGCTGTGTAAATTCCAGAAAATGTACCCTAGTTTGTAGACGCTATAACTTTTGCGCAAACCAATAAATATACGCTTATTGACATTTTTTTTACCAAAGACATGTGGCCGAATACATTTTGGCCTAAATGTATGACTAAAATTGAGTTTATTGGATTTTTTTTATAACAAAAAGTAGAAAATATCATTTTTTTTCAAAATTTTCGGTCTTTTTCCGTTTATAGCGCAAAAAATAAAAACTGCAGAAGTGATCAAATACCATCAAAAGAAAGCTCTATTTGTGGGAAGAAAAGGACGCAAATTTCGTTTGGGTACAGCATTGCATAACCGCGCAATTAGCAGTTAAAGCGACGCAGTGCCAAATTGGAAAAAGACCTCTGGTCCTTAGGCAGCATAATGGTCCGGGGCTCAAGTGGTTAAGGCAGAGTGGCCAGAAGAAAGCCATTTCTTTCAGCAAAAAACAAAATGGCATGATTTGAGTTTGCGAAAAGGCATGTGGGAGACTCCCAAAATGTATGGAGGAAGGTGCTCTGGTCTGATGAGACTAAAATTGAACTTTTTGGCCATCAAAGAAAACGCTATGTCTGACGCAAACCCAACACATCACATCACTCAAAGAACGCCATCCCCACAGTGAAACATGGTGGTGGCAGCATCATACTGTGGGGATGTTTTTCAGCAGTCGGGACTGTGAAACTGGTCAGAGTTGAGGGAAAGATGGATGGTGCTAAAAACAGGGATATTCTTGAGCAAAACCTGTACCGCTCTGTGTGTGATATGAGGCTAGGACGGAGGTTCACCTTCCAGCAGGACAATGACCCCAAACACACTGCTAAAGCAACACTTGAGTGGTTTAAGGGGGAACATGTAAATTTGTTGGAATAGCCTAGTCAAAGCCCAGACCTTAATCCAATAGAAAATCTGTGGTCAGACTTAAAGAATGCTGTTCACAAGCGCAAACCATCCAACTTGAAGGAGCTGAAGCAGCTGTACAAGGAGGAATGGGCAAAAATCCCAGTGGTAAGATGTGGTAAACTCATAGAGACTTATCCAAAGTGACTTGGAGCTGTGATAGCCGCTCTACAAAGTATTGACTTTAGGGGGGTGAATAGTTAATAGTGAATGTAAAAGTCCAGAATGCAGCGCTTCAAATTAACATTGATCATATAACAGTTCAGTTATAGAGGAGATAGGGATATTGAGGAACCTCCACTGACTTCAATGTGCATGGAAAAGCACACCACACCCAAGTGTTTTCATTCAGCTTACCAGAAAAACATGAAAAATATGCAGTATAATCATATATCACAGGGGACCAGATGAAGGTGTCACATTCCAAGCTTTGAAGAACGACCGTGAGGATTCAAAATTCACCAATCCCATATGATCATCAGAACTCCCAGGAAGAGTTGAATGGGATATGCATTCACCAACAAGATGTTACCCAATAGAAGGAAAAGGCAATAATAGTGAAGCCCGTAAGGTAGGTACAGGTATAAAAGACAGATATCATGATGTATAAATTCCGCGGCTTTCGGCGTGCTTGCATTGGCCAGCCTGACATGTTTCATCCCAGAAGGATATCATCAGAGACGATGGGCAAAAATCCCAGTGGTAAGATGTAAGATGTGGCAAGCTCATAGAGACTTATCCAAAGCGACTTGGAGCTGGGATAGCCGCAAAAGTTGGCTCTTCAAAGTTGTGGGCATGTTCTGTAAATTAAATGATGCAAATCCTCAAACAATCCATGTTAATTCCAGGTTGTGAGGCAAAAACACACGAAAAATGCCAAGGGGGTGAATACTTTTGCAAGGCACTGTATATATATATATGTGTGTGTTTATCTCAAGAAAATTACAATAAATGACACGTAAGGTATGCTTTAACACATATTAAACAATAAACTAGTATAACTTGCTGCAATATGTACAAACATACATGTAAAAAGTAGACATGTGCACAACAAAAAAAATTGTTTTGTTTCATTTCTTTACGTTTCTGTGGATTCGTAACGATTCGTAATTTCGTAAGACGGGGGTTTTTATATTTGGACTCGTTCGTATTTTCGTAACAGATATATTTTCGTTAAAACAAAATGATTCGTAATTCCGTTAGTCTAATGATTCGTAATTTCGTAAGACGCGAGGTTTCATATTCAAACTCGTTCGTACTTTCGTAACAGTTTTATTTTCGTTGATATGAAATGATTCGTAATTCCGTTAGGCTAATTTTCTTTGATTCAAAATTCATACTTTTGTTAGATAATAATTTTCGTTTATTCAGTACACTACTCGTAATTTAGTAATTGTTACTTTTGTGAGATTGCCTTTTTCATTGATTCGTACTTTCGTAGAAAATAAAGAATAATAATCCTATGCTTGCTTTTCTAATAAGTCCTGTACTTACTCCAGTCCACTCTCTCAGTCACAAGACCTGACTCAGTTTCCTCCTCAACTGAATCTAAAAAGATTCAGGAATGCAATGTGACTCAGACACAAAAGGGATAAGCTGATTGGCTAAAGATATTAAGTAAGATACATCACTCACTAATACACTGCCCATTCGAAAGAACGATACAAGAACACGAAATTACGAACATACGAAATTACGAACATACATTTTAAGATACACTTACACTGTCCATTCAAAAGAATGATTCGAGAACACGAACAAACGAAATTACGAACAGACGAAGAAATAAAATTACGAACACAAAATGAAAATACGAATATACGAAATTATGAACAGACAAAGGATTGAAAATACGAAATGTAAATAATTTGTTATAAATGTCATTTTCTTTCTTTTACTGTTTCGGAGTTTCGTATTTCGTAAGTTTGTCGGTTCGTAAATTCGTATTTTCGCGTGTTCGTTATTTTGCTTATTCGTAATTTCATAATTTTCGTATTTTGGTTCTTTCAGCTATTTGGATGTTCGAATTGATCTGAAAGTATGAATACTAACAAATTTGTACGAAAATCCACATGTTACGAACCGAATCGCACATGTCTAGTAAAAAGCATACTGAACTGCAGGCAGGTTAAAGCTTAGAAATATAGACAGGCCTTAAGTGGGAGAAACAAAACTTTAACACTCAGCTTGGTGAAAAAGTTACCCCTATAACTTTATATTATGTATTTAATAGTTACAATTGTACATGAAATGCAATAGCAGGGGGTTATTTTTCATTAAAAATAAAAAAAGAAAGACAAAGACTGCTAAGTTGGGTTTTGCCATAATTTGCAAGTATTCTGAGTATGTATAGTATGGCATACTTACTTAGACCTCTTAGCGTGGCCTTCTCCAGCAATGGCAGGTCCAGGCTTGCAGTTGCTGCTTCACCCCCCCCCCCCAACCAACCATAGCCATCTTCCCCATTATTTTTTCTGAGTACTGCATAGCTCTACTTCTGGCCACAGGGCAGCCACTTGATGTGCCATGCAGGTACAAAAGAAAAATAAATTTGCTTGGAAGATGGGGCAAACTTTTTTTTTTTTCGCAAGAGAGACTTTGCAGGTCTCTCTTTATGGAGGGACTTTTGAACAGATGCAATGCATAGACACATGAAAAAAGGGTACACCCCAAGGACATTGTTAACTATTTAACATATTTGAACAGGCAAACATTAAGTCTTAATTGAAACTGCCTACAGAAAAAGATGATATACCTCAATGAATGACACATGTGTATTTATTCTCATAATCTAAATGAGTGAAAATGCAGGTTTATCACATGAACATGAAAAAAAGAAAAAGAACACCCTTACATTTACCTCCACTTTAATTCCAAGAAATTTGAATTAGATCTTTTAGGTAAGGTGACAATGATTGGAACCTTCTTAAAGAATATGCTGGTAGCACCTGCCTTATTTAAACTTCAGACATCTAGGGTCTGTGTTCTCTTTGCTATTGATGTGTGTAGTGTCATCATGCCATGATCAGAAGAGCTATCTAAATCCCTCAGAAAGGAAGTTGTTGATGCCTACAAGTCTGTCAAAGGGTTTAAAAAGGTTGAAAAATATAATAATAAACCCGTGCTATGGAAATGATTAAGTGATACTATACATATAAATAATATATGGGTTGCTGCTATAGTGTAAGGTAAAAAACCCCAAACGATGAAAAAAATAAATGTTATACTCAGCGCTGCTCCTATAAACAATAATTACTATTAATAATACAATATCTACATCAATGATACTGTAAAACAATATAATATAAAGTGTTTAGTGCAATGCAGTGCAAACAGAATAAAGTGCAATCATATAAAGTCCATCCAGTGCAGAGCGCTGGACTTGTGCAAGTATGCAATTGGTGTGGTTCTCAGGTGACACTCCGTGCTCCCCTCCTGGGTCCCCACTCACCAGCACAAATTTTTAAGTACGCCTGTTATTATATAAGGGTAATAACTCCCATCAATGGTCTATGCTGTTGGATATGGTCATTATATGGAAAATGACTCCTTCCTTCCACCGGTTTAAGAGCGTTTGGAATATCCCATATTCACATTTATGACCTTCCCAGCTTTCACGGTGATCAGATATCCATTTAAAATGTATGGCAATGAAGAGAAAAGAGTATATAGTGTAATACTGCTAGGTTTATTCATAAAATCCAAAATTATTACACTTACATCAAAAACTTGAAAATCATGCAGAAAAACGCCGCCTTGGCATGCAAACTACCGTCACAGGTCTCCTCAGCTTAATGCGTTTTGCCCCTCTCACTGGGTGTCATCAGAAGCTAAACGGGGCCCGTGACTGGATGCCACCTACTACACCCAAAAACCTCCCACTACTCCCACTAAGTGCGCAGTAGTAATTACCATGACTTACGGTTTCCACCAGAACCGGAAGTGATGCAATCATCATTAGAATGTGTAATCAGTATGAGGTCGCTTCCTGTTTTTACAGGAAGCACTCAAATAGCCATCTTAGTGCTCTCTCTGAGACACTACACCTGCTATTATTATTTCCCTATATCAGTATGAGGTCACTTCCTGTTTTCACAGGAAGCACTCATGGGGCCATTTTAGTACTCACTCTCAGACGTTACACCCGCTGTTATTGCATCACTATATATATATTCACTTCCTGTATACACAGGGAGTGTAATTACCACCAAACTAGTGTAATTCTTAATGTTAGTCTTATCATAAGTATATATAGTGGTATTTAAATAACCTATTCAGTGTATCGATCGACTATTTATAGAGGTTATAAACACAATATCATATCCTATTAACTTCTATACATTCTTACAGTAATAACACGAATAAAAAATGTATAGAATCAACAATCTAAAATAATACGAAATAATAAAATAAAATAAATTAAGAAATAACAAATTAATTATTAAAAATCAAAAAATGACAATAAAAAATTAATCAATTAATAAAAATTTAGAAATTCTTGATAAAACAACTTACATCTAAGTCCACGTTTTAACCCTTTAGGTAATAATGACTGTAATTGGTATATCCATTGAGTTTCATTTTGTGAAATGGCCTGTTTTAAATTAGTACCCCTCCAATGTCTCTCTACTCTATCAATGCCACAGAAAATCAATTTGGAAGGGTCTCTATTATGGAATCTTCTAAAATGTTAAATGTTAAAATGTTTTTAATGTTATTAATATGTCCTCCTAATCTCACTTTTAATTCTCTAGTGGTCTTATCCACATATTGGAGACCACATTCACATTCCAAAAGGTATGTGACATGTGTGGTACCACGTAATGAATTTAGGTATCTCATACCTGTCCGGTGGTTTTGGATTGAAAATGTGTTGTTTTTTTCTTCCCTTCTTTGCATGTTCTGCATGTTATACATTTGCCACATTTGAAAAAACCTATCTGATCAAAAAAGGTTACTAAATTATTTTAGGTCAATCATTCCACTGTAAGGTAAATAGTGTACAAGTGGTGTATATTTTGAATAATTGATAATTTTCCGAGGACAGACTAGCCCAGAAAGTTCAACCTAAGAGTTGCCTTTTTAAAGGAGAAGTAGGGCCAAAACTCTTAAAGGAGAAGTAGGGCCAAACTAAAGTCCACTGTCAGCTGATGTCACTCAGCCAGTCCAGGCTTTAATGTTGGGTTCTTATCCTCTGAGAGCCTGAGCCAGCCACTTCCGCCCTCACAACAGCTCAGCATTCGGTAACTGCTCACTGAACACAAAGAACTTAGCAGTCAGTGGCCTTTGGTCGTTAAGTTCTCAGTGTATAAGGGGCAGGGGACAGATGCAGTATCGAGCTGATGCTGCATCCACCTAGGTAAGAATGTATGTTTGTTATTTTGATATCCCACACTTCTCTTTTACTGTTAAAGTCTCCAAAAAACAAAAAATTGCATGTCAGGATCTGCAGGTAACTCTTTCAACAGTCGGTACTGAAGTGCAAGAATCTAGAATCAGAATGATATTGTACCAATTAAAGCTGAAGGACAGGAAAAAGCCTTTGCTGTTCAAAAAGAATATTACAGTTTGCCATCAAACATAAAGGCAAAGACCAGGCCTTCTGGAACAATATGCCGTGGACTGCTTAGTCAAAGAGAGAGTTGTTTAGCCAAAATAACAGTAGACATGTTGGAGCAAACCAACGATAGTATTTCAGAAGAACCTAATACCAATTGTGGAGCATGGTGGTGGAAATGTTATGGCTTGGGGTTGTTTTTCAGCTTTAGGGCCTGAGCAGCTTGCAGTCATCAAGTCAACTATGAGTTCTACATCATATCAAAGTGTCCTTGCTGATAATGTGAGACCATCTTTCCAAAAATTGAAATTGAACCAGATATGGATGTAGTAGCAAAGCACACCAGCAAATTCACAGAGGAATGGCTCAGAAAGAATAAATGCAAGAAACCTCAATGTTGGAGGCTGGTGGGCAATTATGCAAAAAGCCACAAAAATTTGGGAAAAGAGAGTCCCCAAGAGCACTATTGATTCAACTTGGCTCTAGGTTGGCTCTAGCTTGGCTCAAGGTTCAACTTGACTCTAAATCACAAAATAACTTGTGCATCAATTTTATATATCTTTTTGATAGTTGATAGTTCAGGTGTAATTAAACAAATTCTCAGTTTTGCAGAAAATGTTCTGTGATTGTTCCTGAGAACATTTGCTGTGTCTTAGCATTCTATGATCCTATATTTCACAGAAGAAAAATGGTGCTGCTTGGGTCAATAATATCGCTAACAAATATCTTATAATGTAAGGTCAGCATAAGATGCAGACTCTACCTTTTGATGCTTTGAGCAGATCTAGTCTAGGTGACAAGCTAAAGGCCAATGCAATGTCCTTGATCTGTTTGCTGTCTGTTCTGTATTTACAAGTGAATCTGGAATGTGAAACAATCATAAGAGAATTTTTCCCCTCATTGCCGAATACTTCAGGAGGTCTAGGAATTCAGTTTGCAATCAATGCCTCATTCACAGCAGATGATTAGTTCCAGCATGGAGTGCACTAGACAGCACAATAAGTGGACTACAGAACTAGTGATTCACAGATTACTCTGCTAAGAGAGGCAGGTGCTTTTGCAACAGGGAAAAAAGTTGAGTCACTGCTTGTCAAAAGATTAACAAGAAAACCTTCCTACTCAGAGCCGCAACACAAGAAATGGCAATTGCTAATTGGGAACATAATTTGTCCCGAACAAGATTAAGGTCTGCATAACTGGACATACAATTGTAGAGAATGTAAATATCATTACCCCCTCCTGAACTGATAGTGAAAAGTATTTCTACTAATAAGCAAGGTTTGTTTTCCTAGAAATGATCATTGCAATGTATGGCTTAAGTTTTCCATTTGACGTAGTGACAAGACCAGAATGTGGGATATTTATGAACTGACACTTGCATGGCATGTGACTCCAAATGCTCCAGCCATAATAATTCTTCAGCTGTGTTTATCATGTGTTGATGGTTTGCCTTCAGCAGGGGAACCTGCAATGACTGAATGAAGCTGACTAAAGGAACAAGCAGAGTACTTTACCATTCATTTTTTTATTAAACTTATAATAATGTCATTACAAGGGAATGGAAATATAAATCTCAAACATCAGCCAACTCTATGTGCAAAAAATGTATACTGATGGAGCAGACCTGAACCTGATACAATATACAAACAGGAAAAAAAATGTAGGCTGCCATTGTTGACTTCCTCCTAGTTGCCTAGGTATCATGTTGATTATTAAACTTTAAAGCCAAATTCTTGGCTTAGCTTCCCATTGCCATCCTCCCTTAATAGAGAGCTGTTGGGCCTTCATTTCCCAGGGACAGGTCTTAGAAAGGGTGGTGGAGAAATGCAGACAGAAAAGGAGTAGGCACCATATATTGCCTGCTACCAACTTGCATTTAGCTCTTGCAAGCCCTTTGGGGCAGAGTTTTTATGTGTAACAGTTCCTGAATTTGTAATATTGCAATATTAATACCTCATTTTCAGCCCCAAATTGACACCTTAAAAATGTTGCATCTGGGCCCCTTCCATACCCTATTACTGACAGCACAGCTTTCACAATGTACAGTATTTAAAATGTACAGTATTGTTTTGGATTAATTTGCCTTGGAACTTTTGTACTCGTACTAATGGCAAACCTGTATTGTTTGTGCAGAAACTTAAAAAAAATTGTATATTTTTTAAAAAATGTACAGTATAATATAAAATCTGAAGTTTTTCCTATTCGGATCCACTCAGCCTTGATGTGCTTGGGACAGGAGTAATCATACGCAGTAACAAAAATATAAAACATTTTCACATAATGGACTGCATGTCCATTAATACAAATATGATTTCTTTTTTATTTATTTTTATTTTGATATGTTCATTTTATGTGCCCATTGTAGATAAAGGTGGTGTTTATCTAAGATATTTTATAAGATATACTTAAGAAGCTCATTTAATTAAGCCATTTGCAATGTCTTCTGCTTGTCGGTTTAGATTTCTTTTTTTAGAAAGGAGAATATTAAAAAAAAAATTGCAAATGGATTTTAGTACTTACAAGAGTACTGGAAAATGGTACTTGAGACATAGAAAATATCCTTTATATTGCACCTAATGGTATATCATCTTTCATCATTTGAGAGCAATACTCTCATCTCTAACTCAAGTTGCACCGCTTGGCAGAAGGTCAATTGCTCCTCCAAATCCACAGTTATCAGCACTCCTGCTCTCAGGATCTATTCTCTCTATATGTTTACTGAGGCAGACAAACTGTTCATATAAGAACTCTCCATAGTAAACTCCTTTGTAATAAAGAAAGATCCATTTGTCTTATCCACTTTACAGACAAGAATGATGAAAGAAGCCAAAATTCATCCAATGCCAAAATTGTATCACTTTAAAGTTTTTTTTAAGTTAATCTTTTATCCTTTTTAAGATATGTGTTTTAAAAGCCAAATAGCTTTTAGTGGTATTTGTACATGGGTATAGCCACATTTTCTCAATACATATACCCTAGCACCAAAGGACATAAATGAACAAATGGGTTTAATCTGCTTTCTGTGACTTCCACCCATGGTGGACATGATGGGCGGTTTAAGTTGTATACCCTAACCCTGATCCACTGAGAATTCAATTGTGTGTCATGGCAACAGACTTCTATGGGCACTATACTCCATACATATTATATGACTCCATCTTCTGAGGTTTGGGGATATGACGGGATGTGGAATTGACTGGAGATTTCCCCCACTGTCACACTTACCCTGACCCCTTATTGTTTAGTTTTTGCTGTTCATTTTTTATTGTTATAAGGCTTGTTGATTTAAGCCTACTCATGATATGCTGTATTCATCTTTTATACTGTTTTTTACCTTTTGGAGAAAATGTCTTTGTGCTTTTGGGGCTCTTCTCTTCTTCTGTTTCTGGCTGCCATGGTTTTACCTTTTATCTCTATGCTTCTGTTTAGTTTGGATTGTACTTTGTATGGTCCTTTTTCTTGCTATCCTTGATCAATTGCATGTTTTCCTATAAGGTGCACATTCTTCCCTTTGACAATAGGTGTCTCTGTCCTGCTTTATAATGTAGCTTTATTTTCAGGTACTATTGTTTATTTTGCAAAGTTTATAATCACTTCTTCTGAGGCGTGGGGTTTCCCTTCTTATGGTATATTTCTCTCCCATTTTTTCACAGATTTGCCTACTGGTGTATTGCATTACTGAGCTTTTGTTTGGTTCTTTTGCACTTGCACCATGTGCGTTGCTTTCCATACTTTGGGCACCTCCACTTTGTTTTTGCTTTTCCCTCCTTTTGCCACTTTGTTTGTTTCCATGGTATTTAATCTGCATTGCTATCATTTATAGTAGGAGATATCTGTGATTAATTCTAGTTACATTTTATATTGGTTTTTTTTTTCAAAGATTTTTATGTCAGAATTAATAGTATCAACAGATTATCAATGTAATATAAAGTCAGCCATCTGAAAAAAAGGCACATGGATCTAAAGCAGATAAGGAGCGTATAATAAACAATACCATGGCACAAGGTATACAATCCAAATACAATGTAAATATGTATATAAAAAAAAATAGAAGAAAAAGAGACATATGAAACACCATAGCAAAAGTTTCTACTAATCTGTCAATGCCATGTCTAAACTAACGAGAGAGCTATCGTCCACAAACTATATCTCAACAGTAAATAGTATTAACCAGTACTTCAATATCCACCATTGTAAAGGTAAAAAAAAAAGAATGGATAACATTAATGTGCCAAAAAAAAAAAGAGAAAAATAGAATAAATCAATTAGAAGGGGAAGTTCGAAAGAGAAAGAGTATAAGAAAGGAGGGAGGGGAAAGAGAGAGTGAAGAAAGAGATATTACAGAAGGAGACATAGGACGAGTCAGGGGTGCCCCGAATCTGGTTGGACACCTGTGTTGAAGAGAGTGGAACATGTATATAAGCAGTCTACAGTTCCCCAGTCATTTCCAATAGATTTTGTTTGTCATTTATAATACTGGCAACCTTTTCGTGGATCATGATCAATGAGATCTTGTGTTGCAATCGCCTGAAAGATACTGAAGGTATCTTCCATGCCCCTGCAATAGTAATTTTGACTGCTATCAGGACAAAATATACCAAACATTTCATTGGATGTGGCAACCCTGATGGCAAGATGTGGGTGCTGTTTGATTGGAGACCCTGGTAATTTGCGAAGCATGGAAAACACCTTGTTCCAATAGTTCCTGATTTGGGGGCATTCCCACCAAATGTGGAGCATGGTGTCATGCAGCTTACAATCCCTGAAACACTCAGTGGAAGCTGTTTGGTACATTCTGGCCAGGCGAGTGGGAACCAGATACCATCTTGTCATGACTTTAAGACAAGCCTCTACTAAAGATACATTCAAAATGCCCTTATATGCAACCTGAAGTCTGGAAGACCAAGACTCCACTTCACAATCAAGGTCCCTCTCCCAAGCCTGCATGTATAGTTGTTTCTGAGTTGGGGTCATACACCATTGAGATATCACCCCTAGATCCCTGGTATTTAGCGCACCATTGTTTGTATGCTGTCAATGTGGGGGAATCCACTGTAGAAATTAAACCGTTCATATAGGGGCATATCTAATTTACCACAACAATGAGATAGGGTAAGAGGGCCCCAGTGGGAAAAGAAATGTCCTGTTCGGTACATTGTATTATGATTCTTTTTTTCATGCACTTATTTTTGGTGATGTTATCACTGGGTAAAAATGGCGGGAGGGGTTCTGGGAATTCATACCTGTCTGTGTCATTACTATATTTGTCTTGAGAAAAGGTGGCTGTGCCCTGCCAAAATGTAGACGTTCATCAACATGGGGACAAGATGCTGCCCCGATGCACCCGCCCATGTTGAGGGCATGTGGTCTGGTTTGGTTCAGGAGGGGGGCTGCTCGCTGCCCCCCCCCTTTTTCATGTCCTGCCAGGCTTCATGCTCAGATAAGGGTCTGGTATGGATTTTTGGGGAGACCCCACGTCATTTATTTTATTTTTTTGGCGTGGGGTTTCCCTTCAAATCAATACCAGACCTGAAGGGCATGGTATGGATTGGGGGAGACTCCCATGCCATTTTCTTTTTCATTTTTTTCTTTTGCCAGCAAACACACAAAGAACTGCACATTAACACATGCATTTCACCCGCTCCTCTCCACAGTTTTTCCCTTTTTTCTCACTTGTCTTGTTAGCAGGGTCCTCCTAACCCGCTTGTATTAAATTGTGTTGTAACTGTGCTGTTTCTCTTTATATTGTAAAGTGCTGTGCAAACTGTGCTATATACAGTTGTGCTCATAAGTTTAGATATCCTGGCAGAATTTATGATTTCTTGCCCATTTTTCAAAGAATATGAATGATAACACAAAAACTTTTCTTTCACTCATGGTTAGTGTTTGGCTGAAGCCATTTATTATCAATCAACTGTGTTTACTCTTTTTAAATCATAATCACAACAGAAACTACCCATATTAACCTGATCAAAAGTTTACACTTTGGCCTTATAACATTTACACAAATTGACACAAAGGGGTTTTAATGACTATTAAAGGTAATCAGGGCTTTTTTTCTCAAACAATAGGTGCTGGAACTTAACCACGGCCCACAAAACCCCTCCCCTTACACACACCCTTCAAATCACATCAAATAATGGGTGTGTTCAGTCAAATTTCACGAAAACAGTAGGAGGGTCTTAAAGGGGCATTAACTGAAGGTAATCATCCTCACCTGCAATATGTTTGCTTGTAATTAGTGTGTCTGTGTATTAAAGGTCAATGAGTTTCTGCACTCCTGACAGACCCTTACATCTTTCATCCAGTGCTGCACTGACATTTCTGGATTCTGAGTCATGGAAAAAGCAAAAGAATTGTCAAAGGATCTGCGGGAGAAGGTAGTTGAACTGTAGAAAACAGGAAAGGGATATAAAAAGATATCCAAGGAATTGAGAATGCCAATCATGCCAATCAGCAGTGTTGCAAACTGTAACCAAGAAGTGGAAAATGAGGGATTCTGTTGAAACCAAACCACGGTCAGGTAGACCAACTAGAATTTCAGCCACAACTGCCAGGAAAATTGTTCGGGATGCAAAGAAAAACCCACAAATAACTTCAGGTGATATACAGAAAACATGTGGTGTGGCTGTTTCAAGATGCACAATAAGGAGGCACTTGAAGAAAGATGGGCTGCATGGTCGAGTCGCCAGAAGAAAGCCATTACTAGGCAAATGCCACAAAGTATCCCACTTACAATACACCAAAGAGCACACAGACAAGCCTCAAACCTTCTGGCACAAAGTCATTTTGAGTGATAAGACCAAAATTGAGCTTTTTGGCCACAACCATAAACACTACATTTGGAGAGGAGTCAACAAGGCCTATGATGAAAGGTACACCATTCCTACTGTGAAACACACAAAATTGATGGCAAGATGAATACAGTATGTTATCATAAAATACTGGAGGAACATTTGCATTCATCGGCCAGGAAGTTGCGCATGGGACGTACTTGGACATTCCAACATGACAATGATCCAAAACACAAGCCCAAATTAACCTGCCATTAGCTACAGCAGAATAAAGTGAAGGTTCTGGAGTGGCCATCTCAGTCTCCTGACCTCAATATCATTGAGCAACTCTGGGGAGATCTCAAACGTGCATTTCATGCAAGACAGCCCAAGAATTTACAGCAACTGGAGGCTTTTTGCCGAGAGGAATTGGTAGCTTTACCATTTAAGAAGATAAAGAGCCTCATCCACAACTGTATAACCTGTATATTAATATTAATTAATGCTACAGAGAGGTGTGTAAATGGGCCATTTGTGAAAGGATTGGAGTACAAATTTATTATTATTAAAGTGTAAGTTCAACTTTACAAGAAAAGCACACTATGCTGTCCTATATGGGTATAGCAGCATAGTGTGCCAAAGCTTTCTATCAGCACAGACTCGCTTTCTGTTTAAACAATGAAATTCACAATCACATTTAGAAGAAGCTTCTTTAAATGCTTGAGCAGCCAGCAATTGCTATGTCCTAAGTTACTTCAGCCAGGAAAGTCTTGACCGTTAGGACCAGTGTCCCCTAGTGCCACAGGAGGTAGCACTGTTCTGTTCTTTTGGGCCACACATCCACTGTGTGTACTCTCTTGTGTCACAGCTGCTGAGCTCATCATAGGTGACAGGAAGGAGTATACACTGCACATGTGTGGCCAAAAGAAAAGAACAGCGCTACCTATTGTGACACTAGACTGCATTAGTCCTAATGGCTTTTAAAGGATTGAAGAACCCTCTTCTCATTTCTCTGTGTTCATGTGCAGCTCAAAAGAGCATAATTCCTTCCTGTGACACTTGGGGGCACTGGTTACAACTGCTGCACCAGCCCCTCAATAGCTTAGGACAGAGCTATTGCTGGCTGCAGAGGATATGAAGATGCTTCTCCTAAATGCAGTTACAGACTTTGTATTTTGATCAGAAAGGGAGCGCTGCCTGGTAGGAAAGACTATCACACTTTGCAGCTATATCCATATGGGACAGCATAGTGTGATTTTTTTTGTAAAGCTGAACTTGCACTTTACAGAATTTGTTTTTGTAAATTTCTTTAAAACCCCCTGTGTTCCTTTTCTTCTCTGAGTACTAACACTAGTATTTGGTTAATGGAAACTCATTACCATATACATGAATTTGTGGTGAGTGGCTTTAAATTATTTTGCAACTCTTTGGGTGTTTTGTCAAATTCTTGTTTTTGTGTACAAAGTTACCCCTGCATGATCTACATAATTTGCCTATTGGGTTTGCACCAATAATACTTTGTTTGGTGGTAGGCCATTTAGATTCATACTTTGGCCATGTTCAGTTCACAAGTAGGCTGCAGTACCAGCTTCCACACTCGACTGTACTACTAAAGAGGCCATAGAATATGGATAAAATCTTCAATAAAAATTCTTAGGAAAATTTGTTTGAATATTCTCAGGACTTTTGAATGTCTTTCAAAAGATTTCAACTGCTTTTAACACTTGATTTTGGAATAAATAGACTTTACCAAATAAAAAATACTCTTATAAATTTGTTTGTTCAGGAAAAATTTTCCATCCTGCTCCTTCGAATTTGCCTATGGACAGCTTTGCTCACGCTCTAATATATTACTAATCCTACCTAATCCTATTATAGCTAAGATTGTAGGGTAAGGTTTTCACATGGAAAGTTTAAGATATGTGTATGTACACCCTAACTATGAACTTCTCTGTTTGATGCAATAAGAGCATCTCTCTCCTATGTTATGGAGAAGAGGAGAGTGGGAGATGTTCTGTCGTACTGTCCTAGATTGAGTAAGCTTCTCCTCCACAGATAAAGTACAGACACACCCCTTTCACACTGAGGCATTTTTCAGGCGCTTTTGGGCTTAAAATAGCGCCTGTAAAGCGCCTGAAAAACGGCTCCCCTGCCGTCTCAGTGTGAAAGCCCGAGTGTTTTCATACTGAGGCGATGCGCTGGCAGGACATTACAAAAACTCCTGCAAGCAGCATCTTTTGGAGTGGTGAAGGAGCGGTGTATACACCGCTTCTTCACCACTCCTGCACAATTAAATGAATGGGCAGCGCCGCCGAACCGCTGGCAACGCGCCACTGCAGCGGCGCTTTGCAGGTCATCTTAACCCTTTTTTGGTCACTAGCGGGGGTTAAAAGCACCTCGCTAGTGCCCAAAAACCTCCACAAACACTATGGTAAAGCGCCGCTAAAAATAGCCGCCAATGCCCCAGTGTGAAAGCAGCCTAAGTAAATGTTGCCACCCTAGGTCAATAAGATGAAAATAAAGGCAAAAAACTGATAAAGAAAACTAATATAACTGGTACATCAAAGGACTGGTTATATTACATTCAGTCAAATCCTAACTATATTTAAAGGGTAAGTTCACTTTTACAGAAAAATCTGGAGGGTGAACTTACACAGGAACCCCACCTCGCCCCCTCTAGTCCTGCTGACCTGAATTGTAGCGATTGCCGTTCTGAGCCCCGGCATAGCCGCCTCGCGGCTGCAGGGTTTAGAAATCCCCGGAGCCTAATCTCCTAAAAGTACCCCATCAGGAAGTGCATTCAGGAGCATTCTAATTAGTCAGCGCCATCACGTGGGTGGCACGGACCAATCAGAAGCCGCGTAGCCCGTCCTCTCAGTGGGGAGGAAGAAGAGGAGAGAGCTAGGAGGATACCTAAGCGCAGTGAGGCGGCTATACCAGGGCTCAGAACGGGCGATTGCCACCATTCAGGTTAGCGGGACTGGAGGGGGGACGAGGTGGGGGTCCTGTGTAAGTTCACCTGACAGATTTTTCTGTAAAGGTGACCTTACACTTTAAACCTGCTCTTACCCCATTCTAAGCCTATTCTAATGACCCTGTAAAGCAGGGGTCAGCAACCAGTATTTCATAGACAAGTCACTGGTAGATCGCTGTTTAGGCTTGCTGACTCACCATTCCAGAGCATCAACCAGAGTGCAACGCAGTGGGACTACTTGTAAAGTTGGAGCTGTAGTAGGTTGCTTCTGTATTGCTGGCTCCTGTCCCAGGCGGAATCATACCAGCTGCACTCCATCTCCTATCCTTGGTCTCCAGAGTGGTGCCAGCAGCAGGAAAGAAGTGATCTTCAGGTCAGTGTGAAGCAATACACTGAGCATAATAGTATAGGGCTGCTTTCACACTGATGCGCCGCTGTTTAACCACACCATGGGTGCATTGCAGTGTACCTGTAGACTTCTATTATATCCTGCTGGTTTGGTGCACTTTCTGAATGCAGGAGTTTTGGTGCGCTTTCAGAAATTGCACCACACCTGCAAGATATAATAGTCTATGGCAAAGCGCAGCTAACCCAGGAAAGTCGCAGATGCACTGCACTGCATCCACGGTATGGGTAAACGGCAGCACATCAGTGTGAAAGCAGCCTTTTGGGGGCTCAGAACAGTAAGCATGATTCACAAGTGCAGAAGGGACTGATGCTCCCCTGAAAAGAGCTCCAAGTGTGTTTGACAGGTGCTGAGGAGGCGATGTGTTGCCTCCTCACCACCTGATTTAAACACATGATTGCTGTGCAATGTACTTGATTACGACACAGTAGTATAGCAACTAGAGGATTAAATCAGGTGTGAGGAGGTGACACTGTGCCCGGTGATCTTTGACTTCTCCCATATTGCTTAGGTAGATCTCCACCACTTTAAGGTTGCCTACTCCTGCTGTAAAGGAAAGAGGTCTATACAGCACAGAGCAGTACCTATGCTGAGGGCGCTCAGGTCCAATCATGTGATGTCTCCCTCTCCAGTGGCCGGCTTTAGTGTAGAGGAGAGATCACGGACAAAGGCTGCAGAGACTTGGAGATGTGGTGACATCATCCGTAGACTTACTATGAGGCATTCGTTGTCGGCTGTCTCTCCTCTGAAGGTGGCGCTAGGAGCTGATGATGTGACCAGACTGGATTGCCCTCAGCATAGGTAAGTATGGACATCTTTCCTTTACAGGGTAGTAAGAATCGGCTTAGAATGGGGGTGGGAACAGGTTTAAGTATAGTTTGGATTTGACTAGGTGTGCACTTTAAGAACTAGTAATTATGCAAACTGAATGGAGAAGATTTCAGACCAGGTTCACATATGTGCAAATTGGATGCGGTTTTCAGCGCATCCAATTTGCGTGATATGCAAGTGTTACCGGCTCTTAATGGAATCGGTGCACACATATCCAGGATGGGATTGGATGCTGCGGATTCCAAAAGGGTCCTGTGCATTTTTGGGTCCAGAGCAGGTGCGAATTCAGGCAAAAATTCGGACCTGAACTGCACCTAAACCAGTGAACAGAAACGCACTGGACCCCAGGCTGTAAACCGCAGACGGACATATGTGAACCAGTCCTTAGACTGTGATTGGCCAGCCAGTCTAATGTGGTGTGCTCAGTGCATTGAAGGAGTTAATTGCACAAGATATGGAGAAATGGTATATATCGCACTGACACAACAAAAGGGTAATCAAATAGCAGCCAGCACAACAGTGAACAAGCGCAAGCCAAAAAATATGTATATAAAAATGATGTGCAGCGCTTAAAAATAAATATGCAAAACCAATGAAGTATAACGTGTATGACCACAAGAAAATAAAATCCACATGATATCAATGTTGAGTGATAAAACAGCAATAGAACCACCACTGGTTGTGTGACGGCTTACTGGAGTAAGTGGACTCAAATGGGCTTATGCTCAATGAGTCAACAAGGCTTGTGGTGTAAACACCAATGCATGGAACCTCTATGCCTGTATTCGGGATCAGAGTGGAAGATGGTCCATCCGTCCAGAAGACAACACAGAACAGCAATCCTAGCCAATACAAATAGCCAATGTGATGTACTGGGTCCTCTCATGCAGTCAAACAGTATAACCTAAAGAGCAAAAACTCCACATAGTGTGAACCCGTAAAAAATATAATATGTGTAATAAAATTGGGAACACTCACATTTAGTAGGTGTAAAAGGCATTTGAAATGTACATTATGAACAACGCAATGACATTCGCGGCGCTCCTTCTGACGTGTTTCGTCTAAAGAGACATCATCTGGAGTTACCCTAAAGGGGTTGTAAACCCTTGTGTTTTTTCATCCTAATGCATCCTAAGCATTAGGGTGAAAAAACTTCTGACAGTGACCGGCCCCCAGCCCCCCCCCCCGTTTTACTCACCTGAGCCCATTTGTTCACTCGTCAGAGACGCGTGGTACCTCTCTGCCCAGGGTTCTCGGCTCTTGATTGGATAGATTGATAGCAGCACAGCCATTGGCTCCCGCTGCTGTCAATCAAATCCGATGATGCGGGCACCGGGGAGGCGGGTCTGAGTCCTGCATTCTGCATCTATGGATGCAAATGCTGGACTCAGGAGCACGCGTGCAAGGTAACCCCCCAGAGAGTGCTTCTCCTAGAGGGTTATACGATGCAGGGAGGATCTGATAGCGCTGTCGGGGGACCCCATAAGAGTATAATTGGGGCCACTCTGTGCAAAACGAACAACATAGTGGAGGTAAGCATGACATGTTTGTTTTAAAAAAAAAAAAAAAACAAACAAGCCTTTACAATCACTTTAACCCCAGATAATGTCTCTTTAGACGAAACGTGCCGGGACGAGCCCTGCGGATGTTATTGCGTTGTTCATACTGTACATTTCAAGCACTTTTTACACCTACTAAATATGAGTGTTCCCAATTTTATAAAACATATTATATTTTTTACGGGTTCACACTATGCAGAGTTTTTTCTCTTTTGGTTATACTGTTTGACTGCATGAGAGGACCCAGTATGTCACGTTGGCTATTTCTAAAGGATTGCTGTTCTGTGTTGTCTTTTGGACAAATGGACGATCTTCCATTCTGATCCCGAATACAGGCGTAGAGGTTCCAAGCATTGGTGTTTACACCACAAGCCTTGTTGACTCATTGAGCATAAGCCCATTTGAGTCCACTTACTCTGGTAAGCCCTCACACAACTGGAGGTGGTTCTATTGCTGCTTTATCACTCAACATTGATATCACATGGATTTATCTTTCTTTGTTCAGAAGTAATTTTCTCTTCACTACTCCTTTATGGACTTTTTTTTACATTTTATCAACTTCTGCATGACAGTATATGGACTTAAAGAACATTGGATGTCCTGTGATATTCATGTAACTTTCCGACATTTATATATATTGTTTGTAGTCATTTACAGTACTTACACTTATTGATTTTTCACATATGAATGTGTAGAAGTACATAATTCCATTTGTATTTTATTTTCCTGTGGTCATTCACATTATACTTCATTGGTTTTGCATATTCACTTTTAAGCGCTGCACATAATTTTTATATACATTTTAATTGCACAAGATAAACATGTACTTCTGGATCACAAACATAAGATAATGCAAATGGCATTTATCTTACCAAAACAGAATGTAAAGCCCATACTTCACTAGGCACTTTTATGTATTGAGTGTTAAAGCTCCATACAGGGTTTTAGCTTTTAATAAGGGGTTTATTTACTAAAGGCACATAGATTGTGCACTTTGCAAGTGCAGTTTCTCCAGAGCTTAATAAACAAGGTGAAGCTTTGCTTTGCAAAGAATACCTAATCACATGCAAGGGAAAAAAACAGCATTTTTGCTTGTACATGATTGGATGATGGAAGTCAGTAGAGCTTCCCCTCATTTACTAAGCTCTGGAGCAATTGAAAATGCAAAGTGCACAGTCTATTTTTCTTAAGTAAATCAACCTAAGTGTCTTTACCATGATCAAGTATATTGCTCTGCTGTCAGGGTTTCCTCTGAATAAGAGGAACCAACCAGTAACAAACGCATTGTGTAATAAGGTTTAATACTTAGTTGCAAGCATTTTAAATATAATAACCTGGAAAACTGTGTTTGGAAGGTCATTGAAGGGTGGAAGCACAGTAGAAGCCCAAGATGATAACAATAAACAGTAAAAATTGGAAAATGTGAAAAAGCAGGGTTTTTATAGCAGTTTAGTCAGTATGAAAAACTAGGCCCATTTCTACAGACAAAAATATCCAGGATTTTTTTTCTTAGAAGCCTAGGACTGCAGGTAACTACAATCAGCAGTTACAGCATGGAGTTGACAGAAAACCTCATTGGGCCCTGTGCAGCACTTTTCTGATACAGTGCATTGCATTTCAATCATAAATACCTGTATTCCCAAGATTCACATTATTTGTCTGTTTTCATTAGTTACTATTAGTATTTGTAACTGTATTATTCATTTTACTACTTGTTGCAGCATAATTCATTCACTCTGTCGAGTGTTTCTTTTCATTACGTATAATCAATGAAACAATAACAGCATGCTCATACATTCGTCTGCAGTGCACAGATGTGTGTAGCTGCTCCAAAATAGCAGAAGATCAGTGATTTATAGAAGGACGCATAGGGAAAACTGTTGTGCAAGAAGCCCCCTTGTGGAATGACGTTTTAAAAGCTACTGTAAAGAGCAACATAAAGTTTTACATATTGATTAGTTGACTACATACATAAACCCAATGGGAATGCAGTTGCAGTTTTTATTTATATTGTATAGAACTGCCTCGCTTTCTGAAATGATACAGATACTCTGCATTGTCTTTAATACTTTTAGATAGTATAACATATTCATAAAACTGTCAGTTTTAATGGACAGGATATATTCATCAACTGTTTTTATCCTTGAAATGATCCATATTGTAGTGACAGCTACAGGACAATAGAATGACCCTATGTTTATGGGTTTCCTTTTTTTCAAATCATTTTAGAGGGATAAATGTATCTTTTTTCCTGCAAACATAGAATTGGTGATCATCTAAAACCAAACTGTAACTTTCCCCCCTCACTTCCAATCTGGTGAAACCAAATGAGGGGAAATCTCTCTAAGGGCCCATTCGCATGTGCAGCCAGGGGGCGGTAAAACCCAGGCAGCTGAGCCACAGTTTTACTCCTCCCAACTGTCCGCACAAACACAGACATGCCGTCTGTGTTAAACCCAGGCAGTTGAGCCACAGCGGTAAAACCCAGGCAGTTGAGACACAGTTTTACTCCCGCCAACTGTCCGTCAAACACAAACATTATCAATTGTCTTCGGCTGTTTCCAATTAATGAATTTCCTCCAATTTATCTACTTGTTTCTCATGGATACCCAGTGTGTAGCATATAGCCTGTGTGTTTCTGTTTTAAATAAAAGAACCAGAACCTTCACTAAGTGGAAGAGTGGGTTTGATAACAAAGTTGGCAGTGCCTCCACCCAGGAGAGGGCCTCTGTGAACAGAACAGAGTGGATTCCCTTCCTGGAAAATGAATTAGCAATCTAATCAAAGTAATTGAGAGCAGAGGAGCTACTGCTACTATACAGGCATACCCCACTTTTAAGTACACAATAAGGTTTATTTACTAAAGCTGGGAAGTGCAAAATCAGGCTCACTTCTGCAAAAAACCAACGAGCTTCCAGGTCTTATTACCAAAGCTTAATTGAGCAATCTGGGGTTAGAAGCTCATTGGTATCTATGCAGAAGGGAGCCTGATTTTGCACTTTCCAGCTTTAGTAAATAAACCCCATTGTGTACTTAAAAGTGGGGTATGCCTGTAGTTAATAATAGAGATACCTCCAGATGAATATTGCAGCAAAGTTCAGTTTCAGGGACCACTGAGGATGATTGCAATGTGGCATCTATCTTTGTGTCAGATACCTGAAGACAAGATCAATGGTGATAGGGAGATTCCCCAACTGTTGTCCAACCAGCCTTGAATGCAGCTTCTCACTTGCAGAAACTGTGGAGTGGCACTGGAACTATCTACTCTGCCTCCTTGTCCCAAGTAGTTTCAACTCTGTTATGCAACTGAACCTCTAACTACCAGAAGTGGCCATCCAATGCCTAACTTGTCTCTAGTCTATACTGGTTATTGAGCCCTTGGCTAAAACTAACTAAAGAATCCCAGATCAGAAGGGACACGGTTAATTAAAATACCAAGAGCTGTATATAAACTCTATTGCAATAATCACGTTCGCCGACTAATATACTGGAAGGTGACAACTACACACATACACTAGCACAGGCCTAGCTATCTGGCACTGTTCATGTGAGATAATAACAATTCAGCTACATGAAGCTATAGACAGCTGCATTAAGACTATTAAGAGCATAGGAATACTTGCATAATAGCTCCTTCTGGCAGGATTTAGCAACATGGACAGAACATGTGGCTGCAACTTTCTTTCTCTTACTCTCTCTCCACTTCCTCCTTCTCGGGTTTATTAACCCAGCCCTAGAGACACAGGAAGTGATGATACATATTTATACATAACACTGTGATATTAGCAGCTAACAGTAGAGGGTAGCAGATCCCTACAAGATCCTTCCAGGAACAGTAAAGATATTAGACAGTTTTATTCCACAATATAGATGGGACAGTACCAGATAATATTGATATGACGCTTCTAGGTACATGAAATCTTTGTGCATAATGTGCTCAATCTTTCCAATTGCCAAAAGATTCCAGTTGTAAAGATCACTTTTTCTCCACATTATCTCGAAAATATTTGTACCAACAGGCTCTTCACAGGCTTTATCAGATGCTCGACTCTAAGTGGTCCGCTGTCATCTCATTGTCATGAGATGCTCTCTAAAACTGACTATATATTAGACATCCAGCATACTACACTTTGGAGGAGCATGTCATGTCAGGGGCTAGATATGCTGAGGATGTTGTTGAATCTTGTTATAAGCAGCCTACTTTTTTCCCAGTTTTTGCCTTTATAGCCAAGTCTTGTAATTTAAATGAAAAGAATTGTAAAATTCTCAATGGTATGGGGAATTATTATAAATTTGCAGTAATAAAAACACATTTTAAAGTGCCTTAGAGCCAGATTAAAATGTGTGCAAAGCCCTACAATGAGTTTTCGTCACACCATAGAAGCAGTGGTATCTCTGCAAAGGGCCTGCAAGGCCCTTGCTGAGTCAGACCTATATCTGTGCAACAAAAAACCTTATGCTTCCTGTTGACTGGAGTGGATGTACAGTATACCCATGGTGAGAATGTATTCACATAGGTACACACTTGTAGGATATCAGGTTGTTTATCTGCATATCTATGTGCCTATTAGTCAGTCTTCGTTCAAATGCTTTTTTTTCTTTAAATCAGATGTCCACCCAAAATATCAATTTAGAATATCCAAGAGACATTTGGGGGAATTAAAAAACAACCCTAACAGCACTTTTCTGCCAGTAGTTTTTGTAAGAACTCAATAAATCAATATAGTGAAGCCCTTTTTCAAATAAAGTTACTGATCCTAATACTACCACGCAATTAACATACTTTAAGCAAATATGATAATAGTGCACATAATTCCAAATAACTCAAAAACAGTTAACCCGGCCCTAATTCAGGCAAGCATTTGGGCCAGTATTAGTAACATTACCAAGAGGTGCAGCTAATTAATTCTTGCATACTGCTGTGACAGAATTACCCCTCAGATTAAGAAACTGGTGGTACTGGAGTACAGAGGTATGCCAGTTCTCAGAGCGGGCAGTGTCTGTGCTGGGTAGCTGTCATGAATGTGACAGTATCCTCCACAGGGCTATATCCCTGGCCTCATACAACAGTCAGCAGGGAAATTCCCCAGCTAAAATGTAAATGTGAATGGGGATAGAAGTGAAGTCATTATCAAATATTGGCAATGCCCAATCTTGGAAAAAGGTATGTCACTGGGTGGGCAGAGCCTGTGGGAAACTGAGAGATTAGTTTCCCCATCAGGTCCAGTGTACTTTTGTTTTACAGTGCACGGCAGTTGGCGGAATTGAAAGCTGCTATTGGACTGAAGATCGGGTATGGATCCGCCCACCGGTGTGTGCTGTCCATCAGTAAATGATGGGAAATTTGTCTCTCAGTTCTCCATTAGTCTCTGCCCAGCCCCGGAGCAAAACTCCTCAGCCATATGTCTGTCAGTGTGAAGATACAGTGGTCAGGGACATTCCTTCCCCAGTGCAAACACAAGCAGATTCATGTACCTGTCACAGACTGAATCAGACACAAGCATCAACGCTTTCCATGCTGCTCCCCAAAAACATTATAAAGGATGGCTATGACGACACCCTTTATGAATTCCCCTGATTGATGCTACATGCTTGGGGCATATCCATTGAGCACTAATCTGGCTGGTGTCAATATGTGAGCCTGCGGGTTTAATGCGGGCATGATCACTTGCTGTATCTATGGAGAAATAAGATATAATTTATATAATCACTAATCATTTAGTTTAGTTACTGCTGTATTAAAATGTAGAAGAAAGCTTATCATAGCTATATTCAAACAGTAAAAAAGGTAAACTTGTGCTGACAGAAATTTGGAAGCTACCATTGCTGAGTTCACCTTGTGAAAATGTTAGTTACCTGGCTGTTTTGTGATCCAAAGGTTTCAACAATTTCTTGGCTACTGATAATAAACAGGTATGCAAATGAGGATTTCTCGGGCCACTCTGGCTTAACTTGCTGCATGCTTGTTCTGGGTCAGTAAAAAAGAAGAGACCATAGATTGCAACGAGGCAATTCACATTTTCAGAAGCAAGTCAACAATGGCAGTTTTTCCCTCAGCTCATGTTCATTTACTGTATCTGCCTGGTACCTGTCAAAGCATTCACTTTTTTTCATCTGATACTTATGGACATATACCGGGTGACTGATGAGAGTCGGACGGTTTTGAAAAAAACAGTACTCTGTAGCTTTTCAACTCAAAATGGATTTATTTTTACAAAAACAGAGGTCAAAACATGCCATTTGAGTTACTTATTCAGTTATGAAAAATAATGTCATTTAGATGACAACCATCCTCTTGAATGTAGCTTTCAATCCTTCGCTTGAAATTGTCCATCACTCGAGCCAACAGCTGTTGATCAATGGTGAGCACTTCTTTTTGGATGGTATCCTTCAATTCACTCAAATTACGGGGTTTGTGAGTGTACACACGGCTCTTCAGGTACCCCCATAGAAAGAAATCACATGATGACAAGTCAGAAGACCTTGGGGGCCATGGCACATCGCTGAAACATGAAATAAGGCCTGCAGGGAACATGTTTCAAAGAACTTTCATTGGTGCATTGGCAGTATGCGCTGTGGCACCATCCTGCTGAAAATAATGTGAATGGTACATTCCGAGTTAACAGTCACTGTTACGATATTTTCCTCGAAAAAAATACAGGCTGATAATGCCAAAAGGGGCAACCACACACCACACTGTAACACATGAACAGTGGAGAGGTCTTTCTTGGGTGTTCCTAAGATTTTCAGGAGCCCAGTAACGAATAGACATGTGCACACTGAAATATTTTGTTTCGGAATTTCGTTTGAAAAATAAATGTATTTAGTTACTCCCGAAATTCGTTTTTATTTATTTTGTTTTTCCTTAAAAATTGCATTCGTCCAAAAATCCAAATTAATTTAGGTTGAATCTGTCATTGAAGGCTTATGGTGTCTGTCGAATGTTCAAAGAAGATTTGACGGAGCAGCTAAATTGTACGACGCCGTATAGTTTACCTGCTCCGTCGAATCTTCTTAGAACTTTCAACAGACACCATAAGCCAAAGTACGTGTGTACTTAGTTCTAGCTATTATACTGCTCCTCCTCTTTGGTTACAATCAGCCAATAACATTCATCATCATCATTATTTTTATTTTACTTCCCCCACCCAATTCCAGCAGCGATCTTTTCTGCCCTACGTCGAATCTTTCCTCCCCTACGTCGAATCTTTTCTCCCCTATGTCGAATCTTTTCTCTCTATGTCCAATCTTTTTTCTCTATGTAGAATAATCTTGGACTAATAGAGTTAAGGTTAGGCACATTTGACCACAGGTTTGATGGACACAGATTGTTATTGTCATCATCATGTCGAATCTCCTATCTATATCGAACTGTTGAAGCAACGAAAATGAAAACAAAGCATTTGTTTATGTTGGATCTTTCGTTTTTCGGATTCTGCACTTTCGTTATTGTTTGTTAAAACAATAACGAAAATACTTGAAATTCGGATGAAAATGCATTTGGACGAAAACGAATGCACATGTCTAGTAACGAAGGTTCTGCTAATTTACTGTTCCATTCAAATGAAAATGTGCTTTGCCGCTCATCATGGTTATTGCATCTGGGAACAGCCCCATGCCGATCAACAATGAATTTTCGACAAAATAGACGCTGCGTTACTGTGATAGACTCACCACTTCGAACAAAGCTGTTGTAAGCAAACAAACAATGTTTTAAGGTCCACTGCTTCATTGTGACTGAATTGGCATTTCAGTGGGGGGAAAAGACGCCTAGCTCGTCCCCCTCCCATCACCACTTACCGTGTACTATCTGTTCTAAAAATGTCAGACTCCCGTCGGTAACCCTGCACAATGCAATTCAGTTGGCACTGTATATCCAAAGATCAAAAACCATTGGCAACCAATCAGATTTCTGTTTTCTGTAGCTCAATGAATGACACTATGGCTTCTATGAGTTGATATTTGCCTTTGATGAATTAAACGATAACTCCACTTTTGTGGAAAAAACAACATAGCAAATAAAAAAGAATACTGCATTTACAAATTCAATGCAATATGACAATGTTTTGTACACCGTTAGTTTAGAGAACGCCTCCAAAATTTCAATTCCTGCTTGTGTGATTGGTTCAATGATTTTCTCACAAATCCACAGTAAGTCACAAGTCAAATTTATAGGCATCCTCTGCAACAAAATGTTTGGTGAGGTATTCCCCAAGGGTAATTACATCTAGAGGGATGTAAAAATTCAAACTTTTCCCATCAGAACACTGAGAGTGCACCAGGTTGTTATAATGAACCAGACCCTCCCATTCAGAATCAGTATCCAAAGAACAGTGTTTTCGTCAGAATAGAAACAAGCAAAAATCTGCTAAAACGTTTGGTAAAACCCTTGCATTGTACATAGATCACCCAGAGGGGTTTTTTATTCTCAACAAAAGTGGACTTACTTTTTAAGTCAATACATTTTCCTTCAGAAGCAATTAGCACTATTTATACATCAAAAAATGTCCACACTAGTATAATGTCCACTACTTGTGTCATATTAACAGGCAACAATAAGTGTGAAACCTTTCACTCTTGATATAAACACAGTTGCAGCACTAGAAGTGAGACTTCTTTAAAGTGATATTCAAGGTTCAAATGAAAAGATATTATACCTACGTGCTCTGTGCAACAATATTGCACAAATCAGTCTCTTGCCCCCTTTTCTCTTACCTACCTTCTTGTTGGTAGTCCCCCACCAGCACTGTCTGCTTCTTCTTCCTCTGTGTGCCTTCTTAGTAAGCCATGTGCTATGGGGGTACTCATGCATGTACAATCTGAGCTGTGTGCTTCCATACACACACACACACACAGTGTTGGTAAGCCATGCCCCCTCTCAGCATGTTCCTGTGAGACCTGGAAGAGAGGAGAGCGGTGCTGCACCCTGAACAGCACTGGAGCAGTAAGAGGAGACAGGTAACTGTTTAGTCCTGGGAGTATGGGAAAGATAATAGGGCTTTTTTTTCTTAATGCAGAGAATGCATCAAGGTAAATAATTAGACTTTAGAAACACTTTAATCTCCTATTGATACCAGAGGGTGATTCCTCCTCATATGCTTAGTGCCAGTACTCCCAGATATAATTACCTCAAAAGCTTTAAAGAGGTCAAAAATGGCATGCAAGTAATTATATGATGATCCAAATAGTGATAAATCATTACTTTTACAGGATAATCAAGATATGTACTCACCAATATCCAAGAAGACCTCACTGTGTATATAGATGGCAATACATATTTAGGAAATTTGGGCCAAAGATGACACACTGGGGTTTATTTACTAAAGCCGGGGAGAGTAAAATCAGGCTCACTTCAACATAGCGTCTGCATAACCAGATTCCAAATCAGCTTCCAGCTTTTATTGCCAAAGCTTAATTGATCAAGCTGAGGATAGAAGCTGATTGGTTTGTTGACAGAAGTGAGCCTGATTTTGCACTCTCCAGCATTAGTAAATAAACCCCACTGTCCTCCACATCCAAACAAAATGCTCCCCGGTGGTGTACTTATCCACACAAATGAGGTGGATGAACAAAAAAAAAACCCCGCCGCAACATTGTATTCTCACATCATCAGAATAAACTGATCAGCTTGTTCAGCTAAGACTTGAAACTATAAGCTAAAAGCTGATTGGTTGTCATGAAACTGCTCCTCAATCTGCCCCCCCCCCCATGTTGTTTCATGTATGAAACAAGGGCAATATTTAAAAATTTCTAATCTGCATTTAAAAAATGAAATCAGGGATATTATTTGTTGGCAGACACTCATTTCTTCCAATTGTACCCAACATACTGACTGAAAAAGTTCCATCAGACTAAAAACCAACACATCCAAACTATGAAAAAAAAAAATAGATTTCCTTAACCCAGTTATAAGGTACCCACTGATGTAAGATAAGTGTTATCCATTCTAATGTTTTATAATTTGTCTAATATCTATTGCTAACTATTATACAATAATATATTGCAACACTGTTATTAGATGCTCATTAAATGCTTATTAAATCGTACTACAACCTATTTGTCGTCTTTACATTTTTTCTTTTAAACAACAATTAAAACTTTACTGACTTGTGAGAATGTGCATAAAATCATTAATTTCAATGTCATTTTATGATTTTTGGCTGAACAGACAGTGTGCATGTCTGCATGTAGGCAAGCAAAACAAATGCATTTTGTATTCAAATTTATACAACTCCATACATTTTTATGCTGTTTATTTGAAAATTAATCTTTTCTCAGGCCTCAGAGACAGCAAATGTTGTCAAATTTTGAGGGCTACCTGGAAAGCCTTGGGGACAGCATTACCCTTATGCATAAGAAACAGCAAAATAAAATAAAAATAAATGAATTTTCTGATACGTCATGGCTAATCCCTTGAGCTGACCTACAAATGAATTATGGAGGCTGTGCTATAGGGCTGGGTAGATCTGGTGATTTCACCCAGAGATTTATCTTATTTCCCAACTTATTTTCATATCTTACATTCCTTTCTTTCTGAATTAGACTGTAAATAAAAGAAGCAGGGACCCCTTTTTCTTTTTCTGCTTTTGAATTCATATTGGCTTGATAAATTAAAACGGAGAGATGAGTTTTCTATGATCCATCCTCAAGGATTTGGGAAATTTAGCTGATGCAAAACAAGGCATTAATTTGGTGAGCCCTAACTCTTTACAACGCTTAGTACCCTGACAATGATGAATGGCATCATTCCAAGCAAATGGTAATTTCACTTTTTGTGACACTACTTTTGAGCAAAACCGACTTTCTCCACACAAAGCATTTGCAATCCTATTGAAGAGAGGCTGTACCTGAATATCAGAAATCCCTCATTGTTTAAGTATCATCTGATATTCTTGATTGGCTTCAGACTGAAGGTTGAAGCTGAATTAGGGAGGTTAAGTCCTAACCTTGAAAGATTTAGCAGCCATTGAAATACTGCCTTTGGGCCCTTATTGGCCTGTATTTATAAAAAAAAAAAAAAAATCTTTAAAATTCAATGAGGGGAGGGATGAAAAAAAAAAACACACAAAACTTGTCACATTCATCAAGTGAAGTCACTGGAAAGACATCTACAGAGGAACACCCAAAAAGCATAATCTGTTCGAAGAAGCAGCAGAAATGGAAATTACGCAGATCTTATAATGACTATCATAAATTAACAAAAGATGTTACCATTGAGCCAACAGAGAAATAGTTAGACAGTTAGACCTATATCCTGCAATGGCAGGTTTGGGAAAATCAGGTTTATCTGTTATATATGGAAATAAAAATATGTTCCGCTCTTGAGGTTGCTTCATATAAATAGGTAAAAAGAGAACTGTCTAAGATGCATAGAAACCAATCAGATTCCCTGTTTCCTTTTTTAAGTGATCTAAAAAAAAAATCAAAGCTGGAATCTGATTGGTTGATTCGGATGGCATCGACACTTTTCAGTGCTCCAAATGTATTTAATCACGCAAACTTTGCCAGATTCCATACTTGCTTTGACATTTCCTATTAGACTGTAAACTCTGATAAGAGAGGCCTCTTAACCTTTTGTCTCCAGATATGTGCAGTATTATTAACAATGTTTATCACCATACTCCTTTATTGGAAAGTGCGACAGGATATGTTGGCTCAACAAAGTCAAGATAATAAGAAGTTGAATTTTAGTTGACTTGAATTGTGTCTGGTTTATCAGGAAAATGTTAAATGTATTCAACAATACACAGAACATATTCAATGGTAATAATAACAGATGCTATAGAGTATAAATGTTCAATCACTGTTTCAAAGTTCAGTGTAATTCCAGTAAAAGACCATAGTTGGCGTGTGGACACTGAACCAATGTGACGCTAATGCGTGTGCTTTGCTATATCTATATCATGTCATAACCATGTTTAGTCATATAAATGTGTAGAAAGCGTGTATATTCAGCTGCCACTGTAATTCTATTTTTGTATGACAGATGTACCGTAGAAAAGGAAATAGTTTCTGCTGTGATGCATAGGGAAAAAAAATGCTCGGATGCAGGTGTTAACAAAGATGCTACACCAGAGAAGGAATGTCTGTAAGATGTCCACTTCCTTAAAACTTTACCTTGATTTTTCTTGTGACAAACAAAACATACAATAGCAGCATCATTATAACATTCCTTTTATAATCCTAGGAGGACTTTCTACAAAGTACACTGTCCTAATATATGTTTTTAGAAAACTGTTCAGAACTAAAATTGGTTGTTTTACCTTCATGCATTCTATGCATTATACTCACCTGAGCCTCCTCTCGATCCAGCGATGTGCACGTGAGCCTTGCCTGTCCCAGGTCTCTCTCTCCCCATTGGCTGAGACTTAGCAGCAAGAGCCATTGGGTTCCACTGCTATCAATCACAGCCAGTGAGCCAATGAGGAAAAAGTAGGGGGGGGCAGAGCCGAGCAGCAGCGCTATGTGTCTTATGGACGCATAGAGCGGGGCTCGGTTGCAAGCACACACCAGTGTAACCATATCAAGCGGATTGCTACTGGGGGCACTGGTCAAGGAGAAGGAGCCAGGAGCGCCAGCGGGGGACCCGTGAAGTAGGGGATCGAAGCTACTCTGTGCAAAACCATTGCACAGAGCAGGTAAGAATGACATGTTTGCTATTTAAAAAAACTTTAATATTAGTTTAATAATTAAAGTAACACTAAACTCTGGTTTATAAAAAGAAAATTCAGTTCAAGTCAATGGCAGCTGGTGCTCAATATTCTTGAGGGGGCGGGCCACGACCCCCCCAAGCCAGCCGGCCACCCAATCTCCCCCCCCAGCCAGCTAGTTAACCAACCACCCCCCCCAGCACTCATTCAATCGCTCACCGGTCCCCCCCGTCGCTTGATCACCACATCACTCGCCCGCCAGGCCCCCGCCAGCACTGCACTTACCCCATCCAGGACGCAGCTTTGGCGGCTTCTCCACTGCATCTCCTCCCGAGTCACAGCAGTTGCATCTCTTCCTGGCCAATTCAGTTCAAGTCAATGGTGGCTGGTGCCCAATATTCTTGAGGGGGCGGGCCACGACCCCCCCAAGCCAGCCGGCCACCCAATCTCCCCCCCAGCCAGCTAGTCAACCAACCACCCCCCCAGCGCTCATTCGATCGCTCACCGGTCCCCCCCGTCGCTTGATCACCACACCGCTCGCCCGCCAGGCCCCCACCAGCCCTGCACTTACCCCATCCAAGACGCAGCTTCGGCGGCTTCTCCCCCTGCGTCTCCTCCCGAGTCCCAGCAGTTGCATCTCCTCCTGGCCAATCAGGACTTAGGACTCACAGCCAATCGGGTCTTAGGTCTCCTGGCCAGTCAGATCTCCCGCTTCCTGATTAGCCGGGAGGAGGAACAGGATAACATTAGCGAAAATTAATTTGCTAATGTCACAAACTGGGTGGCCTCTGGGCACAGTACTCTGAGCCCCGATCCCACCCTTTTTAAAGCCAATTAGAGTCTCTGGTTCTAATCATGTGCTGCGGGAAAAAAAAAACATTGGAATCCATGCATCCAGCACCCTGCATATAGATTAGGGGCCGTTGTGCATGGAGTAGGGGGGCCGTGCCCCTGTGCAGTGCATAAGCGACCGCCACTGGTTCAAGTATGTATTCTTAACTCCAAAAAGTGCCTTTCAATGCTCTCAGGCTCCTCCAAATTCTCAAATTATTTTTTTTGTTGCTGTGATCCGACTTCCTGATAGAGAGTGGCTACATTCATCTCCATTATCTGTATGTAGATTCCGTAACCCAAAGAGGACATTACAAGGAGGTAGAACAACACAAAAAGAAACAATTTCATGAAAAATTAATTATAGGGCCATAAGTGAATTCATTTTGGAAAATAAAGATTTTGTTTAGTGTACCAAAATCAAAGTCCTTGTCCCATTTGTCCATTCTTCACTTTCTAGAAATACTTAACTCTGTTGACAGCTGAACTCCACCTTGATTCTGTAGCCCAGAACCAAAAAAATATTTGGCAGAGTAAAACCAGACAATCAGTGAACTATTAATTCTAGGCAGGAAACATGACAACTACAGTATCTCACAAAAGTGAGTACACCCCTCACATTTTTGAAAATAGTTTAATATATCTTTTCATGTGACAACACTGAAGAAATGACACTTTGCTACAATGTAAAGTAGTGAGTGTACAGCTTGTATAACAGTGTAAATCTGCCGTCCCCTCAAAATAACTCAACATACAGCCATCAGTGTCTAAACCCCTAAGTGTACCTTTGGAACTCCCTACCCCAATCTGTCTGACTGTCCCCTAATCTATCCATCTTTAGACGATCCCTGAAAATCTTTCTCTTTAAAGAAGTTTATCTTGTTTCTAAGTAATACATTGTTTTACTTTTTCCATCAGCTCATTCCCCACAGTTATTACCTTTTGTATTAATTAACCCTCCCTCCTAGTTTGTAAGCTTTAACAAGCAGGGTCCTCTGATTCCGCAAACTGTTGGCACTATATAAATCTTCTATAATAATAATAATTTGTGAAAATGTCCAAATTGGGCTTGGACCAATGTAACTATAAATATACTATACCTGGTGGATGCCCCTGGAGCCTGGAAATCACTGGAGTAAACATCACTACTCCAGTGACCTCCACTTGCTTCTGGGTTCCTTGCTAAGCGGTTAGCCTGATTTATTCTGAATGAAAGGCTAGGGGTCAACTGGTCAACTGGTCAAGTGCGCCCCCAAACCTTTTCCTTGCTCGAGCTGAACTTAGACACCAAGAAGGCCTCTTCAATCGATTGGATATAAATGATATAAACGACACCACACAGCACGTTGGATATCGAGAATATATTGTATATTTTCACATGTTATATATGGCAACAATTCATTATACATCATTAGGGGCAAGCCAAGGGGCGGTCCCTTAGCTTATCCAATCACAAGAATACAAGTACCACAAGTTACATGGTATATGACATATGTGTAAAGACAATGATATTTCTGCTAAATGACATGTTTAAAAAGTACCTAACAAAAGTACCCAAAATTTCTTTATCAAAATATATTTTTCTTAGCTTAATTCCGAGAAAAGGGAGTAATACAGAATAACCTTTTAAGATACTTTCGATAAGGTGCCTTTTGGCATTAGGCCCAGGCTTGCGGTGGGATGTTCTAACTTGTTCCCGTACATATTCGTAAATATTGTCACCGCAAGTATCTGTTTTTGCAGACAGCTAGCTCAGTAAAATTTCACTTAAACATTGTCAAAGCCTTGCATTAAGCGTTTTCATCTATTTTGTATAATATATAAAAAGAAAAAAGGTTCAGGCCTCTTAACTAAAATATATAGTGAACCAAAGTGCAGCCATTTTCCTTACAATCCCTCCTTTGATCAGGGAGGATTTCATTTTCCCTGATCATTAATCCCCTAATGTTTGGAGTACCAGGTATGTTCTGTGTAGAACATAGCCGTGGCTTCCTCTGGCTCAATGTAGAGGGGGTCAATATAGAACATAGCCATGGTTTCCTTGAGCTCAGAGTCCGGTTTAATTTTCACAGGAGGTCAGCTTATCAGCATGGGAGCCATTCAGAAAATGCAAAGTGTTCTCCAATTGGACGAGGTGGAAAAGCAGGGCATTGACAATTGGGATCAAGTGAAGATCACTGGAGTAGCTGTGTCTACTTCAGTGATTTCCAGCTTCCAGGGCAGGAGCATTGGCCATATAGAGTATATATAGTACACAGTTACATTGGTCCAAGATGGACCAATACAATTATGTAAAAATATATTATACCTGGAATTTATTTTTAACTTGGCTTGTCACATTTGCCAGTGGTGCCACTTGCCATATGTGCTTCTTTGAGCAGCATGATATTTTAATGTAAATTCCCCCTTGGGATTGCTTCCTGAACACCTTCAAACCGTTGCTCAACTGCCTTGAAAAATGAACATCTGCAGATCGTTTTTCAGAATAGCAATAAAGTTTGCTGCCCATGCGAAAGGTGCCTTGGAGAGATTTCCCCTCACTTACTGTCCTGGTGACCGGGTAGGAAGTGGGGGAATCTGAAACAGGAATACAGATTGCAATACAAAGTTGATGAGGGTTCTAGACTTTCCCTATTCATGAAAAAATATTTGTGTCCGTACTTCTGCTGGAGATTTTTGAGACACTGGGGGGGACATTTCTCTAACAAACACAGTGTGGGGGTCATTTCTCTAACAAAGCTGCCAGATAGCACTATAAATCTGACAGGTTCTAATCCTTTCCACTCTAGCTAATTAAAACAATTTGGCTGGATATATATACTTAAAGGCAGTGTTTTATGTGTTTGTTTTGGGTGCAAACACCCATAGGAAGGAACTGTGGATTTTCATTGGTCTTGAAACCTTCAGTGTGCTGATTGCAAAAATAATAATGGCAAGTTCACACTAATGCTATGTAATATAGAAAGTGACATGGTAGATTGTCTTTAAAAATACAGCATGAATGCAAAATAAGAAATATAATAATAATAATAATAATATACATCCTTTGGGTTGTGGTCTCCATTTCACTTAAATTGTATTTATTATAATTCATCTGAAACAACTACTTTAGATATGACCGTAAAGGCAATTTCTAGCATCTAAAAATTATTTAATAGGATCTAACAATTAAGTTTTTTTTTTTTTTCACCCCATAATCTCTTAATGAACTGATTACATATTATTCCAAGTTACTGTTGCCTTTGAAAAAATGGCACTTTTGTTTTGTAATACAGTAAGGTAAATTAAGTTCACATAGTATGAATCATCACTGTATATTTTAACCAAATCACCAGAAGTGCGGCCAGAGCTAGAATAGGGGTTAAAAATGGATAGATGAACCCCTTTCCCCTTCGTCTCCCTCCCAGAGACTGAACTTGATCTTCTATCATTTGATGTCATGCAAGACCAGATAAATGACAAGTCTTTCGAGAGGCTGCAGAAGTCCTTTAGAACAGCTGCACAGCCTTCTCCACTTCTTTCCAGCAGGTTTCTCACTTAAGAAAAAAACACGCTTCATTACATCGCCTCTTACTTGAGCTGCAAGGGTCTATTCAAGGAAGATAAGCCTCTTAGAAATGAAGTAGCGTTGAATTTAGGTTTTGAGTGACAGCAGGAAGGTTTATCCATTGAACAGACAATACTGCTTTCTCTGCATTAAGCTAGGAGGCGGACAATGATCTGTTTTTTAGGCCGCATCTCATCTCTTTCCCACAGCAGAAGGTGATTAGAGTGAGGAAACAGGGACTCGAAAAGAAAGCTGAGTAGTATCTCTCCAGCCCTCCTGTTTCCTGAATAGAACTGGGTGGAAGTTCTAGGCCAAGTGCATCAATCACAGATTAGCTATGACTATGAGATGGGTTACCAGATGCTGGCAGCCAACATATGGGCCACTAGACAAACTGTTTCACCAATCCATGACTTAGGGAAATTCTCATAGACTAGGCTTAGAAAATGGATTGAATTCCAACTGTAGAGTCCTCGAAGCTCCTCCTTATGTAGCAGATAATTACAGTTTTTGGGTTGATTGTATGCCATTTCAGCAAGTTAAGTGTGTCTAAACACAAACACTTAAACCAAATATAATATTGCATGTTTCTGTAATGCCAAAAAGTTTAATTGTTTTTTTTTCTATATTTCCTAGTATCAATGAATTCACACCAACAAGATCCTCTCTTAGGATGACAGCCCTCATTCAGTTGAGCTACACTGTTGTTATCCTTCACACTCCTGAGCTGGACTACAAACAGCCAGGTCAAAAGGTAGTGCACTGGCACATTCTGCTGTAGCCAAGACATAGTATGACACTGGTTTCTAAAAAAGTTTAAAGCTGTGCTCCAGGATAAGCAAATATTGCCTAATTACAAGAAGCATGCGTATTCTTACTTGAATTGTGGTGTGATTTGAATATTTCTTCCAGATCTGTGCAGTAATCCAGCATGAATTTTCCTCTGTGATATAAAAACTAGTTACTGCTGTGTCCGATTGGGGATTTCTACCTTCACTTCCTGTTCCATAGCAAAACAGGAAATTAGAGGAAATCCCTGCAAACTAAGGGAATCCCTTGGGGACCCCCAGGTAACTAGAACTAGTGTCCTGATTGGAAGATTTCCTACTTTTCTGTGGACAACCCAATATTTGTAATTTACTTTTACTTTCAATGATAATGGTAAACATATCACGGGAGCACAGACCACAATAGAAACCTAATAGATGTTCTAAACTATCTCCACTCTATCCAAAACTTAAAAAAAAAAAGAATGTTACCTTTAATTTTTCTTTTATATTTGCCTGGTGCTCAACTTTAAAAAACGATGTAAGGGTTTTAATTTTTTTCTGAATCATACTTACCTAGGTGCTGCATCTGTCCCCCATTGGCTCTAAGGCTGAGAACCGAGTGATCAAACACTGCCGATCGATTGGTTATCAGGACTCCCTGAGCAGAGAGCTGGTCACCGCTGTCTGCTCTGCCCCCCCCCTCGCTCACTGGAGCGCTGGGCTGTGGAGGGGGCAGGACTTGCCAGCTCAGGCTTAGGGCTAGCTGAGAGGCTGAGCTGGGTGCCAGTCCAGGCATGTGGGTGGATCCCCACTTCATTGTCACGATCTTGCCCCGAGCCTGGACCGGCTCTGTGATGTTAGCCGACAGCGGGCTTTAGCCTGCTGTCTGCTGAAATGGGGTCACAGGAGTGCAGAACAAACTGTCTCCTGTGATCCACAGGAAAACTACAGCCAAATGATCTTCTCCTTTAACCTTTCATTGCAGCATTGCAGAAAATTTGCAGTCACCAGACTCTAGATCTCCACCCACTGGCTTCACGTGGTAATTATGAAAAATTGATATGCAATACTTGACATTTACCTGACAAAAAAGATTAATAAAAACAAAATCTTTGAAACTTTCAGTCCTGAACATAATAGTTAAAAAACACAATACATCCCTTTATGCCTGTACGTGCAAGATAAAAAACACAGCAATGATCCTGCTATTCCTTATAAGTATATGTAGAAGTCTACAACCACTCCATGGTCATGTATAGAGGGTACTGAAGATGGGATTCATGTTTGATTTAAAGTGGAAATACACTTCGTACATTCATTTGTTAACACTACAAGGAGCCCTCTATCAATTTTCAATCCCCTATCTTGTTCAAAAAGGCAGATAGAATTTATATCAACATTTGATAGTATAATTATTTGTAAACCCTACTAACATGTAAATTGAAGGGTCTAAGCAGAAAACTCATTCTGTGCTTGTAATCTCATTGTGAGAACCTAGCCTCTTGTAAGAGCCAGGGACACTGCAAGGCCGGTAGGTGTTAATAAACAAGCAGAACAAAAACAAGTAGACAATGATAGCAGATATATTATACTTGTGTGTGTATTTGTGCAGAGATATCCCAGCATTGCATCATATTATCATTACCTCGTTATTATACAAAGCATTACAGGTTATATGATCTCTTTTATCTGGTAAATTGTGTGGTATAACATGTCCCTGGGAACAAATGCTTTCAAATAAAAGCTTTTTTATTTTCCTACAAAATATGCTAAATTAGTAAGCAGGAGTACATGATTTTATATTCTGTGTACTAACCTAACAGGAATTTTATTTTGTGCAAAATCATCTTACAGTATATCCCAGTATTAATAAAATATGAATTTTATTTTGAATGGGCATTATACTTTAAAGTAGAAGTCCTAAACATGTTTTTTGTTTGGTAAGAGTTTAGACAATTTAGAACTACTTAGAACTTAGTGAATGAGGTGAAGCTCTGTCATCCAATCATGCAAAAGCAAAAATGCTATTTTTTATTTTTCTTTGCACGTTATTAGGTACTCTTTGCAAAATTATGTTTCGCCACATTCATTACATGTGAACAAAAATTCCCATGTAGAATGTAACCTTTCTTGCAACATGAATAGCCATTTTGCCTTTACTAAATGAACCCCAAAGTGAGGGAAAATCTCTGCAAGAGGAATACAGAAAGAACTTTCTGTTGTGTCAAAGGGACAAAAAAACGAAGGGAAATTTCTCCAATGGGGACACAGATAGTAGTTATACATGCATGCTAGGGTTCCTATCCAGAAAGAACGACTGTACCCCTAAGCTTATAAAATGTCACTGCCACTAGATTTTATAATAAATGTTAGCACAGGTGTATTTAAAGAGAAGCTCCAGTTATTCAAAAACTGTAGCTGCTGACTTTTAATCAACAGACACTCACCTCTCCTAGGATCCAGCGATGTGCTCACCCGAACCCTCCCTGCCCTCGGCCTTCTGTCCCTGGTGTCAGCATCAACTGTGGGCACTCAGCTGTGACAGCTTTACATCAAGATGCCCACTGCGCATGGGCAAGCCATGCTGCATATTGTGAATAGTCCTGCAGTCTTCTGGACCTGTGACGTGTCCCAGATAACTGTGGGGAGGGGGAGGAGAACTTCCACTTGGATCGCCTGGTCGATCCAAGCGTAATTGGGGGTGGGTACCTGTCAAAACCAGATGCCCACTCCCCCCCCCCCAAAAAAAAAGTGCCATTCAGGGAAGAAGAGGGGGGAGGGGGCCTTAAAGCAGAACTTCCCCTGCTTGAAGCTCTACTTTAGGGATCACTATTTGGTCCTGTTCTTTCCAATTGATTGGTGGATGGAATAGAATAACATTGTTATTTATGTTTGTAAAAAAATCTTATGTAACTAATAAAACTCACCAGGACAGTGACTTATTACTGAAGAATCTGTAAAATCCCTGCATCAGCAGTTACAAGGCAGAATAATTGTAATATTGGTAACTAAGGTTTTGGACTAAAAACGTAGTAATAATATGGCCATCCATAGAATAAAGTGTAAGTACAGCCCAAACATTTTTTTAGTTTTTAATAGAGTATGGAAGGATTCAAACTCCTGTCAATTTTTTATTGATATCTTTCTCCCCACTAGGATCGCTGTCACTGAAACAAATTTTACTGCTGCCGCCAGAACAAGAGGTGCGGTTTAAAACTTCCAATAGAGACACCTTTATCTGTGACAACTGTCTAGGAGCAAAATTCCCTTTACTCTGTAAAGATTTTCTCTCACTTTCTGTTGCATCCCTGGGACAGAAAGTGAGGGGAAAACTCTGCAACGCAGAAATAAAAAAATTAACCAGTCTCTACTATATCCAAAATTTAAAAATACATTGTAAATAGAATGAAATGAAAATAACGAAAATCTTAACAAAATCTTAAAATGTATAAGATGTAGAAAATTACCTGTAATGCAAGCGTGGAATTGTATGTGTATAAATTCTATTATCTGCTAATACCTTAACTATAGGGTACAACTTAAAGGGGAGTTCCGCCCAAAAGTGGAACTTCCGCTTATCTGATTCCTCCCCCTCTCCGGTGCCACATTTGGCACCTTTCAGGGGGAGGGAGGAGCGGGTACCTGTTTTTTACAGGTACCCTGTCCCCACTTCCTGGAGACCGGGCCACGGTGAAGTATGTCAGCAGCTCGGCCCCCTCCTCCCTCCCCTTCTGCGGGGCCAGTGAGAGAGCTCAGCGTGCTTCGTGCATGCGCAGTAGGGACCCGGCTGTGAAGCCAAAAGGCTACACTGCCGGGTTCCCTTAACAGCAATGGCGACGGCAGTACCCAACAAGCTGATGTAAACATCGGCTGCGGTGCCGACATCGCTGGACTCCAGAACAGGTAAGTGTCCTAATGTTAAAAGTCAGCAGCTACAGTATGTGTAGCTGCTGACTTTAAAATTTTAAAGGGGTGGGCAGAACTCCTCTTTAACCACCCCATACATGAGTCTTTTTTTTATGTTCAATCAGTGGGTTGAATGAAAAAATGACTTGATTCCCCTATCTTCACACTCCATGTGGATGGGGGAATCCTCCCCGTTGAGCCTTTGTATTTTGACAGTGGGGAGGCTTCCCCACCATCAGAATACATTGAACATGCAGATGTTTTCCAACAGGCTGGTTGTACAGAGCTCAGTCAGTAAATAGACTTCTCTACAACCAGCGTGCCCATACATGGATTGAAACTCTAAATATCTGCTTTTAGAAAATACATTGTTTGGGGGTTAAATGCAAAAACAGCACTGGCATTATCATTATAGTTACATTGTTTAAAACCTAATTCTGAAAATCTGGTAATGAAGAAACTAGTGTTCAATTTTCTGTAAGATGGGCTAACACATGCTAATACCTACCATAACCCACAATCCAACGACAGTCAACAGACTACCTCCATTTTACAGAGCTGGAATGTAGTGATTATGTAGCAATTTGATGACATTGGTAAGAAGGGTGGTACCAAGATTGGTTGGACAACCACAGTATGAGCAGCTTTGGTGGATTGGTTGTCAGATACAGAACTGGGGGGGAAGAACATAAAAAAACTGCAGAATACTGTGTTGGCCCATCACCTAAACAACGAGCGCTAGATCCTCCATTAGCAGAAAAGGGAAGGCAATTTTTATTGATAATTAACTGCCTAGATATACGATGTGTATGTTTAAATCTATAAAATGTACTCTCTGTGCTGCAAAATCAGCCAAAGTAGTTGAAGGGGTGATTTTGCTTTGCTCTAGATCAGTGGTAGGCAGCATCAGCACACCATCTGTGGTGAAACTACAAATCTTATCACGCCTCTGTCTCAGGGAGTCATATTTATGGCTGTTAGAGTCTTGCAATGTTTCATGGGACTTGTAGCACCACAACAGCTGGTGTGCCAATGTTGCCTACCTCTGCTAAACAGTATAACTGGTGGAGATTTGAGATGGTGGTCATAATGGACTTGTGTGTCTTTTCAACCCAGAAAACTCTGTGGTAGCAGTTCTGAAAGCATTGTAAAATTCAGTGTTCTGCACTTGGGCACATTTCCAAAGTCTCCGGAATAGCATAACCTTACCTTTTTACAAATTTTCCTTGATGTGTAGAGTTGCTTTTTATGTTTCTTTTTAAAATGATGTGTAATTACCCCTAACTATTTTATATGTTATCATAGCTACTATTATAGCATCCAACAATCTGTCAGTTGATAGGCAAAATACCATGTCAGCATGATCATAGCGGCTCCACTAGTAAATATTATGTTTAAGCCCAGGAAATGGCATTGTAACCATGCAAACAAAAATGTGATATTTTCATACCAATCGGTACCATAATATAAAGTCCAGCCAAAAAAAAATGAAGGAGGAATAATTTACCTGACCTGTCAACTTGGTCTTGTTTGACTGTCGGGACAAGTACGTTGGCCTTGGAGTTTAGAAGGGGGGCAGAGGGGTGTCTGCCACAGCTCTGAGATGTGTTAGAGACACTGAAAGTTTTCATTTTAACTCCTTAATGAGGCTGACCTCTGACCTGCCTTGATGAGTTCCATACCTGTATTAGTGTGCTTTCCAAACACATTTGACACTAGTTACAATTCTGACAGGGCTATAACTAATGAAACTTTGCTCAGAAATAATGATCTAAAATTGCATGTCCGTTCTGTGGGAGGATAAATTCATCTAAATAGTGGGGACAAATGTCAGTAAAATCGTACGTTCGTTTAAAAAAAAAAGGACTCTACATCAATAATTTTTGGTGTACGCCTTACTTATGTGAATAGTTGTAAAAAAAAAAAATTCATATATTCTACATCATCTTTGCAATTTTCCAAATTATTGTTTTGTGTTAGCATACATGAACAAATACATTTTATTATCAAAAATCAAATCTGCATTCTCCTAACAAGACTATGCTGAGGGTAATCCAGATGCTGCCATTGTGATCACTCTTCTTCTGAAGTTACTAAATGTTATCTGGCTATCATGCTGAGCCAATACTAATAGCTAATACTTTTTGAGCCAGTGATCTGAATAGAAGTATAAAGTATATAAGTCCAAGCAATATCAGAACTTTGTATGTATTCATAATTCGGTTAGCAATTCTGAATGTGTTGATGTCACTGGATTAGCTAGGCAACTAGCACAATCAGCCAAAGTAGCCTATTTAGGTTGCCCAGCACAGGTATCAAGTACAACCAAACTCAAAAAGTGAAGATTAACTATGTTAAATAAACATTTTAGCCAACCACTGACAGCCGTGTTTTTTTTTCAAAAATCAGCAAAAGGCTTCTCAGGATCAGAGTTGTGATGGCCAGTACAGGCTGCAGTAAAGGTATGTATGTGCTGATTTCATTTATAGTTAAAGCTTGATTTAACCCTTTTTTGATAGGACCAGGGTCACTTTAAAGTATATGTTAAACCAACCCTTGCCTGCTTTGAGTAGAATTTGGAAGGTCCAGCATACCACTTTGCCTCTGAAGCAGCTGGCCTGTGCCCGTCGAAACTGGTCAGGCGTATCTGGTGTCCACCTTCTCTCTCTGCCCCTTGGTGATCCATTGGTGCATGGTTATGTGCGTCCAGGGAGCACGTTCCCATGCATTAAAAATATGGATTTATATTTTCACAAGCCACTGGATGGATAAGTATACAAAACATGCATGCATGCTTCTATAACAACATCCACTGACTTTGTGACCCTCGGGTCCTATCTAATAACTTTGAGTACTTATTTCCAAGGCAGCTGATGGAATTTTTACCTGAATATGTATTGGTGTGCGAGGGAATTTACTCTGGTCTAACTACAGGACCATACAACTATATGTCTAAGAAAACTATTGACTTTGCTCATTTGGTAAACATTTACCTTTATCTGGACCACGCTAATTTATGCCTTTCCTTATAAATATGGGACCTCTTACAAAATAAGTTAACCAGAGATCCATGTTTTTCCATCTGTTTCTCCACCGGGCACCTTGGAGTATTGACATTTATTATCATTTTCCATAAGGACACTTCCATTGGATGGCCATTGGCTTGTTTTCATTTTTTGCATCACAATGCATTGAACTTTTTGTCTCCATAGTTCCATTTATCTACCATGCATGGGATCACCATTATTCACCTTGATTATTTGATTACAATATCATGTATTGATTTTTGTAGGGGCTCATTGAGTATACTGTTTACAGTGAGAGAGGTGGATGCATGTTTTTAGGTGTGTGGGTATTGGTACCATTTCAATGCATTACACAATTTGCAGTTATTTACCTTTGTTTATATTTTTGGTTAATAAAATGTGAATTTATTACAGCCCAGTGAGTAGCGTTATATACTCTATTTTGTTCTGTGGTGGTTGAGTGAAGTCAGGCTTTTTAACTCAGTTTTTCATCAATGTCCAGCATCCCCCTCTGTTTTTTGTTTTTTTTTGTACTTGCGTGGGAGATGTACAGAAAGTAATTGGAAATCCAAAAATTTTGAGTTGTCACAAAAACAGAAAATGTGGGGAAATCTTTCAATGGGTAAACCTATTATGGTGATAGCTTTCAAAGAGGGCTAATCCCCTTGCTTTGTAGAGACCTCCTTTTAATTTCTGCTGCTTCTCTAGGACACCAATCTCACCATTGGGACACAGACATCCCTAACAGAGGTCAACTCATAATCATTCCTTACTTTATCCAAAACTAGAAAAAAAAGGTTTTGGTTTTACATACACTTTAAATAGTTTTGAAACTTGTTCATACCCTATTAAGACACTGTTATCACTAAATAAAAACGCAATGATGTAAAAAAAAAATATTAATTGCTATTATTAGGTTGATGGAGAAATATTACTTCATTGTTTATAGAACTGCTGAGCAGAAAGAGCAGAGTCTATATAACTCACTAATTCATTCAACATTTATATGTTACAAATAAAACAGAGAAATTGGCTTATTTAACAAACTGAGTTTTTTTTACCAAAAAAAAAAAAATTATACTTTTAAAAAACATCTTACAAGTTCTATAAAAACAAGCAATGCATTTGACGTACCATTTTCTGAAAATAATCTTTCTAAATTCTGGATATAAATTTACACAGTCAGATCCAAAATTATAATAGTATTTTTCTTGGCAGCAGAAGGAACTTTTCAAAATCATTCACCTATCCAGGAGGGCAGAACAGGACATTTCTATGCCAAGAATGTGCTCGTTCTCACTTTGAATTACTCAGGTTAGAATGAAAAACAAATCTGAGCTTTTTATGCACCAAATATGCCAGGACAAAACTGATCAAAGAAAAGGCCGCCCATGTGGAGTCTGCCATGTTTCTCATCCTTTTAAGCAATTAATAATTGGTAACCAGCTATTGCCTGTGTGACCAAATCACTACTAGTCAAACTGTATCTTTGACAGAGGTATTACATATTTCAAAGAGGTTTGTTTTCCTAATGTAGGCAACTTAAAAAAAATATTGGGTATGCTTCATTTAATTTTTATATATCAGCATTATTATTATTACATGATTTGCAAACCATATTGCATTACAATGAATTTTCATAGGCTCGCCTATAATACACCATGTGTTTTAAGTTTTTAAGGTTAATGAAAATTTCTTGTTTGCACATATTGGCACATTTATCATCAATGCAGTGGTGTAACAATAGCCACAGCAATATAATGAAGTAGTGTTGCGCAGCTACCCAACTTATAATAAAATTAAATAATACAAACAGTGTAAATTCCAATACAGCTGTGACTCGTTATTGCATAACTGTAATGCCTCGTACACACGATCGGACATTGATCAGACATTCCAACAACAAAATCCATGGATTTTTTCCGACAGATGTTGGCTCAAACTTGTTTTGCATACACACGGTCACACAAAGTTGTTGGAATTTCCGATCGCCAAGAACGCGGTCACGTACACCACGTACGACGAGACTATAAAAGGGCAGTTCAGAACCAAGCGCGGCACCCTTTGGGCTCCTGTTGCTAATATCGTGTTAGTAAAAGTTTGGTGAGAGACGATTCGCGCTTTTTCAGACTTGTGGTTTTCAGATCGTTTTCTGTTGTTCAGTTTGTGCTTGTGGGTTTGTATCTGGTCTTCAGTGCGTGCAGCGAGTACAATTGACTTGTCATTGTGTTCTTGTTCATTCATTACTGATTTTCAGGTCGCTCTTCACAGGCCTTGCTGTTCTTCAGTGTGTTCTGTTACTTCGTTCTGAACAGCCGACCGTGTTCTAGCCATATTGCGTATACATACTCTTCGTAGAGTTGTGCTGTGCGGGGGCTTGGTGTTGGGGTCCTTACCTTGACACAAGCCCAGTCCATGAACAGGGTGGGGAGGAGTTCATGGACCAAGAATTGGTTGCTCCAGCGTGACCAGTTCTGTCACATGCCTTTGCTCAGTGAGATCCGTGAGAATAATCCTGATGATTTCAGGAACTTTCTCTGGATGACGGACCCCGTATTTCACCATTTGTTGGCTTTGCTGACCCCCTATATCAGCAGGCAAGCCATCACTCTGAAACAGAGGCTCGTCGCCACCCTGCGGTACTTGGCGATGGGGAGAAGCCTGCAGGACCTCAAGTTCTCAACAGGCATCTCCCCCCAGGCTCTGGAGATCATTATCCCGGAGACCTGTTCTGCCATCATCCAGATCCTGCAGAAGGAGTATATTAAGGTAAGATTTTTATCCTTTAACATCACATTTTATTGTATTTAATGTTTGATAATATATTGTATTTCTTTCCTCATTCCCTAATTACCATGATTGTAATATGCTGTGAATGTTCCCTTTGTCCTCATGCATGCTGGATTTTTAACTAATTATTTTTTGTCCTTCATACATATTTGCCTTCACTAACCTCCCCAGCATGCTCTCCTGGGCCTATATTCACCTTGTGTAGTCACTTAACAATGTATTTTGTCAGCTCCATAGTAGTGCTTTACCCTAAATACCCCCTAAAATGTTAAAAATTGTGATGTGCGTTTGAAATTCAGTGCCAGAGGCTTTTTTTGGGTCCCCAAATCATTTGGAACCCTCCCTCCCCCCAACTGCTAACTCAGCTGATACAAATCCTCTATCTGCTGACCTTGCCAAACTCATACACACTATACCCACCTCTTTTGTGGTCAGATTGATGGATGAATTCCCCAAAGCATGTAGTGCAAGAGCCTGCCTGAATACTTTTTAATGGTACTGTTTGAAGTTTTTGTATCCTATTATTATCTTGATAGGTAATAGCAGAATGTAAAAATGTGCTAAAATGTGTACAGTGTGTATTTATATCTTTGTATTATAACACTTCTTACCTGTCCAGTGGGCTACCAATAGTGTAAGTAAGGAGGTGCTGGCCAAAGTAATACACATTATTTAGGCATTCATCTCTCAATGAAGTGGAGAGGGTTACCTGTCCAAAACATCCCCCCCCGTAAATTTCACAAAATGGCCCATGGGGGGGGGGGAATCTGATAGGTGGACCTTATACCTTTGTCTTTAAATACTTCTTAAAATAAATGTAATACTGATGTTGGCCAAGAATGTTTGTGTCTAATTTGCTTTCCATGTTTATGTGCAAAATGATTAATTTTATTTTCTTGTTTGATTCCACAGTTTCCTTTCAACCCACAGGAATGGCAGACTGTGGCCTCCCACTTTGCCCAGTGGTGGGACTTTCCTAACTGCGAAAGGGCAATTGATGGGAAACACGTCCACATCATCCCACCACCCAACTCGGGGTCATACTATTACAACTACAAGGTGTTCAATAGTATTGTGATGTTGGCAGTGGTGTCGGTTACTTATGAGTTCCTGTATGTGGATGTGGGGAAGCTTGGACTTGCCACCTCCAGAAGACAATGCGGAAGGACTCCCATTCGTCTTCATTGCAGATGAAGCATTTGCGCTGGGGGACCATCTTATGCGGCCATTCCCTATAAGGACCCTCACCCCGGACCAGAGGGTTTTTAATTACTGGCTGGCCAGAGCCATAAGAGTGGTGGAGGAATAATGGCCAGCCAGTTCACCTATTTCTTACACCCATGCATATGGCGGAGTATAAACTCAATCATATCATCCTGGCTTGCTGTGTTCTCCACAACTTTTTAAGGAGAAATTCTGTGAACTATGCTGGCTCAGTTGGGCCTGAATTCAGAATTCATGTAAATGAACCAACCCTGACGGCGCTTGAAGCTGGCCGTCCTGGCTTGCCCCCCCGAGTCCCTGCGAGGTCCGTATAAGATACATGGAATACTTTGCGGGTAGGGGGGCCATCGATATGCCAGACAATATCTGATAGATTTTTAAAATAAAAAACAAATTTTAACTACTAAAATATTTGCTGACATGTACTGCTTCTCTTTCTTTTAGCTGACCCTAACATAAATTTTGGGAGTCCTGAAAATTGCGTGATTGTGTAATATTAGAAAGCATTGTTGGGTGTTATTTACTAAAGGCAAAGACACTTTGCACTACAAGTGCACTTGAGACTGCACTGAAACTGCGCTTGTAGTGCAAAGTGGATTTGCCCTTAGGAACTAACCCCCATTGTCACAGAAACCACCAATTTTACCACAAAAAAATTTTTGGAGCATTGAAAGAAGAATCCACACATTCTTGAGTAACAATATTTTTAATACAAGCACAATCACATGTGCATTTATCAAAGGTTTTTAAAACAAACTAACATGTTTGTTGTATAACAATTTTTTGTGTCACATTAATAAAAGTAGAAATGTCCATTTAAGGTAAAACAGGCATGTTTAAAACCAACAAGAAATACACAAATCTGGAACTTACAAAGTTCAACTTTGTTAGAAATTGAAGGCAATATCAGACATGAGTATTTATAAACTGTGTTTGATATTGCGTTCAGATGGGGTGAAGTCACCCCTGGAAAAGCCAAATTTTGAAGATGCACACAAATTGCCGAATGTTAACATGTGCTAGCTGCCATCATGGGGGATCAAGGGACGTGTTTTGTGAGTGCAACCCCTTCCTCTCAGCTACTTTATTATTGAGGAAGGGGTTGCAACCCCTTCCTCTCAGCTACTTTATTATTGAGGAAGGGGTTGCACCCACAAAATGCCTACATTGATCTCCCAATCTCACATGTTGAGACACTGTGTGCATCTTCACAATTTGGCTTTTCGACATGATGTAAAAAAAGGTGCAACAATTTTTTGAGGAAAAAATGCAAACTACATTAGGGATTTCGAGGGGTTTTAAACTCTCCCTAAAACATCAGTGATGTTCTTCATTTTGTTTTTAACATCATTGATATTTTTAGGGATGTTTTCCAAGTCCCTATTACACTCCATTATCTCCCCGATCAGGATCTGGGCACTCTCACTGGTGAAATGTCCTTCAACCACAACATCACGATCACCTAAAAATATATAAAAAAAATCACACCATGTATTATAAATCTGGCATTCATCTCTTACCTGAGCCTGCGGTCGCAGACACTCACCTGTTGTGGTGACAATTTCCACCACGTCTTCCTCCTCCTCCTGTTGACTTTGGGGGATTTCCACTTCCTCATGAGGTGGGGGGTCTGTGGTCTCCTCGGATGAGTGGTGTCCTCCGAGTCTTTTCTCCCCTATGTAAAAAAAAATAGGTATACTTAGCACACAGATATTTTATGACAGAAATAGGAATATGAAACATTGCTTGGAAGTGGGGTACAATTGTCTGTTTTGGCAGAGTTGCAAGATGAAGAAATATTTTTTTCCTTTGTGAAGCTTGAATACTTACCTGTTTTGTACAAGCTTCACAGATGGAGACACCCCTATAGTATACACTGGAGCACCTGTGTGGGACCCCTAATAAAAAGGGTGTTCTGGTGTCCCACACTAGTGCTCCAGTGTCCAGATGCGTAAACAGCTGCTGAGTGTCCTCTCCTTACACAGAATCTAGTTTGCATTTCATTCTAGTTACCAACCCATCTAGACACCAAAATTATTTGACGAGAAGTAGGATAGCAAAAATGTATTCAATTGCATATGTCCAAAACATTGTGTTTTCTATGCCGAACGAACAATGTTTCATACGAACGAATAATGTGCCCATGAACATGAAAGTTGTCATTTTAAACTGTACAACAGTAAAGAAAAGCATATGGAGCAGCACAAACATAATATAAATAAAGAATAGGAACACAGCACAACTACTTACTTTTTTGCAGCACTCTCCTGATCCTTCTATACTGATCGTGCTCCCTTAATTTGAGGTCCGACCACCGCTTCCTTAGTTGATCTTTTTGATCACCGTACCCCAAAATGCCGGTGCAGACTCTTCACAACTTTCGCCATGATCTTGGCCTTTCTGACATTTGGGTTGGGGTAAGGTCCATGCTTCCCATCATAGTCGGTCCTCTTCAGGATGTCGACCATCTCCAACATCTCCCCAAAGGACATTTTTAAGGTCTTAAATCGTCTCCACTGGGATCGGGACGTTTCTGGATCTGGGCTTTCCTCCTCCTCATTGCTGTAATTAGCACGCACCTGCTGTGTCTCCGCCATGTGCTCTTCCCCACTGTGCTGAATGAGAAGGGGCGGGGAATACACTAGAAAGAACGTTAGGGGCGGGCGGAGTTTCATGCATGCGCAGTGTATATAAAGCGTAACACGCGTGCGTAGTACGTACTATCTGTGAGCGGAGGAAGGAGTATCGGAGGCGCCTATTGTGATAACGAGGGTAAGATTTGAAATTGGGCCTATACTGCTTCTAGATTGAAGGTCCAGGATTCCCAGAGATCAGCAGCTGCAGATGACATTTATCTCCCCAGGCTGTGGTACTATGACAGACTGCATTTTCTGGCAGGTCAGACTGAACCCAGGCCAGCACTCTCCACTCTTCCTTCCATGCTTCCTTCCCCCCCAGCTGAGGCTTCTGACGTCCAACCTGGGCCTTCCAGGCAGCAAAATGTGGAGGAGCCCAGCTTGAGCCAGGTATAGCATTCTTCTAAATATTTCTGGTTGTCAAATTAATGGTGTTAAATAGATGTTAGTTTGGAGTACTAATTTCTGATTGTGATTGATGAACCACAAACTAAAACGATGTCCCTTTTTCATACACAGGAAAGTCTCAGCCAGGAGGTGGCCGGGCCAAGCAGGCTGCCCGATACCCAGGTCCCTCCCCTCCGCCTTCACACAAAAAGTGGCAGGAAGAGGAGTAACCTGGAGAGGCTGCAATTGGCCTATTTTGGAAGGCTACTGAGGCCATAATGCTCCAAATGGAGGAGGGCCAAATCCTCTTATGTGAGTGTGTCATTTTAGAAGCTCTACAGAAGGGGTTGAGGGGCCAACTCACATGTGAAAGCCACATTTGTGAGCTCACCCATGGTCTTCCTCCTCCTCCTCCAGGTCCTCCTCCTCCTCCTCCAGGTCCTCCTCCTCCAGGTCCTACTCCTCCTCCTGCCATACCTCCAACACCAGAGCCACAGCCAGGAAGGAAGCATGTAAGGAAGAGAGTGATGGCCTGGGTTCAGTCTGGTCTGACAAAAGATGCAGGCTCTTGTATGACCACAGCCAGGGAACATACATGTCATCTGCTGCTGTTCATGATTCTCTTGGACTTCTGGACCAGATTGTACTCCCTTATATATGGACTCCTCAGGCCACCAATTTTGCAGTAAAATAATTGATGTCTGCCTTGGGGGCCAAAGGCTTCGCCAATTTCCACTGTTTATCCAACGTTGCCTTCCTCTTTGTTTGGCTATGAGCCCTTAATAAAGGTATTTTTGTTTCAATGATACTTGCCTATGTGTGTTTTCCTTCAAAAAGGACAGTTTGTGAGGAAACAGGTACATTTAAAAAATACAATGTGAAATTAACAAGAGACACCAACACCAAGCAACCTCCTCGAGATTAAATAATACAAGATAATAATTGTGTTGTGGTAACACACAAAACACACCCAAAACTATTCTGGAGAAAAATAAATAAATAAAAAATATCAGGCTTGAAAAAAATACAAACAAAAAAAAATAAAAAAAAAAAAAGATCAGGCTTGAAAAAAATACAAAAAAAAAAAAAAAAAAGATAATTTTTTAGTCAGATGTGACAAATCAAAATATATTGATGAAATCACGATAAATAATAAAGGAAGAAGTTTATGAGAACTCTGTGTGAATATGAGCAGCAAAACAACTTCATTCTTCTCGCATTATAAAGAAGAGATTGCGCTGCATTAAACAATTTCAAACATTGCACCGTGACAAAGGGCTATATCCATTGCAAACGCTAATTTTACCAGACCGAGCAGTTCTGTCTCGGAATTTCTTCTGAGCATGTGTGGCACTTTGTGCGTCGGAATTGTCCACACACGGTCGGAATTGACGCGATCGGATTTTGTTGTCGGAAAATTTTATAGCCTGCTCTCAAACTTTGTGTGTCAGAAAATCCGATGCAAAAAGTCCGATAGAGTCCACACACGGTCGGAATTTCCAACAACAAGCTCCGATCGCACATTTTCTGTCGGAAAATCCGACCGTGTGTACAGGGTATAACAATATAAGAATCCACTCTCAATACTAAAGTGTATATAGAATAATCAACTGAAAAGTGGTTCTTCGGTGATAATAAAGTCCCACACCTCCTTGGTGCAATCCACATGTGTCACTTCAGTGCTCACAGAACTCACAGAACTATCACCTTCAATTAATAGTTGTAAGGTGATATCCAGACCTCTAATCCACTCAGGGCCCTCCAGATGTCTTCACAGATACCCCTAATATAATAAGGTACTGGTCCCTCCGAATACCTTATGAGATAGCCAACATGTCATGAAAAAAGAAATGGAAAGCCTCCCATGGTGCAGTATTTTAAAATATAACAATTTATTTAATTAAAATTGTGCTTACAGGGTAAAAACTTTTAAAAATACACAAAATGTGTTAGGGAAACCAGGAAGAGCAACCTCTTATGTCACTTCCGGTCTCCGACTGTCTCCGAGATACCCTATGTGTTACATCACACCCACAAGACTTCTTCTTCATTAAGATGCAATACAAATAGAAACAAAATTGTTTCCTCTACTGCTGGCTCACATCTATGTTCTGCCATTCAGAAATATAGACAAGGGGGATATAGGGGTCCAACCCCTACAAAAGCGTCTATCCCTGTTAATCTTTTTGGTGTCTAGAAGGAGGAGCTGATGAAGGAGAGAACAGTCAGCGCCTTTTCTGGCTCTATCCTCATCTGCAATTGTAGCTGTTGGATCCAGTCACTGTATGACTGTGGGAACCTTAGTAGCAATGCTGATGTCAGTCTTCAAGTGATCCAATTGGCCGCTGGGTCTGAGGGAACTCCTTATGGATTAGTAATTCTCCAAGCCAATTCTGGAGAGTTACAAGGTCTACATATAGGGTGTGTGCAGCAAGGCTGCTACTGGCATTTCTGCTTTTACCAGTGTCAGCAGAGCAATGGATGTATAAGTAGCAGAGTAATAATGCAGTAGAAAGAATAGTCTTGTCTTAAAAAAAAAGTGTAGTCTTGAAAAAATCCACAATTGTTTTATAGTGAGGGTTCAAACAGGTTGCTATAACACTTTAGATAGGTATTTCACCATGCAAACAAGCTGACAGAAAACTAGTAAGAGGTTAACTGTGATCTGGTGGTACCAGACATGCAAGTTATACACAGGAGGATACCGCAGCTGAAATGAAGACAACACAATTTATTAATTAAGCATACAACATACAATATATAACACATACATAGAGTAAACTAATAACATAACACTATAACACAGGTGCAAGTGAAACACATCACTAATTACAAGCTAACTAGCTATGTACAAATAATCTCAGGGAAACAGGCAAGAGAAAGTAGGGTAAAGCAAAGCCAGTCAAAGGTCAGGATAGCAGAGGGAATATCAGGAACAAGAACAGGTGCACAGGCAAAATGCTGAGGAAAGGAACATACAGCAGGTGGGGGCCAAATAGTCTCCCAGTAGCTAGTCTCAGGTGGTGGTTAATGCAACTTGACTGTCTGTAGGGAGACACCCATTGGTGGACATTAGGATTGCACCATTCTTGCCTATGAACTACAGTGTCTGTAAAGTAGCTGTGTGGCACTCACTCCCAAGAGAGCTCAAACTGGTGCTTATTGAAGAGATTGCCTTTGGAGATCCCATACTTCTGGCCTCTGTGACATCACAGCATTGGGTAACAGTGCTCCTAGTAAGTAAGTAGCCAAATACAGCAATGCAAAAAGTCTAGGGCACTCTTGGCATATCACTCTTCTTCAATTTTAAATTCAAAAACTAAAAACAATTAAAACATATCCACCTGACAAACATTTCTTGTGCAAAGTGCATGCTTTTTCAAAGCACTTGAATCAGGATGGTAGAAGGAATAGCAAGTTAGAGTAAGTACAAGAGATGCAGATTAGACAGGAACGCGAACAGGCACAGGCACAATGTGAGAAAAGGAACATGCAGCAGGGTGGGACAAAAAAGTCTCTCAGCGGCTAGCCTCAGATGATGGTTTATTAAACTTGGCAGGAAAACACCCATTGGTGTACTTTGGGATTGCACCGTGCCTACCAATGAACTACAGTGCCACCAGCAGGTGCTTTGGATATGTTGCATGTTCCTAACACAAGCAGGTATACAGCTTGCCAAATTTGACAGTTTAAGGCCATATTTGCTTTCTTTTGTGTCCATACTGCAATGCTTAGTCATGATCTATATGCTCACGTTCATCACTTGTACAGCTGCCTAACAAGGGCTAGATCTCCTCCTTTTCTCCCTCCTCCTCAAATTCCTCTTCTCATGGCACCTAGTTTATAATGGTTCTTGAAAGCAACATAGTGAGACATTAAACATGAACTTGATTTTCTTCCTTACCATGCTATATTAATGTCAGTAGTTCCTTTAAAAAAATGATGAGGGGATCACTTACATAATGTTTGCAGAGCTAACAACATGTTGTTTACCAGCAGCCAAAAAGTGAACATAATACTGTAATAACATTTTCATAGATGCACTTGTTTTGGGATAAATATTTAGATTAAAATATACAAATGGTGTAAAAGTGCAGCACAGTGGCTAAGTGAATAGCACTTCTGCCTAGCAGCACTAGGGTCATCCAACTACAACACAACCTGCATGGAGCTTGCAAGTTCTGCCTGTGTCTGCTTGAGTTTCCTCCTATGCCCCAAAGACATGATGGTGGGTTAATTGACTTCTGTCTAAATTGGCCCTAGTATGTGTGTGTGTATGAATGTGAATTAGGGAACTTAGATTGTAAGCTCCTTGAGGGCAGGGACTTATGTGAATGTTTAGTATAATTCTCCTTTAAGTGTGCGTGGTAGGGGTTTGTCCTATGCCTACATTATTTTGCTAATAGGTGTCTCTTGTTCCCATCTCAAAAAGTTGGGAGGTATGACCACCCTTCTTCTCTGATGTTTTCCTTCCATCTCTCTAAACCAGTTCATAAATCCTTTCTACTTCTACATTATCTTCACCAGACAGGTCATCATTTTTTATACATCTTATTTTCTTCAAATAAAAACTTTTTTTTTCTTTTGAGGGGTGGGTAAGGGTACACAGAGACAAGTGTGGAACTATGGTGGCAGCTTTTTGCAGCCATCTCTAGACCCACCCCTTAATTAAATAAAGATTTCACAATACTTTAGGTTTTCACGGTTAAAAAAGGGGTGTGGTTATGTTTTGTATGTTTGGTAGAATAGAGGGGAGGCACCATACACATATCAGATACATTTTTAATCTTTTATACATTTTTTTTTCTTTTTTTCTCCCCTCTCTCCCTGGGGTGGGAATTTGGTGAAGGGGGTCGTTTATCTCTTTCCTTTTTTCTTCTTAAAATGTGGAAGAAGGCTGGGAGAACCCTAGAATTGTATGTAAATTTTAGAGGATTGTGAATATTTTGTAATATATACACTTTAGGAATGTCATGTATATAGTGATTTTTGAATGTCATGTTATGTAATGTTGTGTCTTTTTCTAAAAACAAAATAAAAATATTTTAAAGAGAAAAACTTTCTTGGATTTTGAGGCAGGTCTTGAACCATCTTTGCTATATTTGCTATATTTTCTTATAATATAAGCAGCACAATAAAAGACTAGTGGAGATAAAGATAGAGGTTTTAAAAAGCTGAAGGGGTAGAGAAATGAGGGGAACCCTACCTCAAAGTCATTGTCAAATTTTCAATCCTGCTGTAACTAAGATGAACAATATAGTCAATATAGCCAGGAAACAATGTCAGAGACAGAAGAAATGAATTTAGCTACTGTTATTTTAGGAAAGGTGTAGGGGAGCTGGAATCACCTATCATCTCCCATGATACTGACTGTGTTTTTTTTTATACACCACTGTGTCATAGATTGCTGAGCAACCACCAGCCAGTTGGTGGAGAAAAAGACAGTGGGGTTGATTTACTAAAGGCAAATAGGCTGTGCACTTTGCAAGTGCAGTGGCTCCAGAGCTTAGTAAAAAGCACAAATGCTGTTTTTTTGCACATTATTGGGTATTCCTTGTAAAGTGAAGATTTATCTCATTTACTAAGCTCTGGAGTAAAGTGCACAATCTATTTGCCTTTAGTAAGTCAACCCCAGTGTCTCTACTCTGCAAAAGATGGAAAGGTTACAGCCTGCATGTGCAGAACCAGACTTTTAATTAGAGTCTGCTGTATAGACTCCACTGTTTATGGGGTGATTTAAAGAAAGCCCCTTTGTGGCTGTGAGTATATACCCTACTGTGCAGTTCTAATTGTTGTTATCATCCTGCATGTAGTATCTAAGCAGGAATCAGTGGCGGCTGGTGGTAATTTTTTTTTTGGGGGGGGGGGTGGCAAACAGTGCCGTTTGGCAGGAGAGCATGTCATTATTGCAAGAAAAGCCACTCTTTCATCTAGCAAAGGATCAAGTGCCTTGATAGCCAACAGGTTCAGTCCTATACTGTAGTCTGTTCAGGAAGAGTTATCTCACACAACCTCCATGAAAAGAGCCACGCAAGTTTTGGCAACTGCTGGTCCTGCATACCATGAGTTTTAAGAGTATAATCTGATTTTAAAGTTGAGGGTACATAGGAAGCAGTAAGAGAGCTGCCTAAAGAACTTTGTGAGAAGTGCCAAAGCCGGGACCAGAGGAGCATAAAAGAGAAAGAGTAAAAGCTGATCGCAGCATGGAGCGGATTGGAGAGAGGAGCAACCACTGACTTTAAACATTGGTAGAGACAGAGCAGCAGCTAATTGAGAAGGAAAAAGAGATGATTTAAAGCATGAGTTGATCAAATTTCAGGAAGAGTAAGAGAAGGCAGAAAGTAAATGATCATGGATGGTGGAAACAGAGAGAAGGTACAAAAATAGACAAGGGATAGATAAAGCAAAATGTGCTCTGATCATGGACAATGGGCAGAATAAGTAAAATGGATCTTAGCCAGTGGCGGCCACTCCATACAGTGCACAGGGGCGCAGCCCCCCTAATCCATCCCAGGAAAATAATGATGAATCCGCGCAATGGGGGTAGGTAAAAAAGTGGTTCAGAACTGCTGCCTCCACAAATGCAATCACCACCGAAGTGGAAAAAGCTGAACTGAGAAGAAATTAGGTGTGGGTGTGGCGCTGTTCTGGTTTTATGGCAAAGTGTTATGACCCTGTGATAACATCTCACCTGATAGGTGAGTGAAAGTATGAAAATGTTGGTTGATAAAAATTCTTGAAAAACTTTATCCCAAAAAAGGAGTAACAATCAAAAGTGATTTTGCATAAAAATAGAAAATGATGTGTATGTAATTTGCTTCAGACAGTGACTGATCCTATGCAACTCACTGTTTACCATGGGGTGCTGTTATATCAAAATATGCCCATTTGAAGTGCTAAGGTGAGTGGGAAGGAAAAAGGAAGGAAAAAGGAGGGGGGGGGGAATGGAATGGAAAGGGGGGGGAATTCAGTCAATGGTAAAGTGACTTGTGCTCAAATAACAAGTGTTAATCAGAAAAAACAATGTTGCTTTGAATAGTCTTAATTATAGTGCACAGGTGATAGTTGTGCTTGAAAGCTTATTCCTCTTGGTAAACAATATTGTTCAATGCAATCTTCTTATTCCAGTGTTCATTAGTGACAGTGCTTGATATTCGTGCTCTTACTGTGCAAACACTCACCGGACACTTTCACCCCTGCAGGGGTATTGCGCAGTCACAGTCTATGCCACTGTGCAGCAGTTCCTGGCCAACCAGGATCGTGTTATGTTAACATAAAAGAGAAGGGTATTATATATGTGTGGTTAAAGGTGCGCTAAATACGCTATAAATCTCGTGCTGAAATATAAATAATTAAATAAATATCGTGCTAAAGTAATTAAATAAATAAATAAATACATAAATAAACTTATATTGTTTAAGTCATAGCAAATATAGACCACAGGAACAATCTTGCAATGTTCTTAGGAAATGACAGGTCCACTTGCTGGATTTTGCATATAGGTATGGGATACAATCAACGGAAACTCAGATTGGATGAGTATCCCCTTTGTGCATTGAGTTCCACATATAATGCAATTGCACTCTCTATCAGCTCCCTTTTATGCTGTTAATCCGCTGTTTCTTGCCTCCGATATTGTATCTCAATCATGCAATTAGAAACAGGAAAACATTCATTGCGCAATTTACTTTAAGCTATTATCCTGGAGAAAACTTAATGCACTCACATTGAATGAAGCTAATGGCGCATAGAGCAGTCAGCTGTTCCACCAATAATCTCCTCCTCGTGCTGCACTGAGAGTAACACTATAGCACTATGGATGACGTCACTAGGCTCCTCCCGACGCGTTGCGTCACATGTCACGTGACTTTATCAAGGGTAGCCATGTGACGGTCGGGTTCCATACTTATAGCGTCCCGGTTCCCATAGCAACTACGATGGTAAACATCATACTGAATTTGCGCTTATACTTTATTACATTAAAAGCAACTCTTATTCACAAAACATTATAAAAATTATCAGATTAAAACACTGGTTCAAAATAAAATTAAAATTACTCTCCAATACAAAATTGCTTCATTCCGCATATGTTTTCATATCACATAACTCCCTCTGGTGGTAGAACTTATAACTGCATATACACTCCATATACTCCATATACAAGTGACACCTAATTTTGCTTGTCAACATTATGCATATATGTCAGAGCTCCTACTGCGTGTGACTACATATTGTGACTCCTGGTATATATATACACCAACATTTACAGTCTTTATGATAATAAGTTAATAAGTGATTGAGGTGTAGCTCCTGGTATATACGCTCAAGATGATAATAAATTTGTTAGCGATTGGTGTTAAGATAATTAAAATAATTAAAATAAAAATAAAAATTCCACTTTTCCGCTAACAAATTTATTGATGTATGATGTTTACCACCGTATTTGCTATGGGAACCGGGATGCTATAAGTATGGAACCCGACCGTCACATGGCTACCCTTGATAAAGTCACGTGACATGTGACGCAACGTGTCGGGAGGAGCCTAGTGACGTCATCCAGCTGACTGCTCTATGCGCCAACATTAGCTTGATTCAATGTGAGTGCATTAAGTTTTCTCCAGGATAATAGCTTAAAGTAAATTGCGCAATGAATGTTTTCCTGTTTCTAATTGCATGATTGAGATACAATATCGGAGGCAAGAAACAGTGGATTAACAGCATAAAAGGGAGCTGATAGAGAGTGCAATTGCATTATATGTGGAACTCAATGCACAAAGGGGATACTCATCCAATCTGAGTTTCCGTTGATTGTATCCCATACCTATATGCAAAATCCAGCAAGTGGACCTGTCATTTCCTAAGAACATTGCAAGATTGTTCCTGTGGTCTATATTTGCTATGACTTAAACAATATAAGTTTATTTATGTATTTATTTATTTAATTACTTTAGCACGATATTTATTTAATTATTTATATTTCAGCACGAGATTTATAGCGTATTTAGCGCACCTTTAACCACACATATATAATACCCTTCTCTTTTATGTTAACATAACACGATCCTGGTTGGCCAGGAACTGCTGCACAGTGGCATAGACTGTGACTGCGCAATACTCCTGCAGGGGTGAAAGTATCCGGTGAGTGTTTGCACAGTAAGAGCACGAATATCAAGCACTGTCACTAATGAACACTGGAATAAGAAGATTGCATTGAACAATACTGTTTACCAAGAGGAATAAGCTTTCAAGCACAACTATCACCTGCGCACTATAATTAAGACTATTCAAAGCAACATTGTTTTTACTGATTAACACTTGTTATTTTGAGCACAAGTCACTTTACCATTGACTGGATTCCCCCCCCATTTCCCTTCCATTTCCCTTCCCCCCCCTTCCTTTTTCCTTCCCACTTACCTTAGCATTTCAAATCAATGTATGGTATGAATACATAGGCATATTTTGATATAACAGCACCCCATGGTAAACAGTGAGTTGCATAGGATCAGCCACTGCCTGAAGCAAATTACATACACATCATTTTCTATTTTTATGCAAAATCACTTTTGATTGTTACTCCTTTTTTGGGATAAAGTTTTTCAAGAATTTTTATCAACCAACATTTTCATACTTTCACTCACCTATCAGAGGTGACTTTAATATGTTATCACAGTGTCATAACACTTTGTCATAAAACCAGAACAGCGCCGCACCCACACCTAATTTCTTCCCCTAATCCACATGCAGGGCGCCGGACTCAATGGATTCAAATGGTGTTTTCTTTTTTTATTGAAGCTCTAATTTGCTTCAAAAAAGGGTGGGCTCGGGGCGCAGAGCACTGCACCCAGAACCCACCCAGTTGTGTGACAATATTATTATTATTATTAATATTCGCTATTGTCTCCCTGCTTTTCCTCCTTGCCAATCAGGAAGCGGAAGGAGCGCAATTGGCTAAGAGGAGAAGCGATCGTATTGGCAAGGCAGGGGGGAGGCTGTACAGGAAGATCTGGGACTTGGAATAGCCACACAGAGCAATCTCTCAGTGCTCTTCATCAGCACCGATTGACTGCACGACCGTGTAAGTACCACTCGCGCGGGGGGGAGTCAGGTGGTCTGTTTGCCCCCCCCGTGAAGCACCGGCTGTCACTGATCTTAGCATGATTGGGGTAAGACCAGAGGTTACTGTGATGTGAACGATAATCATTTATTGCACGGAATGAAATGAATGCAACCCCAATACACTTGGTAACTTTAAGGTACTTTGATTGTGTGACAGATGAAGAGAAAGTATATAGTACACAAAAGAAAACGCCAAACAATGTGTGTCCAAAATGCTTTTAAGGGATTTTGCCTGATGACAAAGTCACTTGGAAATTAGAATTTTTTACTTACAAGATGTAAATGCTAGAAACCCTTTTACCCATTTTTGTTAAACTGACTGAGCTATATAAAACACTTTCTGTCCATTAAAAGGAAAATCTTTTATGAACTCATTGCAGCTTTAATAAATATATGCTATAACATTCACTAATGTCCCTCTGGAACCTATATGTCCAATGTTGATTTTCCTTAATAGAATTCACTTCTTACAAATCCAACTAAAGTATTTAAACATTTACTAAGGTTGTCATAAACACTTTTCTTATACTTGATCAAATTCAGCTCTAGACTTAATAATGTTAACTGTAGTTATTTAATTTTGAAACACGAGGACCAAAAGCTCAGAAATGTATAAGATTATAAATCTAGTTACTGTGATGTAGCATTCCATGCACTGAGAAAGACAAATACACAGTAAGTCCCAAACAGGCAAGAAGGTTCAAATGGTCATCACAAAGCTTTACAAGGGACCTACTTATGATTTATGCTAGGATGGGTGAGTGTAACAAAAGATACTGACGCATTTCAATTATATGCCTCTACACAATTGTTACCATGAATTACATGAATTGTTCTGACAGTACAAGCTCTATATTATTTGAATAAAGTAAACCACAATCAAGTACAACGGACTAATGACAATCACAATCTTCCTGCACATATCTCTTTATCCTTGAAAAGCTGATACTTTCTCTCTGAAACCCTGGCATTTTGCACATGCAAATTCACACTTACAGTCCAAATCAGAACTCTGGTACTACCTAATCTGCAATGCACCTCTTCATAAGTCACATGCATTGCCTTGTGTGATGGGTTGGGCACACCAGAATCTAAGTGCACACTATGTAGGAATATGAAAACAAAGAGCATCCAGGTTCTAACACAAAGGGAGGATTTATTAAAATTGGTGCACACATAATCTGGTGCAGCTGTGCATGGTAACCAATCAGCTTCTAACTTCAGCTTGTTCAATTAAGCCTTGACAATAAAACCTGGAAGCTAATTTGTTACAATGCATAGCTACATTAGATTCGGTGTGCACCAGTTTTAGTAAATCCTCCCCATTCTGACCAGGTTATTGAGTCAGGAAAGGTATGTGCAGACACCTGCTATTAGACAGTTATGTTAAAGTCCAACTCTAGGCTATGTTTTCGTGTCCTTCTGGAGCTTTCAAAACCAGCATATCTGGTTGCAATACTCACCTTTAATCTGGAGTTGTACTCCACAGTTCCTCTTCTTCACTACAAAATGTCCTCAGTCATCTGGATTGAATGACTTAATTGACATCACTCAACCCAGGAGGCTGAGGAAAGATTGTGAGTGCAGGGCATCCTGTCATGATACCCTACATTTACAGTACAATATGTAAATGCAAAGAGTGGGGCTGATATTATCACTACATCCAGGACAACCCACTGCTGGTATTATACTAAGGAGGAAAAGGATTATGCAAGTCATGTGAATGGACAGAAGATATCAGAAAAAGAGAGGGAAAAAAAGCAAAACATACTTCTAAAGAAACCTGGGGGGTGGATGGGGTTGCGAGGGGGGGGCGTAGGGTATGGAGTTACATTTGTGCCTTTAGGGGAGCCTTTAAACTAATATATCCTGCTGTCTGACAAATAGTTTTAAAGATTTGGCCATACATGTTAATGAATAGCCTTTTGGTTGCCATTTCATTTTCAGGGATAAATATTAAACATTAAAATGAGAAGCCTATGTCTGATTATAGGGAGAACCTAAAGTTCCAGTCATAACATTGAATTTTGCTTTAAAATAGATGATGGGGAATCTCTTTATACACATTTTTTAGGAAAATGGGAAACTACTCCACTTTTTCTTCTCCTGCTGCTACAGAGTCAGAAAGTAACAGGAATTCCTCAGTGGGCTTGCAGAGAGAAAAAATTGATAGAAATTGAATTTCCTCCCCATGCTGTCCAAAGATAAGGAATTATTTTTTCCAGAAGTTAGTTTTTAAGAGGCACAGTCACCTTGCCATCCAAGTGACAACTCTATGCTGATCAGGCAGAGAAAAGCAAGAGCAAATGGTAGTTGTTCATCTGCATCCTACAGCACATGTTGCCACGTGGCGATATTAAAGAGACATTGTAACCTTGCCCATTTAGGGCAAATTGACAATGGCTTTTCTAAGGTGCCCTCTCAACCCACTGATACTTTGCCAGCACTCCCTTTCAATACCTTCCTCTATGACAGCTGACACGAAAAATCCTTTGTGATAGATGGCGTTGGGCATTAATGCCTAATGATTGGTTGTTTGACCCCAGCAATGCCCCATGAGAGGAGGTCAGATGCCCCCCTATACCCAAAAGCACCAGGTTTAGTTGTCAGATGTTGTTGGGAAGGAGTGGCAGGTAATTGCTGACAATGTATCAGTGGGCTGGGGGGCACCTTTGCACATCCTACCGCATATGTTGTCAAGTGGGGATCCCAAAGAACCATTGTTACCTTAAATGGGCAAGGTAACAATGGCTCTTTAAGATCTCCACTTGACAACATGCAGTGCAGAATGTACTGTAAATGACAAACTACTACCAACTGCTGTTGCTTATTTGTGCCTAATCAACATAGAGTAACGAAAGACCTCCAAATGTTTAAACCATTGGGGGTATATTTACAAAGAAGTGACACTGACATTCACCAAATATTCACTGCAGGCGAATTTTCCTAGTGCATGCATTGTAAATGGCAATGACCATCACCAATGCATGGCTATTCACTACCAGTGAATGTCTTGTGAAAGTCACAATCATAGCTTTATAAATATGTCCAAGTGTTGACAGCTAATACAGTGCATTGTTTTCTGCCTATATATGGTCAGATTGTTGCACAAATGTAAAATTTCAATGGATCTCTACAGTCTGCTTAACCACTTGCTTACTGGGCACTTCGACCCCCTTCCTGCCCAGACCAATTTTCAGCTTTTAGCGCTGTCACTTTTTGAATGACAATTGCATGGTCATACAACACTGTACCCAAATGAAATTTTTATCATTTTTTTCCCACAAATAGAGCTTTCTTTTGGTGATATTTTTTTTTTTTTATCACTGCTGGGGTTTTTTTCTTATTAAAAAAACAAAAAAAGACATTTTGAAAAAAACAAAACCAAACAGTTTTCTATTTTGTTATAAAATTTTGCAAACAGGTAATTTTTCTCCTTCATTGATGTACGCTGATGAGGCTGCACTGATGGGCACTGATAGGCTGCACCCATGGGCACTGATAGGTGGCACTGATGTGGCAGGACTGGTGGGCACTGATAGGTGGCACTGGTGTGCACTGAGAGGTGGGACTAAGAGGTGGCACTTATGGGTGGCACTGATGGGCACTGATGGGCAGCACTGAAGGGCACTGATAGGTGGCACTGAAGGGCATTAATAGGTAGCACTGATGGGTGGCAGCGATGGGCACTGATGGGCTCTAGTAGGTGACACTCATAGGCAGCACTGCTAGGAGGCACTGATGGGCAAAGATTGGCACCACTGGTGGGCATTGATAAGTGGCATGGTAGGCATTGATAGGTGGCACTGATTGGTGGCACTGATATGCACTGTTGGGCACTGATTGGTGGCACATACAATGGGGACAGAAAGTATTCAGACCCCCTTAAATTTTTCACTCTTTGTTATATTGCAGCCATTTGCTAAAATCATTTAAATTCATTTTTTTCCTCATTAATGTACACACAGCACCCCATATTGACAGAAAAACACAGAATTGTTGACATTTTTGCAGATTTATTAAAAAAAGAAAAACTGAAATATCACATGGTCCTAAGTATTCAGACCCTTTGCTGTGACACTCATATATTTAACTCAGGTGCTGTACATTTCTTCTGATCATCCTTGAGATGGTTCTACACCTTCATTTGAGTCCAGCTGTGTTTGATTATACTGATTGGACTTGATTAGGAAAGCCACACACCTGTCTATATAAGACCTTACAGCTCACAGTGCATGTCAGAGCAAATGAGAATCATGAGGTCAAAGGAACTGCCTGAAGAGCTCAGAGACAGAATTGTGGCAAGGCACAGATCTGGCCAAGGTTACAAAAAAATTTCTGCTGCACTTAAGGTTCCTAAGAGCACAGTGGCCTCCATAATCCTTAAATGGAAGATGTTTGTGACGACCAGAACCCTTTCTAGAGCTGGCCGTCCGGCCAAACTGAGCTATTGTGGGAGAAGAGCATTGGTGAGAGAGGTAAAGAAGAACCCAAAGGTCACTGTGGCTGAGCTCCAGAGATGCAGTCGGGAGATGGGAGAATGTTGAAGAAAGTCAAGTGCTAAAAAACACCTGAAGGACTCCAAGATGGTGAGAAATACGATTCTCTGGTCTCATGAGACCAAGATAGAACTTTTTGGCCTTAATTCTAAGCGGTATGTGTGGAGAAAACCAGGCACTGCTCATCACCTGTCCAATACAGCCCCAACGGCGAAGCATGGTGGTGTCAGCATCATGCTGTGGGGGTGTTTTTCAGGTGCAGGGACAGGACGACTAGTTGCAATCGAAGGAAAGATGAATGCGGCCAAGTACAGGGATATCCTGGATGAAAACCTTCTCCAGAGTGCTCAGGACCTCAGACTGGGCTGAAGGTTTACCTTCCAACAAGACAATGACCCTAAGCACACAGCTAAAATAACAAAGGAGTGGCTTCACAACAACTCCGTGACTGTTCTTGAATGGCCCAGCCAGAGCCCTGACTTAAACCCAATTGTGCATCTCTGGAGAGACATAAAAATGGCTGTCCATCAACGTTTACCATCCAACCTGACAAAACTGGAGAGGATCTGCAAGGAGGAATGGCAGAGGATCCCCAAATCCAAGTGTGAAAAACTTGTTGCATCTTTCCCAAAAAGACTCATGGCTGTATTAGATCAAAAGGGTGCTTCTACTAAATACTGAGCAAAGGGTCTGAATACTTAGGACCATGTGATATTTCAGTTTTTCTTTTTTAATAAATCTGTGAAAATGTCAACAACTCTGTTTTTTTCTGTCAATATGGGGTGCTATGTGTACATTAATGAGGAAAAAAAATGAACTTAAATGATTTTAGCAAATGGCTGCAATATAACAAAGAGTGAAAAATCTAAGGGGGTCTGAATACTTTCCGTCTCTACTGTATATGCACTGGTGGGCACTGGCAGGTGGCACTGGCAGACGGCACTGGTGGGCACAGATGCTGTCAGCGTGAGGAGAAACAAAACAATTACGATCTTGTTTACTTCACGTGGTAAAGGGCCGGTGATCACAAAGCGCGCCGTGCGCGACCCGCAGGGGGCACGCGGGGAGCATGTAAAGGGGAGGACATCATATGACGGCCTCCCAGCAAAGTAGGTCCGCTCTGTAGCCGTCATTCGGCTATAGTGCGGACGCGAAGGAGTTAAAGACTCTTTCAACGTGTGTTTTCATTAACAAAAATACACTTTCTAACCAGGCCTTTTCTGGCACCTTTTGTTTACAAGTTTAAATCAGTATTTTTTTACTAGATAATTACTTAAACCCCCCAAACATTAAAATGTTAACAGGTTACTTATTTAGAGGAGAGGCGGTCTAGCACTATAATTATTGCTCTCACGCTAACGTTCGCATCGATACATGTGTGGTGCGAACACCGTTTACATATACGTGCGTGACCCACGTATACGTTCGCTTCTGCACACGAGCACGGAGGCATGGGGGCGCTTTAAATATCTTTTTTCTTATTTATTTTATTTTTTATTTTTACACCATCCCTTTAATTTCTTTATCACTTTTATTCCTATTACAAGGAATGTAAACATCCCTTGTAATAGAAAAAAGGATGACAGGTCCTCTTTATAGAAAGATCTGGGGTCAACAGACCCTAAATCTCTCCTTCACCTTTAAAAGCAAAAAATCAATACTTTTTTAAAACTTTTGCTTTAAAAATTTTTTTTTTACTTCCACCCTGGATGTCGATCCAGTCCTCCAAGGTAGTAGAGGTGATCAAAGACGATCTAGTCTTTTATTGCCTCTGTGACCAGTTGTCCGCACCGTTGGATCCTTTCTCGAGCACACCGGTAAAAACGGTAAGTCTGAGAAACACCAGCAAGCAGCGGGGGGGAGAGGGAACGTACCCCCCTGCTGCTTGGACCGCTTTCATGAAAAAGCCAGCGGCCGGTTGAAAAATCAAATACCGGGGTTATGGCTGATAGCTTCAGCCATAACCCTGGTAAACCACTTGCAAACCGCAATGTATATAAACAAATTGCCATTGTCAAGTGGCTAATTATTTGCTTCTCATACCATTTAGAAGTTATAAGCAAAGCTTAAAATATTTATGACTCTGAGAGCCTGGAACATGCCTTTGCTTTGTCTCCTAGCCATTTAGAACAGAAAAACACAATTGAGGTGCATGAGCGAAGCCGTCCATGACGGTCGTCTGTGACTAGAGCTCCACATCCCAGAGGGTTGCATCGCTGCACAAAATCAAGCCAGGCTCCAGACACATACACCCCACGAACACTCCACAGCTGCCACCATGGTGCTGGGCAGCTCCCGACAGAAACCCAAGCCCAAAACAATCCAGAAAGTACTTGCCTGGGCCTCCTCCAAGATGGCACTGGAGTCTCCTCAGCGTGCAGGCTCGCAACGCTCTCGCAGGATGAAACAGCTCCCGCACAGAGATCTGGGTGAGTCGGATTGTGATATCCTGGCCTCCCCTCTGCCCTTACAAGCTGCCAATATACAGCCTGATCTCCTCCACCAGTTTGAGTGCATGCTTTATCTGCCCAAATTACAGAGCACCTCACTAAAGAAATCACGAAGCTTGGTCACCATACATCTGAATTTTAACAAAGAGTTGACAGCCTGGAACTCAGTGTAAGTAACCAGGCTGATGACCTGGAAGCACTATCCCTGCAATCCCAATTGGAGGATTTTTAAAATCGAGCCCACAGATCTAATATCCGTATTAGAGGCATCCCTGAAACAGTGATTGACATCCAATCTACTGTCACTGCCCTATTCCTCGCTCCGTCCATCCCCATTGAACACCTGGAAATGGGCCGAATCAACAGAGCACTTACCCCACGCAAGCCGGAGGGCTCCCCACGCAATATAGTCGCTAAACTTCACTTTTACAGAACGAAGGAACAGCTCCTCCAAGCAGCTTGACAGAGGGAAGCCCTCCGATTCCAAGGACATGATTGTCGGCTATTCACAGATCTAGCACAATCAACCATCTCCAAGTGCCGAGCGCTCAAACCACAACTCCAAGTTCTTCAAAGCCACCATATCTCCTATATATGGGGGTTCCCCTTTTCTCTTCAATTTACCTACAATGGCCGCAAGCACATCTTTAAATTGCAAGAAGACCTCCAATCCCTCCTCCAGGATCTCCACCGTCCCAACACCCTCACCCAAAGACCAATGCTAAAGACGACGATCTGCATCCAACTCACCACAGAAGACCTTCGCTTCCATCTCTATGGCTGGCAACCGGAGCTCCTCCAAACGTGGTAGATTGTGATCCCCCCCCCCTCTAGATCCACCTGATTCCATGAACTGATGCAGATTCCCTACCTTCCAGGGCATTCCCCTGTTTTTTCATCCACACAGGGAACCCATACTATTTTTGATTCTGAACTGACCTTTCTACATTCCCTGCCTTCTCCTTAGTGCTCCAGTCAACCCACACCGAACGTGGGTTACACACTGTTCTCACCACCTTCTAACCTCCAACTGAAATGTCATTCACCACTAAGGAAGGAAGACGAGGACGACTAAAAGGGTTTGCTGTTGCTAAATAGTTCTTTAGCCCCTAGGGCCTATGTTGCTCCTGTTTTCATCCCACACTCTGCTACCACACACGGGCCATTGAGGCTAGACAAATCTCCAGCAGGAGGTTCTTGTCTCACCCAATGATCTCATCCTTGCCCAGTTCACCCCCAAAGGCAGTGGTACCGCCTGTCTTGGCTATCTAGCCTGGTTTTTCTTCATTATCCACCTTCACTTCAATCCGCTATACCCTGCAGCGGATGCGACCTCCGCCGACAGTCACTGTTGCCCCCATCCTTGTCCACAGAGGCTCTCATAGACTCTCTCTGGCTCACATTTTCCCTCTGAATAGATCCTCCTGTCCTATTCAGACAGAACACAACTTGACCCTTATTTCTCTTCTTTCCTTTGACTCCTCCATGTCACCTTCTAACCACTCTTCTACTCTACCCCCTATCTGGTTTCTCCCCCCTCCTTCCTATTTATTCCTTCTCCATCCTGAGGGGAGGCTGTTAGCTCGTCCACACACTCTCCTGCAATTCCACTTTCATTTTGCATCATGGCTCCGCTAAATGTACTCACTCTCAATGTTCAAGGGTTGAACATACCTCAGAAATGAGTTAAAGCCTTTCACTCTTTTGCATCAGCCAAGGCCCATGTGGTATGCCTGCAAGAGACTATTTTCTCTAAACTCTACACTCCCAAGTTCTTCCACCAAGCTTATCCACAGATCTTTACCGTTTCGGCAGACACCAAGCAGAGAGGGGTCCTGATAGCCTTCCATCGAACCTCCCCTTTACACTCCGGGCAGAAATCAAGGACCCCGAAGGCAGATATATTATCTTGACTGGCCACCTCTTTGAAAAAGAAGTCACGGTGATATTATAGTATGCCCCTAATCTTAAGCCCACACCATTCCTCTCCCATTTATTGCAAGTCATAGAAAAATATAAGCGGGGTACTGTACTGATTGGTGGGCACTCAAATTAGGTGATCTACCCCTTCCTAGATAAATCCACCTTCTGAGCCCCATCCAGTCCACAGAAACTCACATTCCAACAACTATCACAACACCACACCCTTCTCGACTCCTGGTGCAAAGCCAATCCCGTGAGATGACAATTCACCTACTATAACTGCACAAAGTTTCCTCTCGTATAGACCATATATTGATAAGCGTTGGAACATCACCGGCTCTCCTATCATCAGTCATCATCCCACACACCTGGATGGACCATAATGCTGTGGTCACTACTCTAGAATCCCTGGTACCCAAACAGGGTGACTGCTCCTGGTGCCTCAACGACACTCACCTTATCCATCCCTCACATAGAATGGATATACAGTGGGGAGAACAAGTATTTGATACACTGTCGATTTTGGGGGTTTTCCTGCTTACAAAGCATGTAGAGGTCTGTAATTTTTATCATAGGTACTCTTCAACTGTGAGAGACGGAATCTAAAACAAAAATCCAGAAAATCACATTGTATGATTTTTAAGTATTTAATTTGCATTTTATTGCATGACATAAGTAATTGATACATCAGAAAAGCAGAACTTAATATTTGGTACAGAAACCTTTTCTTGCAATTACAGAGATCATACGTTTCCTGTAGTTCTTGACCAGGTTTGCACACACTGCAGCAGGGATTTTGTTCCACTCCATCATACAGACCTTTTCCAGATCCTTCAGGTTTCAGGGCTGTTGCTGGGCAATACGGACTTTCAGCTCCCTCCAAAGATTTTCTATTGGGTTTAGGTCTGGAGACTGGCTAGGCCACTCCAGGACCTTGAGATGCTTCTTACGGAGCCACTCCTTAGTTGCCCTGGCTGTGTGTTTCAGGTCATTGTCATGCTGGAAGACCCAGCCGCGGCCCATTTAATGATGTTTCCATCTCCATGCTTCATGGTTGGGATGGTGTTCTTGGGATTGTACTCATCCTTCTTCTTCCTTCAAACAGGACGAGTGGAGTTTAGACCAAAAAGCTCTACTTTTGTCTCATCAGACATTCCTCCTCTCGATCATCCAGATGGTCAATGGCAAACTTCAGACGGGCCTAGACATGCGCTGGCTAGAGCAGAGGGACCTTGCATGTGCTGCTGGATTTTAATCCATGATGGCATAGTGTTTTACTAATGGTTTTCTTTGAAACTGTGGTCCCAGCTCTCTTCAGGTCATTGGCCAGATCCTGCCATGTAGTTCTGGGCTGATCCCTCACCTTCCTCATGATCATTGATGCCCCACGAGGTGAGATCTTGCATGGATCCCAAGACTGAGGGAGATTGACCGTCATCTTGAACTTCTTCCATTTTCTAATAATTGCCCCAACAGTTGTTGCCTTCTCATCAAGCTGCTTGCATATTGTCCTGTAGCCCATCCTAGCCTTGTGCAGGTCTACGATTTTATACCTAATGTCTTCACACAGTTCTCTGGTCTTGGCCATTGTGGAGAGGTTGGAGTCTGTTTTATTGAGTGTGCAGACAGGTGTCTTTTATACAGGTAACGAGTTCAAACAGATGCAGTTAATACAGGTAATGAGTGGAGAACAGGAGGGCTTCTTAACCACTTGCCGACCGTGGGACGTCCTAAGACGTCCTGGGTTTGTGGGGGTATATCTGAATGATGCCTGCAGCTAGAGGCATCATTCAGATATTGCCGTTTTCAGACGGCAATTCCTTACACCATAAGAATGATCATAGCGGTGGGTCAGCCGCTTGATCATTCTTACGGGAGCGAGAGGGGACGTCCCCCCTCCTGCTGCCCTCCGGTGCTTCTACCGACTCACCGCTGAGATCGGTGAGTCAGAGAATGGATCCGCCGACCCCGTATGTCCACCATAAAGATTTCCGGCGGACCAGATGGTCGCCGAAGTCTCTATGATCATCGGAGGCCGGGCGCGATGTTATGACTTCATGCCCAGCCTCTGCATTCAAAAAAACGGCGCCGCCTCGGCTGGGAAGCCATGATCGTTTTTTGTTTTTTTTTTCTTTAGACTTCCCAGCCTAGAGGTGAGATGTGGGGTCTTATTGACCCTGTATCTCACTGTAAAGAGGTCCGATCATGCCATATTCCTATTACAAGGGATGTTTACATTCCTTGTAATAGGAATAAAAGTGATCTTTTTTTTTTTTTAGTGTCAAATTAAAATTTTTAAGTAAAATTAACAATAAAAATTTTTTTTTTAAAGTGCCCCTGTCATCTTGGAATGCGGAGTGAGCCTGGGAAAAGGCAGACTCAAGCCGTTGATGCAGTATGCGGGGTTCCTCTTTAGATGAGCAGCCTTGCTAATAAAAACACTTCGAAGTATGGGTTTATGGACTTCCCATAAGGTCATCGGTGAGATGTCTTCAGTAGAGTTGTTGACTATATAATCTTTGGTGCCCCTGTCCCCATGCGCTCGCACGCAGAAGCAAACGCATACGTAAGTCCCGCCCACATATGCAAACGGTGTTAAAATCACACATTTGAGGTGTTGCAATAATTCTAGTCCTAGACCTCCTCTGTAACTCAAAACATGTAACCAGTAAAAATTTTTAAAGTATCGCCTATGGGGATTTTTAAGTACCGAAGTTTGCCGCCATTCCAAAAGCGTGTGCAATTTTGAAGCGTGACATGTTAGGTTTCTATCTACTCGGCGCGACTTCATCTTTCACATTATGCAAAAAAATTGGGCTAACTTTACTGTTATGTTTTTTTTTAAAGCATGTTTTTTCCCCAAAAAGAATGCATTTGAAATATTGCTGCTCAAATACCGTGCAAGATAAAAAGTTGCAATGACTGACATTGTATTCTCTAGGGTCTCTGCTAAAAAAAACATATAATGTTTGGGGGTTCTGTGTAATTTTCTAGCAAAAAAATATGATTTTTACATGTAGGAGCGAAGTGTCAGAATTGGCTGGGTTGGTAAGTGTTAAGAAAAAATAACAGGTCTGTGAGAGACGGAATTCTTTCTGGTTGGTAAGTGATCAAATACTTATGTCATGCAATAAAATTCTAATTAATTATTTAAAAATCATACAATGTGATTTTCTGGATTTTTGTTTTAGATTCCGTCTCTCACAGTTGAAGAGTATCTATGATAAAAATTACAGACTTCTACATGCTTTGTAAGTAGGAAAACCTGCTAAATCATTAGTGTATCAAATACATGTTCTCCTCACTGTAGCTATGGCCATCAAAGATTATATAGTCAACAACTCTACTGAAGACATCTCACCGCTGACCTTATGGGAAGTCCATAAACCCGTACTTCGAAGTGTCTTTATTAGCAAGGCTGCTAATCTAAAAAGGAACCCCGCATACTGCATCAACGGCTTGAGTCTGCTTTTTCCCAGGCTCACTCCGCATTCCAAGATGACCCCACACAAACAGACTCTAAACAAGGCTAGACTGGAACTAGACCTCTTTCTGACCGAATCTGCTGAAAAGACCCTAAGTCAGTCCAGACACAAACTTTACATGAAAGGCAATAAACCGGACACCTTTCTCGTCCTGACCCTTCGTAGACTTGATCGTCCCCATAAACCTATTAGACTTTAAACCTCCAATGACTCTTACTCTAGCAACCCTTTAAAAATGTTTGCCCACTTCCGCAAACACCTTTCAGACCTTTACTCTGCCAAAACCACCTTTGATGAAGCCCAGGCTACAGCACACTTCTCAAATCTCAACCTCCCAACCCTATCAGCCCCACAACAGGCCTTCCTTGAACAACCCATCTCAGATATAGAAGTAAACACTGCGATCAAGGCCCTCAAATCCAATAAACGCCCGGGCACAGATGGCTTTTCAGCTGCCTATTACAAGCATTATGCAGACATTCTCACCCCCTGCTAGTTAGGGCCTCTAACGTGATCCAGAAAGGCCACTAATTCCGAACCAACTCTCTTTCTGCTATTGTCTCCATGGTGCTATTCTGATTGCCCACATGGCCCAGACTCACAACATACCAACCTGTTTCGTGTCATTGGACATTAAAAAGGCCTTTGATACATTATCATGGCCCTTTCTGAACTTTGTACTCCATCGCTAAGGATTCCCTGTACAACACAGGACAAGGCAAGGATGCCCCCTATCCCCACTCCTTTTAGCTTTAGCTATAGAACCCTTAGCCCAATTAATCTGATCTAATCCAGATATAAAAGGCGTTGAGCTGGGAGGACATCAACATAAACTTTGCCTGTTCACAGACGACATCCTCCTTTTTTTCTCTTCTCCGTTAATCTCTTTCCCTAATCTTCTTAAGACCCTAGATGAATTTTCGGCTATATCAGGCCTAGCGGTGAACCCACAAAAAACAAAAGCTCTTAACATTTCACTAACTCCGTCACTCCTTATCCAACTCCAACAGGATCTCCCATTCTCCTGGTCACCACATTATATCCCTTACCTTGGCATCAACCTACCCGCTGACTCTGCAGCGTTATACTCATCTAATTACCCCAGAATGCTAACACAACTAACCAAACTCATGTCCTCTTGGTCTGCACTACCCCTGACATGGCTGGGCTGCATCACCGTCATTAAAATTACCATACTGCTGAAAATACTGTATCTATTTTGGTTATTACCAATCCCCGTCCCATCCCACTTTCTTTGAATCTTACAACGACGTACACTCCAATATATCTGGGGCAAAACCAGACCTAGCATTGCCAGGAACATACTTTTCCCTCCAAAAAACAAGGGGGGCTTAGGAATCCCAAACTTTATGAAATACTTTCAAGCCGCACAAGTAGCCCAGTTACCTAAATACCATGCCACACAAGAAACGGCACTATGGGTCGCAATTGAATTTGTTGACCGTGATCCATTATCAGTAGCCAACATTCTATGGCTCTGCCCACCACAAAACCAGTCCCATATGAAGTCCCATAACCCAACATAGTTTAACCATCTGGGGCAGGCTTAAAAACAAATTTGGCCTCCAATCCCCACATAACCCACTTCTGTCACACCTCCACAACCCGGCTTTTTACCCTGCTTGGATCTCTCCCGAGTCATTCAACAGATGGACTTCATCCAATCTTATCCGAGCATATAAGTTTACCACAACAGACACCTTTAAGCCATTCCCATCCCTATGTAAAACCCATAGTCTCCCGAGCACGGAACTTTTCCGATATCTCCAAATTAAACATTTCTGTACCCCCTGTATACGTAGAGACAGGTCTTTGCCAGCCATGTCAACATTTGAGTGTACTTGCAACAAAGATCCACACGTTCGCGGTCTAATTTCCTACCTCTACGCTCAGCTAACAGACCCCCCACGCCATACTTCAATGCAATATGCAACTAAATGGGAGAGGGATCTAGGCCTTCAACTAGACGCCAAAGACTGGACAGACATATGGGAAGCCACCAAATCGGCCTCTCAAAATATTGTAGCATTGGAGACGAACTATAAAGTCCTCATGCACTGGTACCTTGTCCCTGCCCGGATCTCCAAATTCCTGGCCTCATACTCCTCTCTCTGCTTTCACAGCTGCACAGAAGCTGGCACTCGCCTCCACATTTGGTGGACCTGTCCACTTGTTACAACCTTTTGGACTGAAATTTTCCATATCGTTTCCATATTGTTTAACAACTCACTGGACCCTAATCCAGCTACAGCCTTACTCAATAAAAAACCCCAAGAAGTGACCCGCCTCCAATTTAAACTGCTCCTGCAGGTTACCACTGTGGCTATACAAACTATAGCCAAGGCATGGAAAACCCCTCTTCTCAACATTACAGAGACCAGAAACAGAATCACCAGAGCCATGATTCATGCCAAAATAGAAGCAGTCCTACAGGATAAAACTCCCAAATGTGAACGCCTATGGCGGCCGTGGATTGACCACTTCATCCCCTCAGATTTTGATGAAACGCTATTATCCCCTTGAATGTTATGAAAATTCTGATGCCTGAGTCACATAGATACAGATCTTCAACACCGCCCTAACACACCACCCCCCGGGATTCCCTCTTCTCTTCCCCCTCCTTCTCTTCATCCTATATCTTTCCCTTCCTATACCCTTTCTTCCCTCCTGTCAGATTCCATACACACTAGCCACTCAGACTTACAATAATCCACTCTAACTATAAGGACATGTCCTGATCTCATCTAAATTGGATGTTTCAGGATTTTGACCGACTTGACAACCATAATATACCCCTCATCTCCACTCATCTATCATATGGTTTATCTTCTCTGCACTCATTTTAATCCTTATATCGTTAGATGCCCCCTGTACACTGGGCTACACGTTACCACCCATTGCTACCACCTCTCCGAGGGTTCCCTCCTCCTGAAGCTTAGTGTACATGTATGGCATTTCTTGACCTCTAATATCTCAGAACAATATGATAGTTATATACTTATATGTTCTACCTTGATCTGCCATTGTCCAAATGTGCGGGCTGCGATCCAATCATATTTTTAATCTAATCGTAAACTTTACTTTTTGGGATATTAAGCTATATTCCCCTTCTCTGGGGGCTACACTGTATGGCTCTACATTTTGTGAATGTTTTCTTCCCTTTTACCAATATAATATTTGAACAAGGAAAAAAAAAAAAAAAGAACAGAAAAACACAAGCTATGGTTCACACCAATGTTAAATCTACCCTACAGGATAGAATAAGTAAATGTATGAAAGTTTGCCAGTCCTAGGTGAACTACTTTCTCTCCCCCATTTTTGACTCCTCACTTCTCAAACCCTGATCCCTTGAGGTAACATCTTGAGTGGTCACGAGAGCCGCAAACCACAGCCTATATGTCCCCTGGGATTACCTTTACCCCCTCTCCCCTCTCCTCTTCTGGATCTTTCCCTTCTTTATCCCCCACTTTTGCTATACTTGATTTTCTTAGTTGTCTAAGGTCTTCATCCCTGTTTTCTCATTTGCATCAAGTTTTATATGGTAATAGCTCACCCCTCCTCAACTATAGTAGAAAATGATCTATTGCTAGACAGAGATATTATATTGCTCAGGAATTATCTTTCCTATGCTCCTGTATGACCTATCCACCCTCCGATTGGAGATCTGGTTAAACTATATAATTTTGTGGGGATCTTAATTCCCCATTTTTTGTACTGTACTTAAAATTATCAATAAAATTTTTTGAACAAGAAAATATTTATTACTCTGGACATAATATCATACAGCATTCGAAAAAGATAAGCAAGCAAAAACAATATACTGTGCTATTAGTAAACTCTTTCTGCCATATAATGATCAGTACTTAGTGCAAAGCAAAACTTAAGGATGCAGAGACAAATCATCAACAGAGACCAAAACTAACAAGTAGACAATGAGCATTCTTACCCCGACAATATTATACATCTGATTCATTGTATACATTCAGTGGTTTCCACAAAGGAGGGAAATGTGCAAACATACAGTATGTATACTGAGTGTATTACAATACAGATGCCATAAAAATACCATACTAAACACAAAATGCATAATATTTAGACAACTATGTTATGAGTGGGCATCCAAAGCAAATTAAATTGGCAACAGCACCCTCAGCAAAGGTAACTGTCAGTGCTCAAGGCAGGTTTAACAGTTACTGTGGCTGAAACTATTCACATATTTAGCCAACTGGCCTGTACCAGAATTGTATATGCTCTATAATTACAACATGTAATAGCTGGAGTCTTGATGGCTCAGTCCACTGGCACCAAGACACAAAACCTTTCACCTTGAGGTCACAGGTTCAAGTCTGTCTCAGGTCACTAGTAACCAAAAACAATTAACATCTGAAAGTCATTTACAAACTGAGTGGATTATTTGTAATCTAATCCTCCTGTGTCCACATCCCAAAGTGACATTCACTATTGGTAGTGTCAGGAAAGAAAATAAGAATTAATTGTTCATCAATTTGACATTTAGCTACTTACTTATACAGCTTAAAAGTTCACTAATTTTTCCTTCATAGATGGATATGTAGAAAAATTTGATAACGCTTTTAATATATTGCATGATAATTACTAGGTTATATTGCTGACATTTTGTAATAATAATATATCCCTACAAAACAAAGACTCGTTTCTTTTCTATGAGCAAGGCCATAGGCCAAGTGATTGCTAAAGGTCATGCAACCCCAAAAATGCTTTAATTTACAGTAATGGGATAGACATCTTTATATGATGCAAAATTTACATGTACAAAAGTTGCTTTTTAGGTGATTCTAATATCCAGAAGTTTTTTATGCCCACCCCAAATTTGGTAGCAAAAAAAACTGGGCTTTAAAACCTGCCTGCAATTCTTTTCTGATCAACTGTAAAAAGCTGAATTATTTTGCAAAAACAAAGTGGTTTTACTTTGACAGAGATAAATGGCATCTCATAAAATTAGTTACTTATGGTCCTCAAATAGCTACCAATATTAGCACCTATTAATACAACATAGAGTATACTACACACTTAATAGTTCTGTCGATAAACCAGAAAAATCAATCAGGCCTAGACTGAGTAAGGAAAATGGGAACACAAGTGGAGCTGTTGGCCACAGTGATCAATCAAGTTTTATCTTTCACTCTAAGAAAATAAATGAGAATATCTGATTGGTCTCTCTAGACAATAATTCTGCTTTTTTTTTTTTTTTTCATTTTTATTAACAGACCCCTTTTCAATTTCTAAAGTAGTTGCTGCTTTACATTTCATCGTAGCTAAGCCATAATAAAAGCTTTGGTGCCTCCATAGCTAGCTGAAAACTGCAGATCAGTGCTGACCCTAACTTACTATTGTCTTTTCGTTTTTAGGGGTCTTCTGGAGTTTCTCACAGTCATCTGTTGGCAATTAGGGATGAGCTTGATGTTCAGATCGAACATAAGTTCGACTCGAACATAAGTTCGACACGAACATCGGGTTTTCGCCCATTCGCCAAAGAGCGAACATTAGGGGGCATTCGCAGCAAATTTGAGATCGCAGTGCATTGCTGTATGATGATTGGCCAAAGCATGTACCTAACGTGCATGCTTTGGACCATCACAGTGCCCTCTGCTAAGAGAGCCATAATTGGCCAAAGACAGGGTGCCTTTGGCCAAGCATGGCTCAGGGGGACTAATTCCACTCCCCACACTATAAAGGGCTGCTTACACGGCGGCCGTGTGTAGTGTTGTGTGGACAGAGATAGCAAATCAAGAAATCAAGAGAGATAGCTTGATTTAGATTAAGCAGGCAGGTTATTCAGTTAGTGGCAGTGTATTTTATATTCAGTCAGTCGTACATGACGACTTTGATGATTTGAAGATTCAGTAAATATATTTGCATTGGAGAACGTGTCCCTTCGTTTATGTTAATGGATATCGGTGGAGAACAGGGAGTCCACCTTGACACCATTTCAGTCTAACGTCTAACGGCAAGGACAAAGAAAAGGCAGTAACCCACCCAAAGTTTGAAAATATATAGTCTCGTGTATATATATATAGATAGATAGATAGATAGATAGATAGATAGATAGATAGATAGATAGATAGATAGATAGATAGATAGATAGATAGATATATCTGTCTATATATAGATATATAGATAGATATAGCTATATATCTATCTATATATAGATATATAGATATATAGATATATCTATATATACAGTATCTCACAAAAGTGAGTACACCTCTCACATTTTTGTAAATATTTTATTAGATCTTTTATTGTGACAATGCTGAAGAAATGACACTTTGCTACAGTGTAAAGTAGTGAGTGTACAGCTTGTATAACAGTGTAAATTTGCTGTCCCTTCAAAATAACTCAACACACAGCCATTAATGTCTAAACCGCTGGCAACAAAAGTGAGTACACCCCTAAGTGAAAATGTCCAAATTGGGCCCAAAGTGTCAATATTTTGTGTGGCCACCATTATTTTCCAGCACTGCCTTAACCCTCTTGGGCATGGAGTTCACCAGAGCTTCACAAGTTGCCACTGGAGTCCTCTTCCACTACTCCATGACGACATCACGGAGCTGGTGGATGTTAGAGACCTTCCGCTCCCTCCACCTTCTGTTTGAGGATGCCCCACAGATGCTCAATAGGGTTTAGGTCTGGAGACATGCTTGGCCAGTCCATCACCTTTACTCTCAGCATCTTTATCAAGGCAGTGGTTGTCTTGGAGGTGAGTTTGGGGTCGTTATCATGTTGGAATACTGCCCTGCGGCCCAGTCTCCCAAGGGGGATCATGCTCTGCTTCAGTATGTCACAGTATATGTTGGCATTCATGGTTTCCTCCATAAACTGTAGCTCCCCAGTGCCAGGAGCACTCATGCAGCCCCAGACCATGACACTCCCACCACCATGCTTGACTGTAGGCAAGACACACTTGTCTTTGTACTCCTCATCTGGTTGTTGCAACACACACTTGACACCATCTGTACCAAATAAGTTTATCTTGGTCTCATCAGACCACAGGACATGGTTCCAGTAATCCATGTCTATAGTCTGCTTGTCTTCAGCAAACTGTTTGCGGACTTTCTTGTGCATCATCTTTAGAAGAGGCTTCCTTCTGGGAGGACAGCCATGCAGACCAATTTGATGCAGTGTGCGGCGTATGATCTGAGCACTGACAGGCTGACCCCCCACCCCTTCAACCTCTGCAGCAAGGCTGGCAGCACTCATAAAGGAAGAAAGGAAAAGGTCGCACTATATGAAAAAATTAATCTCCAAAAAAAACCCAAACTGATAAAAAAGTTGCAAAACCCAAATAACGTAGTGTGGTTAACAACTTGCTTACTGGGCACTTAAACCCCCCTCCTGCCCAGACCAATTTTGAGCTTTCAGCGCTGTCGCACTTTGAATGACAATTGCGCAGTCATACAACACTGTATCATTTTTTTCCCACAAATAGAGCTTTCTTTTGGTGGTATTTAATCACAGCTGGGGTTTTTATTTTTTGCTAAACAAACAAAAAAAGATGGAAATTTTTGAAAAAAAAAAAAATCATGTTTAATAGTTTGTTATAAAATTTTGCAAACAGGTAATTTTTCTCCTTCATTGATATGCACTGATGAGGCGGCACTGGTGGGCACTGATAGGCTGCACTGATGGGCACGGATAGGCACAGATAAGGCGGCACTGATAGGCACAGTTAAGGCGGCACTGATAGGCACAGTTAAGGCGGCACTGATGGGGACAGATAAGGCGGTACTGATGGGCACAGATAAGGCGGCACTGATGGCCACGGATGGGCGGCACGGATGGGCGGCACGGATGGGTGGCACGGATGGGTGGCACGGATGGGTGGCACGGATAGGTGGCACGGATGGGGGGCACTGATGGGCGGCACTGATGGGGGGCACTGATGGGGGGCACTGATGGGCGGCACTGATGGGGGGCACTGATGGGGGGCACTGATGGGTGGCACTGATGGGCAGTGATGGGCGGCACTGATGGGCACTTATGGGCACTGGTAGGTGACACTGATGGGCACTGATAGGTTGCACTGATGTGGGTGCTGATGGGTGGCACTGATGTGGGTGCTGATGGGTGGCACTGATGGGTGGCACTGTGGGCACTGATGGGTGGCACTGTGGGCACTGATGGGTGGCACTGTGGGCACTGATGGGTGGCGCTGATTGATGGCACTGTGGGCACTGATGGGTGACTCTGGTGGGCACTGGTAGGCAGCACTGCTGCCTATTGCTTTGAGTTATAAGATCGCCGTGATCGGGACTGATGTCCCGATCACGGCCGCCGGTGATCGGGTTTTTTTTTTCCTCCTCACGCTGTCAGCGCGAGGAGGAAAAATAGCCGATTACCGGCTCTGTTTACATCACATGATCAGCTGTCATTGGCTGACAGCTGATCATGTGGTAAGGGGTCGGGACCAACCCCTTACTCTGATCTGTGATCAGGCGAGTCTCATAGACTCGCTGATCACCGAGCGCGCCGCGCGCGCCCTGCAGGGGGCGCGCAGGCCGCTCGTGCACGGGACGACGTCAATAGACGTCGTCCCGGCAATTTAGATCCGCGCTGTTGCCGTCATTTGGCAATGGCCCGGATATGAAGCGGTTAAAAAACAGTATTAAACCCAATCAACATCCATAAACACAATATATAATTGAAAAAAGTCCACATAAAGAATTCATATCATGCAAAATAAATGAAAAAAACACTGTGTACAAAGTCCACATAAAGAAAATACCAAAGTCCAATTCCAAAGTGAAGAAAGAAAGTAAGGATGAAAAATGAAGATTTCACTTCCACCACAACCACCGGGGGAGCGAGGGATAGACTCTCCTTGGGGTGCACACCAAAAGGTAGTGGAGACCCTTACCAGTTAAGATGGATCTCCTATCTGTAGCGAGGTCATCAACGCTTGCAGATATATCCCTCTGCGGGGTCTTATGGACCGATCCAAGGTATCAGGGCCTCAAGACTCCTATCGTCCTCCTCTCTCCTCACGTCACTTTACTGTCTGGTATGTAGGGGAACTCTCATTCCGTTTGTAAAACTGAATGTTCTCTTACTGGGGCATGCTCATATGTCTATTTCCCAAAGACAACCTCTGGATATGACGCTAAGCATATTCACACAACTTCTTTGGTCGACCATGGTGAGGTCTGTTCTGAGTGGAACCTGTCCTGTTAAACCGCTGTATGGTCTTGGCCACCGTGCTGCAGCTTAGTTTCAGGGTCTTGGCAATCTTCTTATAGCCTAGGCCATCTTTATGTAGAGCAACAATTTTTTTTCCAGATCTTCAGAGAGTTATTTTACATGAGGTGCCATGTTAAACTTCCAGTGACCAGTATGAGAGAGTGAGAGCAAAAACACAAAATTTAACACACCTGCTCCCCATTCACACCTGAGACCGTGTAACACTAATGAGTCACATGACACTGGGGAGGGAAAATGGCAGATTGGGCCCAATTTTTTACATTTTAACTTAGGGGTGTACTCACTTTTGTTGCCAGCGGTTTAGACATTAATGGCTGTGTGTTGAGTTATTTTGAGGGGACAGCAAATTTACACTGTTATACAAGCTGTACACTCACTATTTTACATTGTAACACAGTGTAATTTCTTCAGTGTTGTCACATGAAAAGATATAATAAAATATTTACAAAAACGTGAGGGGTGTACTCACTTTTGTGAGATACTGTATACTGCTGTTCAGAGTATATAGTGCCTGGGGGCCTGGGGGACCCCCACGCCATTTTTTTTAAAATTTGGGTGCAGGGTTCCCCTAATATTCATACCAGACCCAAAGGGCCTGGTAATGGACTGGAGGGGGGGGACCCATGCCTTTTTCTTTCAATGATTTTCATCTATATTGCCGGGACCCGACAATACATTACAGCTGCGAGTAGTTTTAAATGACATTTTTTCCTTTAGAAATGTCATTTTGCTGTGCTATTGTTCTAAACATGGGAAAAATGCACTACTTTACAGGCATACTAAGGACACCCCCCAGGCGCGATAGTTAAAGGAATATTACATTTTTATTGTTTCACTTTAAACATTATTAAAATCACTGCTCCTGAAAAAAATGCTGTTTTTAAAACTTTATTTTGCATTGATACATGTCCCCTGGGGCAGGACCCGGGTCCCCAAACACTTTTTATGGCAAGAAATTGCATATAAGCCTTTAAAATGAGCACTTTTGATTTTTCATTTGTTTTAATATTAGCTTTCTGTAATCCCCTGCAAGCAAGACTATGACTAGGAAAGTTTAGCACTCTAGGATTCAGATCTTGTTTGCATTTCCTTTCAGGATGGGAGAACTGATGGAAGACCTCATCACTGACCTGCTGCTCATTTATTGTCCAGGCAGTATTGATGGGCATTTAACCCGGTCAAAGACGGTGCGATTTTCTTTGCCTAGGCAGCCCGAGCGGAAGTGGGTACCTGTCAAAACTAGGTACCCATCACCCCCCAAAAAATGTCATGCCAAATGTGGCATGTAAGGGGGTTAGAAGTCCTTAAAGCGGAACTTCCACTTTTGGTTAGAACTCTGTAAGACGTGAGGAAGGGCTGAAGCAAGCCTGAAACTGTTGTCTTCTAACTACTCCTGCCTTGCTATTCAGTGGAGTTTCAAATATGTTGTAGTGGTGATGATATATCAATAAGACTCGGAGTGCTCCAACCTGCAATTTCTGCTTTTCCTATATATTGTATACAGTATATATATATATATATATATATATATATATATATATATATATATACATATACAGTATATTGTATTACTATGCATTTTTCAGTATTTCCTTAAATATGTTCTATTGTTTAAATTTTGAATTTTGTTTGGATGTGCACATATTTGTTGTACAGTCATATACTGTACGTTAAATTAATCTGCCTGAAAAAAATTTTCTCTGACAATACTATCAAATCTACTTTTAACCAACTTCACTCTGCGTGGGAAGAGAGGAAAATCAGGATGACACACTTTGTTTAAGATGTAGCTACAGAAATGTCTCGCTGTAGAGGAAATCTCATCCTGTAGATGACTTCCTTAACTACAAATCTCTCCTATCTTATTTCAGCTCCCTCCCAGGTTAAACAAAGGTTCTTTTCTTTACCAATCAATAGACACAGGTTTAAGCCAGCAGCCTCTCTCCCCTCATCATTATATGTGGGCAGTTTTTCTTCCTTCTCCAAATAACCTCAAAACTACTATGTACTTCATCCATCTACTGAGGGCACATGGCTCTTTTCTCCCACTGCATAACAAGCTCCTAATTGTATTTCAAATGCTCCCATTTATTACACACTTTATTGCATGTCAACGGAAAGAGAACAAGAACATAGAACACTTACTACTCATTGCATCAGACATGAAGAGCCCTGTGTAAAGAAGAGTAATTCATAGAAACTAATGCTGTGCACACACGGGCGGACTTTTCGACCGGACTGGTCCGACGGGATGAATCCGTCGGACAATCCAACTGTGTGTGGGCTCCATCAGACCTGCAGCTGACTTTTTCGGTCGAAAATCAGACGTACTTTAGATTTGGAACATGTTTCAAATCTTTCCGACAGACTCGAGTCCGGTCGAAAAATCCGCTCGTCTGTATGCTAGTCCGACGGACAAAAACCGACGCTAGGGCAGCTATTGGCTACTGGCTATCAACGTCCTTATTTTAGTCCGGTCGTACGTCATCATGTACGAATCTGTCGGACTTTGGTGTGATTGTGTGTAGGCAAGTCCGTTAGTTCGAAAGTCCATCGGAAGTCCGTCAAAAGTCGGAAAGACCATCAGACCTTTGATGCCGAAAAGTCCGCCCCTGTGTACACGGCTTTAGGCATAGCAACAAGGCATATATTTTATTGTCCTGGCTGTTCAACACAGATGAATGCTGACACCTAAATAAGAATTGCTATAGATTTCTGCAGATTATATATGCTAAAAAATTATTTAATTTAGGTACTGTTTAGGGTTAAAGCAACAGGTTTCCCTTTTCCCATCCCCATCGGCACATACTTACCTTTTCATCCTTCCTCCTACCTGATACTTCCCTGTATGGATGTAGAAACATGTGACTTAATCCGTTAGCTAATCACAAAGCCCCAGCACTGTCCAATGGGAAGAATTCATAGCTCTTTGTAACAGAGCGTATCTTCTCTTAATCCTGGCAGCCAAAAATAACAATGAAAAAGAGATGCTGAGTATGCCCAGTTGAAGAAAGTAAGGGAAGTGAACCTGTTTGCCCATCCAACTTTTTTGGAGTGAGATTTCTGTACTTACCCAAGTTTTCCTAACAAATAATATTAAGGAGTCTAACTCATTGTGTTCGATTTTACATAAACTATATTGTCAAAAGTACTGGGACACCTGCCTTTACACGCACGTGAACGTTAATGGCATCCCAGTTTTACTCCGTAGGGTTCAATATTGCGTTGGCCCACCCCTTGCAGCTATAACAGCTTCAACTCTTCTGGGAAGGCTGTCCACAAGGTTTCGGAGTGTGTCTGTGGGAATGTTTGACCATGCCTCCAGAAGCACATTTGTGTGGTTAGGCACTGATGTGGACGAGAAGGCCTGGCTCACTGTCTTCATTCTAATCCATCCCAAAGCTGTTCTATCGGGTTGAGGTCAGGACTCTGTGCAGGCCAGTCAAGTTCCTCTACCCCAAACTCGCTCATCCATGTCTTTATGGACCTTGCTTTGTGCACTGCTCCAAATCACTCAGTGGAGGGGGGATTATGGTGTGGGGTTGTTTTTCAGGGGTTGGGCTTGGCCTCTTAGTTCCAGTGAAGGGAACTCTTAAGGCATCAGCATCATTCTGGACAATTTCATGCTCCCAACTTTGTAGCAACAGTTTGGGGATGACCCCTTCCTGTTCCAACATGACTGTGCACCAGTGCACAAAGCATGGTCCATAAAGACATGGATGAGCAAGTTTGGGGTGGAGGAACTTGACTGGCCTGTACAGAGGCTCGACCTCAACATGATAAAACACCTTTGGAATGAATTAGAGCGAAGACTGTGAGCCAGGCCTTCTCTTCCACATCAGTGCCTGACCTCACAAATGCGCTTCTGGAAGAATGGTCAAACATTCCCATAGACACACTCCTAAACCTTTTGGACAGCCTTCCCAGAAGAGTTGAAGCTGTTATAGCTGCAAAGGGTCAGCCAACTCAATATCGAACTCTACAGACTAAGACTGGGATGCTATTAAAGTTCATGTGCGTGTACAGCAAGGGCGCCCAACCTTTTGAAGAGTGAGGGCCACTTAAGTGACTTGGCAACCAGTCGCCACAATGAGCAGAGCGAGAGGATGACAGACCCATTTCCACACTGCATATGCAGAGCAAACACGGACACAGCCCACTCTACTCTATGGGCCATCTGATCTGCCCAGCCGGAAGAGCACAGATACATCTGCCGCTCCATAGAGGTGAATAGAGGGTCCATTTGAGTTGGACTGATTTCACACTGATGTACTGTGGTTTACCCACACCGTAGGTGCAGCACAGTGCACCTGTAGCTTTCTTGCAGGTTAGCTGCACTTTGCCATAGACTTCTAGTATATCCTGCAGGTATAGTGCACTTTCTGAAAGTGCAGCAAACCCGCAGCTACTAACAGAAGTCTATGGCACAGTGCAGGTAACCCGAAAATACGTCCATACAGTATATACATTGTGATTTTAGTTCTAAACTTGCCTTTAATAACGGGCTTCCATTCTAGTATCACCAGCTGTTGCTGTCCCAGGCAGAGTGCATTTGGTATCACTCCATCTGTGAAAGGAGTTGGCGCTATACAGGAAGCATCAGCTTATGCGGCTCTGCTCCCCCCACAGCCACTTGCTTCCTCTATCAGCATCTTAAGTCACAACACTGATGCTCTGGGATAGAGATTCGGCAACCCTCGATCTGGGCTTGCTGACCCGCCATCCCAAAACAGGAGGTCACGGGCCACATCAGAGGGTTCCGCAGACCACTGGGTGGGCACCCCTGGTTTAAAGGCAGGTGTCCCAAAACTTTTGACAATATAGTGTATGTTTCACAATGCAGAATGTATTAGAAATAATACGACTATACAATAGCAGGAACTAGAGATAAGAACCAGAGATATTGCTGCTGGAGTCCTAAGACATAGATGAAGCCTGTGAGCAATTTAGCTAATCAGCTTCTGCTCGGAACTGACATTTTTTTAGTCTTGAAAGTAATGACCACCTACAGTTACCCATATAGTGTTTGCCAGTTTCTAGAATGATGAGATTCTTTAGAGATCATTTTGCCCAAAACTTACACACACAATTCAGATCATCAGTGGCCAGATGAGAAACCACCAAGACTGTAAAGGTTTATTTACATATCAGGGCTGCAGTGAGGTTTATTGAACCTGTACACCACATGTCTCACTATAGACCATTCTACAACTCAGATATGGGGTTTCAAATTCTTGCATACATAGACAGCAGTGAGACACTTTGCTCTAGAACATCTTATCACCACAAATCCACAGATTTTTCTGCCTTGTGGTATAATGCGTGAGTAAAACCTGGCTCTAAAGCTACTTTCACACTGGCGGGCGCCAGCGGTAAAGCGGTGCTATTTTTAGCGCCACTTTACCGTCGTTTTAACAGCGCTATTGGGCAGCTAGTAGGGCATTTTTAACCCCCGCTAGCGGCCGAAAAACGGGGTTAAAACCACCCGCAAAGCGCCACTGCCCCATTGTTTTCAATGGGCAGGGGAGCTTTAGGAGCGGTGTATACACCGCTCCTACAGCACTGCAAAGATGCGGCTTGCAGGAATTTTTTGACTGTCCTGCAAGTGCACCGCTCCAGTGTGAAAGCCCTCGGGCTTTCACACTGGAGAGACAGGTGAGGCTCTTTACAGGCGCTATGCAGGCGCTGTTTTTAGCGCTGTAATGCCTGTAAAGCGCCTCAGTGTGAAAGTAGCCTTAGTGGGCTCTGAAAGTACCATGCAACTGTAACGACAAAGACGCCAAAAAGGTTGTTTCATGAACAAATTGAAAGAGGGCCCGAGGTGTAATAGCTTTGTTAAGCAGAGGAAATTGCATTTGCTGTTTTTTTATCCATTACTGACTTACCTTGTTCTATTCTGTGTCAAAGGTGCCCCCTGCCCAGGAAGTCACTGCTAATTTTTAGAAAATATTCAGATGGTTAAGGGCATTAGTTAGGCACAGTTAATACTTACATAAATGGAAATCACAAAGAACAGCTGAATGTATTAAAAAAATTGAAATTTGACAATTGATCCAAAATATTATACCTTGTTATAACGACAGGAGGATATACCCATTACAAACACTGGTCTCATGCATCAATTACAGTTTACTTAGAATGTCTACTATCCCACTGGTTTTCTCCTCATATCAGAATCTGGCTGAATGCAAACTACACATTGCCTTTCTTTTTCTTGTATGTGGGTTGGTTATTCTGTCTGTCTGCAGGATCCAGACATTTTTTTATAACTGTATGTAGGCAGGTGTCTACTACGATCCAATTATGTATGGTTAATAAAAAATGGCTGGTGCTTCCTCCAAATCATTATTTTCTCTCTTTCTTGTTTACAACCAAAAAAAAAAATACAGATTCTGGTCCTTTAAAGCAGATTAAACAGCACAGTGTGTGTGCTGTGTGATCTGCCTCCCTCGAAACTGTAAAAGAAAAAAACCTAACCCCTCCACTTACTGTATGTCCTTCTCTAAACTGACCACGATATCCAGGGCTACTCAGCCCTGATCACTGTGGTCAAAGTACGTCCCTCCGTCATACGCTGCCCTGCTCTGCTCTCCTCTCTCCCCCCTTACCCCCCTCCTTCCTGCCTGTCAGTGACCTCTCTGTTTGTCTCTGCTCTCTATCAGAGGCTGGCATATCACACTGTGTAAATCCTTTCTAAAAACAAGCGTTCTAAATAGCTATTTGGAGCAGTGTAACTAGCTATTTAGGGCTGTCTTCAGGCTGGTCACATGACTCGCGGCAGCTTTACAGCTCCGAGACAGGGCTTCTGCGGGAGGAACCGAGCGGCCATGTGATCTCCGCGGCTGACGTTAGAGGGAGATCACGGTCCCTCCTGCAGTAGCTATATATCGGAGCTGAAAAGCAACCGGCCTAAAGACAGCCCTAAATAGCTAGTTACACTGCTCATTTTTAGAAAGGATTTACACAGTGTGCTATGCCAGCCTCTAATAGAGCGGCTGGCAGTTTAAAACAAAAAAAAGGCTTAACAAACACTTTAAGTAAAATTCCTGTCAACCAATACAGTAAGTTTGCTAGAAATCAGGAGCATCAAAGCATTGATGAAAAATAAATCAATTACATTAGTTCCTGTATTATGAGAGGCTAATTGCGGGCTCACAAAATAGTTGCTTTTAATAAAACCAGATAACATACCCGTTTCATTTAATGCCTAATGTACACAGGACGTTTTTCCTGCTGTTTTTAGGAGTGTCAGGCAATCTTTTTTACAGCTTAAAAACGCCTCTCCTTGTTATTCTATGTGTCCATGCACACACAGGCTTTTAGGAGCTTTTAGTGGCATAGGAATTTTCAAGCTGCAAAAAAAACCCTAGGGCCAACGCATTAAGAAGACCAGCATTACAGCTGTAAAAACACCTGATGTCAAGCGTTTTTAAGCTGTAGTTGTAATTTGGGAGTGGGAAATAGAAGATAGTGGTCTTCAAAAAAAATCCCACTAAACGCTAACGCGGCTAAACGTGCTAAACCAATGCAAAACGCTTCTAAAAGCATGTTTTTTTATGCAGCTTTTTCCTGGCCTCAGTACTGGCTTTGCAGCTCGTTTTTTTTTTTTTTCAACACCCTGTGTGTGCATGAGGCCTAAGGGTTTATACACAACGCACATTTCTGTGTGTGTAAGCTGGAATGCGGCATGAGTGCAAGCTGCTGTGTGTGTGCTTCAATGTGTTGTTAATTGCATTGTAATCCTTGCTTTTGTATTTCTTTTTTTTTAATACCATGTAGATCTATGTGCAGAAGAACATTGCCATGTATTACAGTGCATTGGAATGTGCTGCATAAAAATGCAGAAGCCCAACGATGCAGCACATTGGTGTAAACTGAAGCCATAGGACATAAGGTCAATTTCTTTGTTCTTTGGTTGGGGCAATGTTGCCCAGTGCCTGCCAACATCACCCTGTGCATGTGTGAACTCACTCCTCCTGCTCTATTCTTCATCATTTAAAATAATGGCAAATTTTAACATGCAAAGCATGAGCATCATATTATTGCCATGATAAGTGGGTGGACTTGGAAGTTCAGGTACAGAGATCAAGCAGCTGGTGTCCCAGAGGACGATAAAAAGCTAGTGGGTAATTCATCTTGCCAGCATCTCCCAAAGCTAAAATATCTGTTATAGTTAGACCGACCTGTAATCAATCACCTTACTCTCTATCACCTTCTCTTACAGATATTGCCACTGGTGACCTAAATTACTAGTCAGATCATGTAAAAATTAAACCCACCACAGTAAAGTATGCATCAGTTGTAAGACTGTGTGAATGTGATATAATATAGTTATAACAATGATTTAATAACACAGGCGCTGCGCATCTCAGTCTTTTCGTGAGCCGTTGCCAGTAATAAAATATTAACGTACATCTATATAATTCCATTTTGCAGCACACAGATGCACGAGGAGTATCAATTTATATAGATTTACAACTCATTTACATGCTTTAGAGCATTTTCAGAACAAGACACTTTTTAATGTTTAGCTGAATTTTATAGTGTAGAGCCAGTTCCCTTGCAAGCACCTATTCTTTAAGAAGTGACAGACTGTTTGTCAGTTAAACTCCCCCTGTCATGTATTCCGACCACTGCCAACTCATGCAAGGAGACCTTCACTTTTGCTGCTACCATTTGCACCCTGTGCAACCTTTGTCATTGATCACTGATCCAATCCAGTGCCCACATGTTCTTCAAATGCCTACACAAGTAATGAGGTGCTTGTGGTGTAAAATTAAACTGTCAACTGTCAGCGATTGATAACCACAGCGAGAGCTGACCTAGAACACCTGCACTAGTGGCCGAGACAGGTGTGACACGTTTGATCGTTGAAGCCTACCAGTCAACTTGACCCAAAAGTGTCCCTGTGCGCATTTTGTACAAGACAAAGTCATCACACTCTTCAGCAGCACATTTCAACCCATTGTTCACTATGCATGAAAGACACCAAAGCAGTCACTCAGTCCCCTGATCATCTTAGGATCTCTGCTCACTTTGCCACAGCCTGCTAGATGTCTAATCAGGACTGGCAATGTATCTGTTCATATAAATACAGCATATTATTGCATTGACATTTTAAAAGAGGCATTAGACAGCAATAATGTTTTCACCTAAAATGTTTTTCTTGGCAGGGGCACCTCTTTCTGTCAGAAGCCAGTCACTCAGATGTTTTTTTCTTGTGTAAATGAGCCAGCAATCATTACCATTTCATCCATAAACACTGCTCTAGAAAAAATATACATTATTACTAGTAAAGACTGCCTCACAAGCACCTCACTGCTCACCTTTAATGATGTTGTGTGAATTGAGTATAAAACACTGAAAGATGGATTAAAAATGTGTTAGTTTATAACTGGGCCTTCATGGCATGAATATCTCATGCTGTCCATACATAAGTTGAAGATCTGGCCAATTAGAATAAGCTTAAACTGTCCTAACACACTTGAGATTGTTGCATTAAAAAAACACTTTGGTGTAAATTTACAACCATCCCTGAATACATAAGGCTGGTGTGTGACGTCATCCCATCAGAGGGGCAGGGTTGCACTGCATGCCCCCCGACCAGGGAGCTGTGAATGGATGCAGATGGACAGCCGCAAGGGGTTGGACAACACCCTCCTGTTAGATTGATGCCACCCCTAATGCCTTTATAAACCAGTGACCACTTATGGCTACCTCTTGCTGCAACCATCTACTAGCCAGGTGCCACTACATTGCTGTTCGCTTGTAGTAAGAATGTTATTACTCTTATCCCTAGGAATCATTAAACCAATATTGAAGTATGCTTGGCATTTGCTTTATAGAAAAACTCTGTCTTTAATTTCCAAAGATCCCTGGTTATTGGATTACATGCCATAAAACAAAACAAACAATTTTTCCAGCGCTCAAAACTACAGACACTAGTCAGGGATAGACACACTGACTATGCAATCTAATGGACAATGCTTCAGTGGTGCCGCCCTCCTCAGACAGGGGAATTCAATTCACAACTGCAAAAAGAACACACAGAGGGTGCAAACAGCTAGTGCATTACCCAAGGTTTATTGAAGGAAACTAAACAGCCAAATGTATACTCACAAACAACAGATGTAATACGCATGATATTCCCTGATGGTCAATGAACGTGGCAATGGATAAACGAATGATAGGCAATGTCGGCAGGCAGAGCTCTGAAGAAGGGATACATCCCCGAAATGCGTCAGCCTGTCGCCATCGCCTATCATTCGGTCATCCATTGCCACGCTGACTGACCATCAGGGAATGTCATGCATATTACATCTGCTTGTGAGTATAAATTTGGCTGTTTGGTTTTCTTCTTCTTCTGGTTTTGCGCCACCTGTGTATTCTTTTTGCAATGGATTACATGCCGTATATGGAATGACCCCTCTGTGCTAAGTACATTTCTACGTCAGCAATTACTTATCAGCACTGGTCCCCATATACACCAGAGAACATAAACTGAAGAAAGCGTGTTTTGACCCCCTGTGTAAATGTGGCTTTTGATAATGTATGCATATACTTATAGTGATCAGTCCCTTTTAGTAATGTCCACCATTATGTGTCTAGGTGGCTCCCGTGATTCACTGGTTCTGTGGTTTCATTCTAGTGACCTCTTGTGTTGATTGAAAGTAGATAACTGCACATTGAATTTGACCTTTTCTCGTAAGAGACGGCTGTTGATGTATTTTTGTATTCCACGGTGTGGGCCAGTACTATTGATTGTTTGACAACTGTACATGTGCCCATATATGTATCTTTTATGAGATATACTTAATGATGTATTTCTATTATTAAAAAAACACAAAACCCCCTTGGTAGGTGGGACTTTGATTTTGGATTTTCTCTTTATTTCTATTATAGAGCACATTTTCCTACATGTTATACATCCCTGAGGAAGAAAAAAGAAATTGTATTTCGAAGCGCATTTGGTGTCTCTGTCACAGCATTCTTCAAGCTATTTAGTCCCGTGTTGACGACACGTGTTGACGACACAAATTTTATTCCAATGTTGTGATGTTGTATTGTACATGAATGAACAGCCACAACCAATTTGTATGGTTTAATACTTTTTAATGTCCATTTGCTTTTGTACCAATAAAGATTGTAGATAGTTTTTGTAAATTTGTTTATATACTTGTGTTGCTTTAAATTCCCACAAACAAGAGGGGTTTATTGTTCTATGTGCCTCTTAAGCAGAAGCAATATGAAGCAATATACACTTATCGAAATTTGTCCAGTTGGCTGCAGCGCTGATCTGTGTGTTTTTAGGGGATGTGGGGGGGAGAGTCCCTGCTGTCAGAATACAATAGCGGAGATTCCCGCATCCACATAGCTTGTGTGGATGCAGGAGTTTGTCAGTTTTTTTTTTCATTCAACCCACTGGTTGAACGAAAAAGAACTCTCTGTGTATACCCTGATGAATTCTGAGGCTATATGTTGCCTTACCACTGCATGTTTGCACATCTGATTCTAGACATGGGGGGGGGGGATCAGTCCCACTGTACTGGTTGTCCTTTTCCCACTGTACTGGTTGTCCTCTTTCTCCGCATCGGGTGCGGCTGGACCCTCTCTTCTCTCAGTTGAGGACTCAGTGGCGTCTCCAGCTTTCATATTTAGGGGGGGCACATGGGGGGACAGGGACAAAAATAGGGGGGCAATATAAAATGCAGATAGATAGATAGATAGATAGATAGATAGATAGATAGATAGATAGATAGATAGATCTATCTATATATTTTATCTATCCTGGGGCCCTTTACCCCTTTACTATGATTCCACAATGGCCTTTTCACATGTTCTGCAGTGAGCTCCCTTCCTACTGTATTGGGGGCCCCCCAGGGTGACAGAGAACAAGAGATATATGTCACCAGCATACCAAGAAAATATAAGGGTCCAAAGCAGTGGGAGAACTATCAGGGTTGCAAAGGTTGTCTTGCCACCTGGCCCTGGTGTGCTGTCACTGTGGGGTTCCCCAGCCTCCTCTTGCTGTCCTGCCCCTGCTATTGACAGCGCTGGTCTGGCATTTCTTGGAATTTACAGGCTCGTTCTCCTGTCCTAAGGACGGGAGAAATCAGTCTGTTTTTTCAGTAACTGAGAGTCCTGGTGGAGTCTTTCCTGCAACTCGCTCTTCTCCCTGCCAATGAGGATGCAGGGGAAGGAGCAGATCGGGCGGCCGTGGTTGTGTGAGTGCTTGCATTATGCAGTGTCAGCGAGCAGAGGGAGGGGGGAGGAATCACCTGCAGGAGCTGACTGGGGACGTTCTCCCTCTCAATAGAGACTGTGTTACCCCAGCGGTGGCCCGAGTAAGATGCGGCACATCCGATATGAATACAAACAAAAAGAAATTGCCTTTTTGTAAAAAAAATAAAAAAATAAAAAAATAAATAAAATTTTTTTTGGGGGGGGCACATGGTGGGGCCCAGCATAATGTTGGGGGGGTCAGGGCCCCCTCTGGCCCCCCCTAGGGTCGCCATTGGTTGAGGTACAACTGCCATGTAATATTTTATGCACGCAGTTATTTGCTGACTAACAGAGGCTTCTTGCATCTTATTGCTTCCTGTTCTGCAGATTGCATATCTAATTTTCCATGGCCTTAGTGGCTTCTCAGTCATTGGCTGTAGAGAAAGTGTCTAATTCTGAGTTGCTCCAGTCCTTGCCTGATGAGCATGCAGCTGAGGTGTAGCAGTCTACTGCTATTAATCCAAATTAAACAAATTAAAGCAGACAGCATAAGCTTTCATTGATGTAGAGTGCAACGCTCTTAAACTAGAGGACTGGCCTGTTGCTACTATCAGTGCTATTTCTTGCGTTGGGCCATTTAAAACTCCTAAGGTCTTTCTCTTTTCACCTGATTTTCCAGTTATTTCACTATAGAGATTGTAAACATACCGACAAGTTGTTTGCTCTGGCTAAACGCTTACTAGCCTTGTATCCATTTAGTGAAGCAGTGTCTGTTCCTTGTTCCTTGAACTCCTTGTTTTCTGTCTTTTCAAAGATCCTCACAATGGATGCCAGCCTGTTGAGATGGAGAGGAGTCCTAGTCACCCTGTTGGTGCAGGGGACTTGATCGTTGGTGGAGTCACGTCTTCTGATCAACATTCTAGAACTTAGAGCAGCTTTGCTGTTTATACAGCATTGGAACATCCTGCTGGAGGGTCTTCCGATCCACAGAACTAGGGCAATGGTGTACATCAGTCATCATGGAAGGAACAAATGTCTCACCCCAGTAAGAGAGGGAGACCAGATGCACTCCTGGGGGAACCCCACGTGCAAGCCTTGTCCATCATGTATATTCTAGGTATATATAATAGACAGGCAGGTTTGCTCAGCCACAAGTGCCTGCGCCTGGAGAAGTGGTCCCTAAATTTAGAGGTGTTCCAGAAACTCGTTTACAGGTGGTAGACTTCCTGGCATCCAAGCTTAACAACAAACTACATGCGTTTCTCTCCAGGTACAGGGTTGCTCTAGTGGAAGAAGGGGATACTCTTGTGGCTCAGTGGGATCAGTACACCTGACCTATGCCTTTCCTTCCCTGGAACTTCCTCCTTATCTGCTATGCAGAATCCATGTAATGGCCATTTTGGTAATCGTCATTACTCCAAACTGTCCCAGGTGTATGTGGTATGCTGACCTCGTAAGACTCCTAGTAGACTCTCTGGAGGCTTGTCTGTCTCAAGAACTGATTTGCCATCCCGCTTCATGGTAACTTGTTTTAATGTCATTGCTGTTAAAGCCCAGGTTTTAAGAGACAGGATCATCTCTGAGTCTGTTATTCATTTGTTGTTAAAATCTAGGAAGGTCTATCATGGGACATGGAAAGCATATTTCACTTGGTTTAAGACTAAAATAAATGAAATAAAATCGCGTGATAGCAGGGCATCTATAGGCATTAGCCTGAATCAGGCTCATGCCCCAGTAGAAGGACGATGGTCCGAAACATGTCGGGTTGCTAATGCCTATAGATGCCCTGCTATCACGCGATTTTATTTCATTTATTTTACTCATTCTCTTTGTGATCATGTTTTATATACTGAAGTGCGCTGTCTAGCACTTTTCCAGCTTTTCAATAAAAGCTTCTTTTTTAACTGATTCATGCCCTATGTGGAGAATTTTTTGCTCTTGTCTCCTTTCATGAATGGGACCTTGCTGAGCCTTAGCCATTTCTCTTGGCACACTCCTTCCATCTGAGAAAGACATTCTGATTGATCGGGAACTTCCATACCATCGAACGGTGACGGTCACCCTGGACGTGACTCCCCATCAGGATTTCTCCAGCTAGATATCCCTGGGATCGTTGGATCCCTCAAGCCTGTATGACACTCCACCGTACGGTGACTGTGTCCACCCCTTCTGGTAAGGATATTCATTTCTACCATTTGCAGTCTCCATTTGGAGCCTAGAAGATCCATGTGTAAAGTGTCTCCCCATACAGAGTCTGTTCCAGCCTCCACCCTACGTGGAGTTGTGGCACCATCCATGCCCATGAACCCCCATGTACTTTTGAACTAACATATGATTCATCACACATTAATGGACCTTTCTCTTAATTTGTTTATGTGTTAGATGTTCACCAATTACACATATTACCTAATAGGTATAGGTTATGTCTTCAGCACTTTTTCACAGTTAGATGTTGAAAATGTAAATGTACATTTTTAGCGCTGCATGTGTTTTATTTTTATTCATTTGTTCTATGAGGCTGCATTACTCCTGACCCTCTGTCTTGACATTGCTGATTGGCCCTGTGCTGATCACCTGCACCCTCCCAAAAAGAAAAAAAAAAGCAATACACACCAAACTGAGCATATGCAGAGTGCCCCCAAGGCTCTGGACTATCAGGAGATGGATTGGGGACTGTGGAAAGAGGAGAGGATCAGGGAAGACAGGATCAAACAGCTTTTTTTACACAATGCACAGCATTAACCCCTTAATTTCCACAGTGACTATAACAAGCATGCTTTACTGCATATACAGACTGATTTTACTGTGGGTTTAGTAATACTTTAAGATTTCCTGTGTCCTTCAATGGACTCTAAGAAAATGACTTTTTATAGTGAGTGCAAAAATGAATGGTCAGTAGCCAGTAAGTGGCATTCATAGCATGTCACACTTCTAACATACCCTTCCATTTTATTAAGTTAAAATTAACATAAAGTACTGAGGATAATATGCTGATTTGCATGCATGTGCTGGGTTTCCTTTAGTGCCATGGTGCATTCCTCAAACCTCATAGTAGGAAGCTTTAATGTGGTGGTCAACTTACATGATACAGTAGTCCTCAAGTGAAACTACTGAGATCACTAAAGTGTAGCACATAATATTTCATTAAAGCTCAACTAAAGGAAGCTGTCAGAAACTGCAAACTTGTAGAAGGACAAGGTCAGAGATTACAACCAGGCTTTAAAAGTTGCCAGAGCTTGTGGATGCACTACATAGACTACAAACATGCTATAGGAGTTGCTGAAGACTGGGGACATGCTATAGGATACAATCATACGCTTCAAACAGATTACAAAAGACTGCTGTAGAACAGTAGTATTACAACCTCTTTATAAATCAATGGTTCATGTCTGTAATCCATACAGCAAAAAATTACATATGCTAAATCTGATATTTCTCTTACCAAGATCCATTATTTAAAAGTGGATAAAAGGGGCGGACAGCACAGAAAAAAGTGAACAAAATAAACCAAACAAGTTAATGCCTCACAATAAGTGCCGTATGTGGCCCCTAGGCCATAGTTTGGGCACCAAGGTTGTAACAGGATGTAAAATTATTCAATTGCTATGTATCTGTCTATTTTTCAACCAACTATGTTCATCCATGTTTTTCTTAAGGGAAACCTTTACTGTTCATTGCAGGACTGCTTTTGCTGACTTCAGTATTTTCTAAGTCATTGACCCCAAACAGGTATGTAGATCATCGGTTCTGACTTCACTATGACATACCATGCTGCATGCTAGTAGGTCAATGATTTAAAGTACTAGAACTAGGAAATGCCAGTATTTTTAGAAGGTCAGCAATGTTAGCCTAGAAATTTCAGTACAGGCTTCCTTTTAAGTGATGCTGGGTGGTGGAAAAAAAAAAGAAAACAACTTTTTTTTCCTCCTTGAGAAAAGCTGTAAGAGTATCATTGACATACAGTTCCCAACAGTATAATAGGTTCTTGTGCCATAAAGATAAAAATCTATTAACTTGTTTTGACCTTAACAACCCATGAATCTACAGAGACATCTCAGAAGTAATATCTCTTCTGACTTTTACATGTGTAGACGGATGCACATGAATCCCCAACTCAATGTAAATGCTTCACGATGACTGGAACAGTGACAGGGATTCAGACGCTGGTCTTGCTGGTTGCCAGTGGATAGAAGTCAGCTGGGACTTTAAACTGGCCTTTCTTCTCTATCCGAATTCCCTGGCATTTTTTACCATATGTTTTTGTACTTATGAATCCATTTTGCTAAAGAAGGACATATGCTACAGGGAGCATATGCTTGAGAATACAGGACACAAAGCTCCCCATATAACAGCTTGATGTATTGCAAACCTAATTAAATCTGATTAATGCGCTGTTTATTCCTGTTAATTTTACTTTGTTTTTAATTACAATTTAGTGCAAAACAAATCATATTTTTGATAAAATAAAGCAAAACCTTTGGGAGATTTTAAAAATGTTCTCTTTGTTTACTGTGGTAATAATCGTTTTACCAGATAAACAGTAACACAGAGAAAAGTAATTCTCTTTTCCAACCTATAAACAGAAGCAGATTGCCTTTATGAAAACCAACTGTAGGGACAAGGTTTGGGTTTGCTACTACTTTGGGTTCCAGGCAAATTCTACGGGTTCCAGAATTTTAGTTCTAGAAAACTTATGTGCAGATTTGCTCAGAAGTATTTTTTACAAATGTATAGGTGGGTTGCAGCATTGTGCGGCAGCAATAGCACACACAGTCCAAGTGTGATGAAAGAAGTTGTATTGAAATTATGCAAAGACAGTCTGCCTGACATAAGATGGCTGCCACAATCACATGGGGTGGCAGCATCGAATTGGATCGCTTCCCCAGTGACCCAGGAGACCATAGAGGAACCATGTTCCTCTACAACTGCAGTTCCACTGCAGAAAAGCACCACCTGCAGTGGAGAAAGTAGACTGCATCTGCCTACAAATGCACTGCATGGCCTTTGAACTATGGCCCCCAAGTTTAGAAAAGTCAATAAGGGGGTTTTTGGTTAAAGTGGCATTATATTAAAGACTTATTCTCCAAATAGTATCAATATTTGGAAATTGTTTCTTACTGTGTTTCTCTGCCTCCTTGTAACGTCCTCTGTGAGCTCCTGAACCTCTCCTTTTTCCCTTCACTTCTGTCTGTTTGGAATGAGCAGTGCACGTTAGTTGTGGTCATGTGCACTGCTCTATGCATACTACAAATCCCACAGTCAATAGACCCTATTCCAACCCAGGAGCCAGCAAGAGAGAGTGCTACATTCCTACATACAGATTGAAAGTAGCCATCCTTTAATAGGAAGTCGGATCACAGCAGCAAAAAGCAATGGAAATGGAGGAGGCTGAGAGAAATGGAGGGTATTTTTTCTTAAGACCCCTTTTGCACTGAGGCAGTTTTCAGGCATTTTAGTGCGAGAAATAGCCTCTGAAAAGTTGCTGAAAACTGCCTCCAATTCATTTGCATGAGTGCTTTCACACTCGCGTGGTGCGCTTGTGGGACATTAGAAAGAGTCCTGCAGGCAGTATCTTTGGGGTGGGTTTGGAGCGCTGTAAAAAGCGCTCCAAAAACGCCCCTGCCAATTGAAATGAATGGGCAGCGCATCAAAAGCGCTGCAAAACGGGTGTTTTTTGGATTTTTTTAAGGTCACATTGTTGCGTGACCTTAAACAAACCGCCCTGCTAGCCCCCACAAAACGCAGCAAAAGCACAGCTATAACACCGCTAAAGTACTGCAAAAATGATCGTCGCTTTAGCTCTGTTTTAGTGGCGCTTCAGTGTGAAAGGGGTCTTAGGGGACTTGACCAGGATTTTTTTAAAAGAGTTTAGAATCACTTTAAACCAGCCCCTGACTATAAACGGGTCTGGTCAAGGAGCAGTGGGAAACTGTTGCATGGAAAGCATATGGAAAGCTGACAAACTGCATAGAGTCAATTAGGAAACTATACTTTTTTTCTGCCTTTTTGGCTCCTATTATTTGGGGCTTTTTTGCCTTTTGTTATTTTTTTTATTAATTTAATGTCCACAGTCACTGTTAGCTGCTGCCCTGTCCAATGCAAACTTTTTTTCTGAAAGACTTTCTTTACAAAAGTGGGCTCTTCATAGAGGTGGAGGGGCAGGCAGGTGACATCACAATCTTGACCTCAGCCAATCAATGGAAGCCTTGTATTCATTAATAAAAATATAAATTCTCCCATGAATGTTGTGAACAGAAACATAGAATGGGACTTTATGTAGGCAACCAGAACCATGAAAAGTTAATAAAAATATATTTCTTTATTAAATATAATTTAAAAATGAAAACATAGAATAAAAGGTTGCCAGCGATACATCAAGGCATTGAATCTCAACATGTTTCTACGCAGAAAGAGTCTTCATCAGGAGAGAAACAGTAAATATAGATATGCATCAATTCCTATAACATACACATTAAGAAAAGTGTAAACCAATCATTATATAAATGGGAATTTAGTTACTTAAACCCATGACTGGCTGAACCGTGCACAGTCTGACTCAATTTTGTTCCTGAAACAGAACAGAAAGTCCCAGTACCACTGCTGGTACACAGTTCTGTATACAGTATATAGCTGATGCTAAAAACTGTTTATACAGCGCTGACAGCAGTCACACAGTAATGGAAATTGTTTGTTTTGGGCCAGCTTGGCCTAAACAAACTATTTGAAGTAAGACAAAACCTATTTTTAAAAACATTTTTTTTTGCATTGGTACATGTCCCTCATGGCAGTGCCCAGCTTCCAATGTCTTTTTTGACAGTAGCCTGTCTATATTAGCCCTAAAGTTTGGGCTCACCGGATTTTGAACAAAATTTGATGAACCCTTGACAAACCAAACCTGGGCAGATCTGTCTATCACTAATCAACAGTTCACACATTATCTGACTAATTTTTGAGATGTGAACATCCGTTGCTGTTTGGCAGAGCTTTAGGGCAATGGTAGTTTAGCTATAGCTACAGGTTGCCCACACCTGCTCAATACAGTCAACTAAAACATGCTCGGTGTCATAACTGTGTTATGAAGTTTCTACACAGCTTCCAAATGCCCATATCATATACTGTTTGTCTTCTTTGACAATTGACTTGCCTTTGTTCTTTACTTTACTTTCAGATTCTAATAGTTAAAGCAACTTTTGTAAATAAATTGATAAATCTGTCAGTTAGTGGTATGTGAACTTCACCAGAATTTCATCAAGGAAAGTGACTTTTATAGCTTTAGAATTCCCCTTTTATTACCCATGTATGACTGCTCATAGAAATAAGGATTAACCAGTGGATCCATAAACAAGAATGTTTTGCTCAGCAGAATGCTCATGTTTATGTAAAAGTTGAGAGGGAGTGCCACTGGTGTTGCTATTTATTTATGTGGAGAAGCCACAGAAACTAGGCAAGGTTTTCTAACTCCCCATAGTCAATGGCCAGCTGGTATGTGTCAACTGACATTGGATCATTGCTTAATTGAACAAAAAAACATGATATTCAGTTCCCATATGTTTATCTGATCAGTAGTGTTCGGTGCCACTGTTTCAACACTGGTACTGCTTGGTTTAGAACTGTTAGCTTTCCATGCTAATACTTTCTACATAGTTATGATGTACACACAGAATGAGGGAGTTCTACGTTTCATTTTAAGGGTAAATTTAATTGTTGAGGACTAATATCTAGGTTAGGGTAGAAGTCACCTTAAAGTGGAGTTCCACCCACTTTTACAACTTTTTACATCCCTCACTAAACTGTGCACTGTAAACGAATTGGATATTTTTAAAAAAAAATTTCTCAGCACCTACTGTATATCTGCTGTATTCATTTTTCACTTCCTCCTCCCTGGCCGTGGCCCATCGCATCATTTCCTGTTTGCAATGCCTTCTGGGAAGGGGCGGCAACTTCCTCTGACACTGCCGTTGCTATGAAAACCTGACCTGAAACCTATTACACTGCTTGTGCTGCACTGAGCATGTGCGAGATCTGCAAGGATGAGATCCAGGAAGAAATACAGTCTGGCTTCAGATGCCCACACTTAAGATGGCCACGGCCTGCTGTAAATTTATAAAATAACAAACTACTGCTATAAACTAACAAAACAGACCTAAGTTTACAGATTAACTTTACATTAATACAATACTTGTGTATTATAGGGGTATTTTTATTTAGAAAGTATAATTTCGGCCGGAACACCACTTTAAGGCTTAATTGGACCTTTTCCCCCCTTTCACTAAAAATCACATCAGCGTACAGCTCTGCATGCTGATATGAAATCATTTTACATTCATTAGTTAAACAAATACTTTTTGCTTTTGCTTACATTTGCTGTTTTTCCATGTCCTGTATTTTTTACAGTACTGGTGATGATACCCTGGTTTTACATCTGCATCATAGGAAGTTCCTGTCACGTGTTTCAGGAGGCAGACCCAGAGTTCTTTGCAGAGTTACAGGAAGAAAAGGGAAATAATTTGTTTGCCCTTAGTAAAAATGGGCACCATGAGAATAATGGGAAGGAAAAAAAAATAAGGTATGCAAAAGAATAAAAGCCTCCAATCATCCATAATGGGGTCAGCAACCCACTGATCACGATCTATCCGCCAATCAGGGGCAGGTGATGTGTAGGTGGTATCCCTTGCTTGCTGACTGCTCCTCACACATATGCAGAGTGGCGCAGGGAAGGAATCACTTTAAGCTGTGCTGCTAACAAGCAGAATAAAGGGAAGCCTGGACAGGAGGGGCAGCAGGGGCAGCATTTACTTGAACCCTGGCCCCCTTGTGTGCTCCCCTGGTCCCCCCACCCCCCCCTTCCTTCCTTATAGAGCTCCCAGCTTCCCCTCCCTCCCTCCTGCTGGCTGCTGAAGAGATTGTTTCAGGATGGAGAGCTGGGGAAGGGGTTGGTAAATATGTAATTTACCAGCCCCTTCCTTTTCTGAATGAACACAGTGGGTGATCGCTACCGATCACTTACTGTGTTCATTCATAACTGTAGCAGAGTAAACTTTGTCACAAACTGCTTCAGTTTGTGAATGAACACTCATTCTTTTCTGTTCACTCATTCTGTGCAGCTCAATCTCCTCTCTCTGTCTCTGTTTAGAACCCTGATATTTCACCAAAGCTCCCCAACAGGGCTGTAAAAAAATTTGAAAAAATTAATAGAAATAAAAAATTTAGCAAAAAAATAATAATAACAACAATGTCCACTACCCTACTGACACCACCTTCTTCTCTACTGACACCATCCACTGCCCTACTGACACCATCCACTGCTCTGCTGACACCATCCTCTGCCCTACTGACATCATCCTCTATTGACAAAGTCCACTGCCCTACTGACACGTCCACTGCTCTAATGATTGACACCATCCAAAGCTCTACTGACTGACACCATCCACTGCTCTACTGACTCTCACTGTCCACTACCCTACTGACACCAACCTCTACACTAATGAGACTGTCTACTGCTCTACTGACACCATCCACTGCTGTACTGACACCATCCACTACTCTACTTATACCAACCTCTGCCCTACTGACACCGTCAATTACTCTACTGACACCAACCTCTGCCCTACTGACACCATCCACTGCCCTACTGACACCATCCACTGTCTCTTGCCCTACTGACGCCATCCACTGCCCTACTGACACCATTCTCTGTCCTACTGACACCAACCTCTGCCCCACTGATACCGTCCACTGCCCTACTGACTGACACTGTTCACTTTTATGGTAAGTAAAGTTTATATTTACAGTGACATATATTTTATTATATTTTTCTTTGTTTTACTTGCTATTTAGTTAGGACTTGCTAGTTAATTTTTTATTTTTTAAAAAAAAAGGTGTCTAATCCCAGTGATCTTTGATCTCTTTCATGTTGTTCAGGTTTATCTCTCCCTCTCAAATGATTTCTACCACCGATCCTTAAGTGTCTGTTTATAGAATTTCCTCTTTAAGTGTTTGAGTTAGGGGAAGGGTTTTTATTCAAGGAAATTTGAACTGAGAAAGTATGGAAGCTGCCCATGGCTTCCGCACTTTTGCCTTTCCTAACCCCGGTACATGCAGAGCAGCAATTTTGGCTTTACTTTGTCTTGCCTTATGTGCATGTCCATTCCAGATCATTGACTAAAATCATTGACACCACTGAATCTGAAAGACAACAGGCAAGTAACATTTGCAAAAGGAGATCCTCAGTGGCAGCCTCCTTATTTTTCGTATCAAACATTGGAGATAGGCAATCCTTAGGAAAATGGGCAATGACAGGAAAGTCTTTATATCTTTTCAAAGCCAAGACCTCCATGGATGTACCACACTGACATCCGAAAGTAATAGACGGCCATTATTTTGTTGAACAACTTTTAAATACAATGTTGAAACTACTACAGAAATAGCTGTAGAGGAAGAAACTATTGTAATAACTTTGCCAACACAAAACAAACTCACTGCTATTCAGATGATAAAATGTTAGGATAAAACAAACATTCATGCAATCGCCTAAAGCTGAACTCCAGGCAAGCAGCGAAATACACAGCTAAAATACTGGAATATACAGGTGCTGGTTTACCTGTCAAAAGTTTTCTACTCTGTTCAGCCAATTTTGTGATCCAGACAATACAGCCAGGACCAAGATTTTTTTTTCAGCTCCTCTGACTTTCTGTTTTCTTTACTACATAATATATTTGCTGTAGTGTAATTTAAGTACAGAAAAATATCATTAATATTATTGTAGTATTGTTTTTTATATCACTCTCTTCCATCTCCATCTTCTTCCATGACATTATAAAAAGTTACAAACAATAACAAACAAACAATACATGATAAATGTATACAATCAAATAGTAAATAGCAAAACCTTTTTTCAGAATGGCAAAGAGACATACCATCATAGAATCTGTATACAATTCAGTTTAGAGGGCATGCTGTGGTCAAATCTGTCTTACCTTTTCGTCTAAAGCCCAGTAATCTTACACTGTAAACATTCTCCTCATATACTGCTGCATATGTGTGACAGACAGAAAGACCTGCTGAAGTATATTAAATATTTTCTTAAATGCAGGCAATAACCAAGACAGAAAACAGTGGGCCATGGAGGAAGAAAACATGCTCAACGTAACTGCTTGTCATTGCTGAACTACCAGACGGGAGAAAAGAGACAAGTCAAATTAAGACTCCTAACTAATTTTGCCCTCCACAACTCTCCATATACATGTTTTCTTCAGAGTTCTTCTTTGAGGATGTTAAAGTGGAAATTTACTCTCTCAATCTATATTGACTATTTTGAATCCTTACGCTGCTAGCTTTAGTAAATAGATAGGATAGTATATCATATTTACTTGTTTAAAACTCTTTTCTACATTTATTTAGTTGCTTCCTAGTTTCTATGCCTAGACAAATGATTTCATACATTCCAGGAGTCCTCAGGAGGGGAGGAGGGGTTTTGTCAGCTACGTACACCCTCCTGTATACATGTCTGAGCTAAGGGCAGATGGATTCCAGGACGTAACTGTTACATGAATGATCAGCCCTTACTCAAGATGGCCACTGCCAGAAATGCTAGAGGGGTGTTTTTCTATGTAATTTTTTCAGCAAAATAAATCATGGAGACATGAATTAATGGGTGCGCTTGCTTTGAATATTAAACATGAATTTAATAGCGTTTTTGGTTTGTGGTGCTCGGATTCAGTGTAGTTCGGCTTTAGGGTCTGTAATATATCTGGGCACAAAAATACCTTAAAACCTAAACTTGCAGTTTATCTAGAGAGAGGCAAAATTACAAGAGAATTGTCCAATTTGCTCCAACAGGGAAACTATCCTTTCTGATTTCTAAAGATGTTCAAACATTCCCTGGATCAACATCCGACATTGTGTTTTCCCATTATTATTTAAAGCTGAGAACCTGCACATTTGGGAAACTATTCTGTCTTTTCAAAGCTCTTACTGAATAGAACCCTCTTGTCCCCAAGGAACCTATTTTCCACAGTGTAAAAAAATGCTCTAGTAAATATTAAGATAGCCAGATAAAAGTATTTGTCTCAAAATCACTCATCACTATATATTAAGACCAATATGTACTGTATGCATGTTACATGATAAAAACTGTATTGTTATCAACCCTTTTATCTTAAAGTATATACATACAAGTTCCTAGCAATAAAAATGCTAGCCCTCCATATGTATTCAGCAAACTGACATTTAGTATCCAACCATGTAGACGATAAATTATGAGCTGTGACCTCCCAGACTGACAGTGTCTGAAGACTATGTCTTTGTAAAAAATGTCAAGCTTTGGGACTTGGACTTCCTCTCTGATTCCTGGAATGTGTTGGCTCTCGATTATCATTGCGGTATCAGGAGGAATCCAAACACACAGCATGATGATCAGTGTTCACAGGTAATTACTCCAGCTTTATGTTGTTTGGATATTACATTTTCTGCTCTCACTACTTCTTCCCCAGTGATTTCCATGTTACAATAATAATATTATCTTAAGGCAAGGTTTAAAATCTTATTCAAAACAGGATCCATTCCACATCCTGACAAGGAGGCATCTCTTCAGATAGTGCACTAATTGATCTGGAATGCGTGCTGATTTTCATTTTCAGAGTTTGTCAGAAGGTTCACAATATCAGGAAGCAGGAGATGGCTCATCAAAGACTCTTTCTCGGCCCAACTACTCATCAACTGGACAGTGCCTTGTTTCGCGGACCCAGAGGAAATGCATCTCCCTCAGCCCATTGTTGAACACTTCCTTTTGTCCTGAAGTTTTTCACAAGGAGACATTTGACTTTCCAATGAACATTTTTTTCCCAGTGGGTAATTTTCCTTAATCACTTCTCCTCTGGGCAACCTCAACCTTTTTTTATAGCAATGGAAAGTTCAGTTGTTGCTGTAGCATTCTTTGCACTATGTGGTCATTAAGTTGAAAAAAACATTACCTGAGCAGATTTAATTCTTTATGTCTATGGTCAGCTTCAAGCCCTGCAAAATGCTCTTAGTTGACAGATCTTAGGAACGTAGTTTTTAGTAGTACTGTATTATTATGGTTCATTACTGCATTTTGGGGGCACGTTATATATACAAGCCTAAATATTCACAAGCACAAAGCAAGGGTACCTGTCTGATTGGATTAGGTGGAGAGGTGGAGCAGTGATACCACAACCTCCACCTCATCCAATTAGAGAAAATTTTGCACAGGAGCCAGAAGATATGGGAGATCACTCTAGTAGCAATTAATACAGTGATTTCCAGCTTTTGCAGGGATCCCACAGGTATGGCACATATATAATTACATTGGTCCACGCTGGACCAATGTAAATATGTAAAGCTTGCCTTACCTAAATTTCAGCCTTAAAGTCCAGCCCAGTTCTGGACTTAGTCATCCAGTAGCTCCCCCCAAAGGCCCTGCACAATTCTTTTGCTTTTGTTAATATACTTACCTTTTCCAGATGTCTTCAGACTAGTTATGTGACAGGGTGGTTCCTTGTCATCCTTTGACCTTCTCCTGCATTGGGTGGTCCTCGATGATGCATGAAACGGTGCTGACAAGACTTTCTGCATATCACACTGTGAATAAAGGGCTTCAATAAAGATTGAATAATGTCTGGATGCTCAGGGAGCATTTTGTAAATGAAAACAATAGACCAGAGTTCGGATTTAAAGCAGTATTAAGCCCAAAAAGGAAACTTTTATTATATTGCAGCTTACCAATTCATAGATGTGGTAACTGTATTATTTTTCTTTTTTAGGCTTTCTTTCCCTTGATTTCACCTGTTGATCTGCCCAGTAAGTCTGATATTTTTGAAAAGAACAAGCTTTCTTGCAAATGTATCAGTTACACCAGGGACGTGCAGTCAGGGGAGGAATGGCCTCACCTGTCATGGACATAAAAAATAAATAAAAATTTTGAGCTTCGAGGGTCGTAACTCGGTGACCTGAGGTCACAGAGACCTCAAATATGGGGCTCCTACAACCTATGGTTTCCAGAGATACGGGGCTCCTTGTGCAGCCTGTCAGAAGCTATATACAGAGCGACCAGTTTAAATACAAGCTGGCACACTCTGTTTGCAGCAGACTGAGATGTTGAGCTCACAGTGCCTCTCCTCACTTATTGTCAGAGGCATTGAGCTCAATGGACTGCTTGGAGTCTTGGACCAATGGTAAAGTACCATTAGCCCCAGCTGTCCAATAAAAATGCTGCAGTGGAGGCAGGCCTCTCACTGCAGTGTCATAGAAGGGGCATGTGTCTAAAAGAAAAATGCTCCCTTCCAGCCCAGCCCTCTTAACTAGAAGGAAATAACATGTGTTTATGTGTATAAGATTTACCCACAATCCCATGTTTTTCTTGCACAGTTAAGAGAGAGAATGAGAATCTGCTGCTGTTGAAAAGGTACTGTTATAATCAAGCTAAATCATATATTATTATGCTATATGTTATAACATAATAATTTATTATTTATCTATTTACTGTGAAATTACTGGTTAGAAGTTATAACTTCAAACTTCAGTAATTTTTCCATAAAACCACCTGCTTGAGTATAGTTTTTGAAAATATAGTAAATTACCTTAAAAAACAATATATAATAATTATCTGTATAATACTTATGGTAATTAACCCCTTGCCACCCAGGCCAATTCTGACACTTCTCTCCTACATGTATTAATCATAATTTTTTTGCTAGGAAATTACTCAGAACCCCCAAACATTATATATATTGTTGTAGCAGACACCCTAGGGAATAAAATGGTGGTTGTTGCAACTTTTTATCTTACATGGTATTTGCGCAGGAATTTTTTCAAATGCCTTTTTTGGAAACAAAGTGTTCCATGACTATAAAACAAAAACAAAAAAAAACCAATAAAGATAACCCTTTTTTTGGGATAATGTGAAAAATGATGTTACGCCAAGTAAATAGATAGCTAACATGTCACGCTTTAAAATTGCGCACACTCGTGGAATGGACCCAACTTCAGTACTTAAAAATCTCCATAGGCGACGCTTTAACATTTTTTACAGATTACATGTTTAGAGTTACAGAGGAGGTCTAGTGCTAGAATTATTGCAATCGCTCTAACGATCATGGCGTATATAATCTGTGCATATCTGGCTCTGATACTAGCCAGTGCCTCACCAGCTACTGACCTCACCGCACAACCCTGAGTTACAGGGATGAGACAAACGAGGTGCTTACATGACCAGCTGTAATTTATTTATGTAAAACCTTTACTCCCAAATCCCAAAAGAAAAAAGAACTGCTGTAACTGCTTTTAAAGCGTTAGCTGGAGTTTGGCTTCAATTTGTTCTGTAGCAAAATCTTCTGGTCCATATAGCACCCCCCCCCCCCCCCAGACTGACAATGCTGCTGTCCAGTGGTGCCCCCTGTGCTTCTTCATTCACGGTGGGGCAATCTATTATAGGAGGTGTGTTACTGGCCAGATCCCCAGGTGAAAACAGAGGAGGAAAGCCTAAAAGAATTAAAAACGAATGCAGCCACCATATCTAATGACTGGTAAGCTGCAGTATATTATATTTTAGGTTTTGGGTTTAATACCGCTTTAAGCACTCTATGTATGAGTTTTAATCTGTCTAGTGCTGAGCACAGTGTCCTGATCACTCCAATGTTCACAGGCACAGTAATAGAGGTTTGTAAAGAAGACTACACACAGTGAAAATCAAATTGGTCAATTCAAAACAGTTTTCCAATACCCATGTTATATGAGTATCATCGTATTGCATTTAAGTAAATGTAATGGCCCAAATTTTACACACTAGTATGAAACAACTGTAAATAAGTAGTAACAACTCTTTCTGTCTATTGCCAGTTTAGTATGAGCCATCATACTAGGCTGTAACTGTAGAGACTGTACAGAGTTCAATTTATTTTTTCCACATGAACTCATAAAGACCAATCACAACTGCTACTACTACCCTTTATTTACAGCTTGTGTACCAACATTACATTCCTACTTTCCGGGAATCTTAACATCTGAAAATGATTATTCTTAGCTGTATAAAAAATGTGCACCTTAAAGTGAACCTGTGCATAAATTAAAAGTGGCAAACATCAGCAGGAAGTAGATAAACAATCAGCACATACTGTAAGTGTTACTAAGGCCGGCCATACACAGTTCGAATGTCAGCCAGTTTAGTGGGAACCGGCAGAGATTCAAATCGTTAATGGGCAGGCTGAATGTACCAAGTTGATTAATAGATCAACTTGGGTTCAAGCAGCCTGCTGTATTCACTCGTGATTATCGGAAGTGGCTTCTATAGACGTTAGCGATATTTACTGTCGTCTCCTGGTGGTGGGGAGGGCTTACACCCCCCCCCCCCGCTGGGAGAGGACCTGCCCTTCATATGAAAATGCCCCTTGCCCCTACAAAATAATACCTAAATCTGCCCCCCCCGCAAGATAACGCCATAATGCCTAGAACTGCCCCCCAACATGCCTATGTCCCCTTCCCCTCATATTAAAATCTCTATGCCTGCCCCCCACAGGATAAAGCATGGTGCTGTCCCCACTAAATAATGCCTAGACCTGCCCCATATAAGATAATGCCTGAACCTGCTCCCACAAAATAATGCCTAGACCTGCCCCCCCCCCCATAATAATCATGACACTCCCCCAAGACAGGGGCCAAGGCTTGCCCCTATGTCAATTTGGACCAGACATAGCATTATTGATGGGTGCAAGTGAGTGTGCCTAATTACCATTACCAGGAAGTTAAGAAATAGCAGGGCACCCGGGGACAATGAAATGAACTGATGCTGTAGCAACAGTTATGTGCTGACAGTTCCTCATGAGTTTGTTTTTTTTAAATTAAGGGGTAAGAGCTTCTGTCAGCAGGCTTTTGGTTACATCCAAACTTGCTTCTCTACTCATACAAGTCAATGAGAATGCAAAAGCATCAGAAAGCAGGATGATGCAGCTTAGGAGGTAAAATTTGAGTCAGAGGGAGTTTAAATGCACCTGCCAGTGAACTGTTAGGCTGCATTTACACATTGGCATTTACACATCGTCTGCCCACGATTTCAAAAGCTCAGGTGTGAATGACAAATCGCACAATGCACATTTCAGATGCCATTCATTTGAACGGCACTTGAAAACGTGGTGCGGTTCTGCCGTGATAAATCGTGCTGCATTAATGACAAACCGCATTGTGTGAAGCTTGTCGCCCACAAAAAGTTCAGGAGATCCTTTTGGGCGACATGATTCACGCAATGCGGTTTGCCGCAATTGCAGCATGATTTATCGCACGACAGTCATGGGCAGAACTGCACCGTGTTTATAGGTGCCATTCAAATTAATGGCATCTGAAATCTGAATGGCGATTCTGCCCACAATTCAAAATGCTCATGTGTGAATGCAGCCTTAATGATCTGAGAAGAATCTCAAACTGCTTTCACAGCAGAATGCAGCTGGAAGCAAGCCACATTTACCCACTGACACAAGTCCCAAAGAGGGTAGTGCAAGCAGGGGCGTATCTGACGCAAGTCAAACAAGGTGTTTGCCTTGGGCGGCATTTTACAGGGGGGCGACCCCCCCCCCCCGGCAGAAGGGACACTAGCGAGCATTACGCTTGCCAAGGAATGCAGGGAACAGTGACGGACTGGGCCTCTGCAAAGGTGCAAATAGACTAAACTGAGAGCCACTTTCATTTAGGAACCCGGCCATAGCCCTGGCTAAACCTCCACTGATGGCGGAGGCTTTACTGGCCACTAGTTGCTCCTGACGTCTAGTAACCAGTGACATCACGGCCATGATTCTCCGCCCTAATGCAGAGGGAGCCTGAGGAGGCTCCAGTATGCAAAGCGGAGGAGGATATAACTTCCCCCACCTCTGCGTCTAGTGCTCTCCGCGCTCCACCCACCTCCTCTATTTTCTCCGGGCCTCTGGCATGCTCTGAGGGAAGAAGGGAACTAAAATGTAAGGTGAGGCCAGGCGTATGCAATGTCATCATGAGGGAGTCAGGCACAGTCACTGCTGAGGGAGTCCGGCATATTCACTGCAGAACCAGAGACCCATACAAAGAGGAGGGATTCATGCTGGGACTTGAAGTCCTTCACTTTTGGGGGATGTGACCATTAAAAGTGAAGGACTACAGGTCCCAGCATGAGCCCCTCAGAGCTGAGGATGTGACTCCCCCCCAAACAAGTGAAGGACTACAGGTCCCAGCATGAACCCCTAAAATCTAAGGGGTTACATTCTTAGATCTCAGGGGTTCATGCTGGGACTTGTAGACCTTCACTTTTGGGGGGGGTCACATCCTTAGATCCCAGTGGTTCATGTTGGAGCTTGTAGTCTTTCAATTTTGGAAGGGGTCACATCCTTAGATTTCAGGGGTTAATGCTAGGACCCTCCCAAAAGTAAAGGACTGCAAGTCCCAGCATGAACCCCTCAGAGCTGAGGATATTACACCCCCCAACTACTGAAGGACTACAGCAGAGATCCCACATAGCCACCAGAGACCCTGAATAGCCACTTGAGAAGTAAGGGGTGAGACAAATTTAGATGGGGGGGGGGCGATTTTAGTCTTGCCTAGGGCAGCACAAAACCAAAATACACCACTGAGTACAAGGCAAATGGTAAGCCGAAACTCAATTGAGTACCCACCAGGGTCTTGTGGGCTTCAATTGTTCTTCTTCCCTTGTGCATGCTTGAATACTGAATGTAAATGCCAGTCCTGGGGTAGAAAGATTTCTAAAGGGGGAGAGCCTATAAGGTAATAATGGTAAAATGTAGTGGTGAACATCAGGTGGCACCAAAACAGGTTGTTGTATGTAGTCTGTGTTTAGATTTGTTCACTAAAGCATATCTAATCCCAATAATAAAAATGTAAAATATTGCAGCTTACCAGTCCTTAGAAGTAGTGGCTGCATTAGTATTTTTTTCAGACTTGTTTTCCTTTATTTCAGCTAGTGATCCTTCTAGTAATACACTTCTTTTCTAGGTTGACATAGCTCATTTACTGTACTGTATTTGTCAAGGAGCAGTGATGTCAATCTAGGACAGAATTACCAAACACTCCCTTCCCTTTTTTCCGTAATACAGGAGGGGATGTGTTCTGTAGTCCATATAAATCAAATATTTTGTGAGACTGATGTGAGACTGATGTCAATAGTCTTTCCGTTAACTCTAATGCCCTGTACACATGATCGGACATTGATCGGACATTCCGACAACAAAATCCATGAATTTTTTCTGACGGATGTTGGCTCAAACTTGTTTTGCATACACACGGTCACACAAAGTTGTCGGAAAATCCAATCGTTCTGAACGTGGTGGCGTAAAACACGTACGTCGGACTATAAACAGGGCAGTAGCCAATTGCTTTCGTCTCCTACTTTATTCTGAGCATGCGTGGCACTTTGTGCATCAGAATTGTCCACACACGGTTGGAATTTATGCGAATGGATTTTGTTGTCGGAAAATTTTATAGCCTGCTCTCAAACTTTGTGTGTTGGAAATTCCGATGGAAAAAGTCTGATGGAGCCCAAACACGGTCGGAATTTCCAACAACAAGCTCCGATCGCACATATTCCGTCAGAAAGTCCGACTGTGTGTACAGGGCATGACACTGTACAACAAAGTGGGTGTCAAAACACAAAAGCAGCAAAAATGTGCACTACTTAGCCCCTGCTCACACTAGTGCAAATTGTTTTGTGTCTGCTGTCAAGTAGGGTTGCCACCTGTCTGGGATTGACCTGGACAGTCCGGGTTTTGAATCATGTGTCCGGGTTTCAGGCGGACTAAAACCTGGACACATAATTCAGATTGGTCTGTGGCTCCCCAGATAACCAAGATAGTCACACACAAATCAGTTGGTGTCCGGGAGCTGTGGGTGGCTGTCTGGGGGCAGGTTCGGCATCACGGGGGGCAGTAAGCTGATGCCAGCAAGAGCAATTTGGCCACACCCACTGTTCGTTATGGCACAGTCTACACCGCATTAATACTCTCCTTGGGACACCCAAAGGTGTCCAGGCTGCTAAAGTGTTCAGGTTTGGCTTTAAGAAAAGGTGGCAACCCTAATGTCAAGGTGCATCTGCATCCGCCATCATGCGGAAATTATATTATTCTCTATGGTGCCCATTCACATCAGTGCAAATTGGTGCAGTTCGATATTATAAAAGGTGCATGTGCTTCTTTTTCTGCTAAACAGTGCATGTTCGGTCCCAAAGATTTCAATAGAAGTAAATTAAAAAAACATGTACATGTATTTTTGATGCTATTTTTTTTGCGTAAAATCCAGTCTAGTAACAATGACTTCACAGCAGACATTGACAATGCAGCTTAAAAAATATATACGTGAATAATTGCCATACTGGTTTTATGTAAGGATAAAAATACATTTAAAAACGTGACTTGAAACGAACATATAATTGGTAAAGAATTCTAAAAGGTGAATTTCCTTGTCGTGGTTTGAGCCTGCTGACATTAGCTGACATTGTCACAGCAAAGACTGGAGCATAGGAAGTCAATGTGCCTTGATTGTTGTCTAGGGTTAAGAAGGCCATGTAAACAATCAATAAAGTACAATGCTCATTTGTAACTCCTTCATTGAGAGGAGAACTATTTTCACAGCGCCTGCTATGTTTCCTCTGGAGAATTGCATCATATAGGAAATGTACTGTGAAACAATACTGTATATTGCAACTTAAACATTCATGGTTTGGGAATGATAGATATCACTGCTTTCCTGACCGCCTGGGAAAAAAGTCTAATTATTAAGATGTTTATCAGTGCTGCTTCTGTGTTGTTCCACCCTGCACTAGAAAGCATGGTTAGGACAGACAAGAATCAGTGTGGAATACATAAAACAGTCTGAGTAAAAGCAATAAATTAAAAATGTAAGGAACGTTTTAGAACCACCTATGTCCTTTATCTGTGTGCATGGAATTGTTGCCTATTTCCCAGGCCCTGCAATAAAGAAATGGAGCACAAGCCAACTCTAAAGCCTGACATCTTTTTACTGAGACAACACGGGTAGCTGGGGTAGAGAAGGGGAAGGGGGTGCGCAGTTCTTGCACATACACAGAAAGATTTGCTGTCGTCTTCTGCAATTTGGATGGCAGTGAGACATGGACATTTTGAAACATCTGTTTTCTTTCCTCTGTAAAAAGGTAAGAAACTTGCATTCATTTATGTAGTGATTTACCAGTAGGCGTCTGCCTGTCTTCATACCTACAGTAGATATCCCCATTTCATCCAATGATAGAACCCCTTTTAAACAGTATGCCTAGCAAAAAAAAAACTAGAAGAGATGAAGTAGAACCCCTGTATGTTTTTAAGGCTAGGTTAACACTGCAGGGCTGTCATAATGAGTGGGCACACCTGGGCACTGCCCAGGGGCCCCAGCTGCATGGGGGCCCCTGCATATTCTCCAAAGCAGCTGGTCCTTAAGCCCACGCTGCCCAGAAATTGGGGGCCCCATGATGGCACTGAGAGTAATGGATACACAGGGGAGGCAGGCTGGCAGCGGTGCGCCGTGCTGTGCAGAACGATACCTATTATTTCACAGCCAGCAGGGAGGGGCAGGGACAGAGCGCCAGTGATGCTCTGACCCCGCCCCATGCAGCTTGAATGCTCAGGACTCGAAGGCTGCCGGGTAGGAGGTGGAGTGGAAGCTGCTGAGAGACGGCAGCACTGAGAGCCCACCCGCGGAAGTAGCATTGTGGATGCTGTCCAGCACTGTTTGCACTGAAGGGCTTGGAATGCCTGGGGGGATGCTCCCTCCTCCACCTCTCCCTCTTCCTGCTTGATTGGTATAGATGAATCCAGTGCTGGATGTGGGCACATAGCCAAAAGTTCACATGCACTGTATCTCCACTGGAATAATGGTGCTGGGGGATATCAAGGGTATATGGGGAAAAACAATGCTGAGGAGGATCTGGGGTGTATAGGGGGTAGCAATGCTTGGGGTATCTTGGGTGGCTATAGTGCTAGAGGTATCAGGGATGTAGAGAGGCCACAGTGTAGGGGGTATCAGGGATGTAGTGGGGTCACAATACAAGGGGTATCTTATGGTATCAGTGCTGGGGGGAATATCTAGGATGTAGAGGGGTCAGAGTGCTGGGGGGATATATAGGCTGTAGAGGGGTCAGAATGCTGGGGGGATATCTGGGGTGTAGAAGAGTCAGAGTGCTGGGGGGAATATCTAGGTTGTAGAGGGGTCAGAGTGCTGGGGGGATATCTAGGCTGTAGAGGGGTCAGAGTGCTGGGGGGATTTCTGGTGTGTAGAGGGGTCACAGTGCTGGGGGGATAGCTGGGGTGTAGAGGGGTCAGAGTGCTGGGGGGATATCTGGGGTGTAGAGGGGTCAGAGTGCTGGGGGAATATCTAGGGTGTAGAGGGGCCATAGTGCTGGGGAGGCATCAATCTAGCAGATATATTATATGTACAGGACAGCATTGTTACTTTATGTATATAGTATTTTCCCACTGTTTCTTTGCTGTACAGAATGATTGTTCATGTAGTTAATGCGGAGCTCCTCCCAAAAGGGGAAGCTCCGCTTGTCTGCATCCTACCTACTTGATGTCTGTTTACCTGCGCTATCTCCATTGTAGGGGCCCCAGAGCATTACTTTGCCCAGGGACCCGTGATGCTTTTAACCGGTTCCTGACTGCCGCATGTATGTATACGTCGACAGAATGGCACGGCTGCGCAAATGGGCGTACCTGTACGTCCCTTTGAATTTGCCTCTGTGCCATTGCGTGCGTGCCGCCGGCAGCACTTGCTAATGTAACAAGCATTTCCCCGTTCTGCCTAGTGACACTGTCACTGATCACCGCTCCCTGTAATCGGGAGCGGTGATCAGTGATGTGTCACATGTAGCCCCTCCCCCCCACAGTTAGAGTCACTCCCTGGGACACACTTAACCCCTACAGCTCCACCTAGTGTTAACCCCTTCACTGCCAGTCACATTTACACACTAATCAATGCATTTTTAATCACACTGATTGCTGTATAAATGGTCCCAAAAATGTGTCAAAATTGTCCGATGTGTCCGCCATAATGTCACAGTCACGATAAAAATCGCTGATCGCTGCCATTACTAGTAAAAAAAAAAATATTAATAAAAATGCCATAAAACTATCCCCTATTTTGTAGACGCTATAACTTTTGTGCAAACCAATCAATGAACGCTTATTGCGATTTATTTTACCAAAAATATGTAGAAGAATACGTATCGGCCTAAACTGAGGAAAAAAATGTTTTTATATATTTTTTGGGGATATTTATTATAGCAAAAAGTAAAAAATAATGCGTTTTTTTCAAAATTGTCGCTCTTTTTTTGTTTATAGCGCAAAAAATAGAAACCGCAGAGGCGATCAAATACCACCAAAAGAAAGCTCTATTTGTGGGAAAAAAAGATGTCATTTTTGTTTGGGAGCCAAGTCGCACGTCCGCACAATTATCAGTTAAAGCGACGCAGTGCCGAATCGCAAAAAGTGCTCTAGTCTTTGGCCAGCCAAATGGTTCAGGGCTGAAGTGGTTAAGACGGCCCTGGTCATATGATTTTGGTCTGACTTTTAGGCTCGGTCCACAGTAGTCCAAATCTAAAATCGTGCGACTATCAGTGCAACTTTGAAAACTGACTTTGATACGAATTTGATGTGACTTTTTACACTCTATGGTATTGAAGTTGAAGTCGGACCAAAGTAGTGCAGGAACCTTTTCCAAAGTCAGACAGACTTGTGTAGTATCAGTTAAGACAGCTCTGATAGGGAAACATTGAATTTCACATGTCAGCCGACTTGGGGTCTCACAAGTATGTCGGATCCTATGTCACATCAGTGTGAACCAAGCCTTAGAGCTATTATGTAGTGCTACTTGGATGCAACTTGGATACAGTTTTGCATAATCTATGGGGCCAAAATTGCACTGGAATTGCACCAAAGTAGTACAGGAACCTTTTCCAAAATCGCTCCATGCTGAGTCGCATTGATGTGAACATACACTATTGAAAACAATGTGATCTCCCTTGTCATGCAATTCTGTGAGACTCAAGTTGCATCTGAAGTCAAGCTAGTATGAACCAGGACTGCTAAGTGGGACTACTTTAGGCCTGGTTCACACTTATGCATGTTTTAGTGTGTTTACAGTTTTGCAGAAACACACTACAGTCCATTTAACATGGTTTCCTATGGGTCACGTTCACATCTATGCATTTTATGGAAAGGGCCAGCAAGTTTTTCCTGGTTTTTGGTTCCATAGACTTCGATGGATCAAAAACCTGTATTGAAAAATGGAAAATGCACCTGGAATATGTAACCTGCAACCTGCCTAGGTGTGAATCAGGCCTTAGGCTCGATTCACGTCTATGCATGTTGCTTTTGAGCGTTTCTGCAGTGTTTTTTGTGGTGCTTGCCGCGTTTTTGAGCAGCGTTTTTACAGCGTTTTTGCCACGTTTTGCGTTTTTTTTTTTTTTTTTTCTGTCAGCAGCTACCAATATTATAGCTGCTGACTTTTAATATAAGGGCACTTACCCGTCCACGAATCCAGCGGTGTCCTCACCCGAGCCTCAATTGGGTCTCGGGTGCTGACACCGCCATCTTGGCTACGGGAAGCCGGTTCTCGACTGCGTATGTGCAAAGCGCACTGTGTTTTGTGAATGCCAGGGGAAGTAGGAGGGAGGCCGAACTTCACTGCGGCGAAGTCAGACGAAAGTTGGAGTGGGTACCTGTCAAAACCAGATACCTGCTCCCCCCCGAAAGGTGCCACATGTGGCAGCAGAAGGGGGGAGAAGGCAGATAAGCGGAGCTTCCCCTTATGGGTGGAGCTCTGCTTTAATATCAATAAACTGTTTTACATTGGCATACACATATATATTTGATATTAAATCTTTTTTTTTCTATTTAATGGAAATAACATGGTGTTGACGATTTTCTGCCAGTCACAGGCTGTGTCACACCCCTCCAGCCTGTGTCTTAGAATAAGAGGGAGGTGAAGCCTCCATTAGACTATATGTTATATCCTACCCCAATTGTGTTTTGCTGGTTAATGGGCATGGAGGAGGGAGGGATTGGGCTGTCATTTACCACTGTGTATATGCCCACATGTGTGATTCTATAGTCACATGGGCTACTCAAATGTGATAGGGTGGTAATGCTCAGCATAAAAACTCACTGAAAACTGAGCATGTGCAGAGTTGCCACCACAGCTGCAAAATCGCTAGTTGAATTGGGGACATGAACAGAAGGTGGAGATAAAGAGCAGCAGGGTCAACCAGTTTTGTTTTGTTTTTTGCAGAATAGAGAAAACGAATCTCATAGTGACTGAGTATGAACAGCATGCAATACACCACGTATTGATAGTTTTTTTATGATGTGGGTTCAGTGACACTTTAAAACCTAAATAGCTTAACCTTTGCAAACACCTTTGAAATCTCTCATTATTCACTTTTTATTGGACCTTGAACAGCTGTTTTCATTCTTGTCAGATAGTATGAGCAGTATAAACTGTATACTATCATTAAATTATCACCTAAATACTTGTGATGTTCTAAATTTATACTGGTGTTGTAACCCCACACAGATAAGTGTGCTGGACTTTAGTGCTGCATGTATCATTTTTATGCCATTAACCACACTCAGCCAACCAACATGAAATTCAGGCAGGCATTTGTTTCACCATTCGGAGGTTATCTTCAGTTAGTGGCCTGCAGTTAATGCCTTAAGCTAGCCACACACGGCTAGAGTAGTGGATGGCCCTGTCAGCACCACCCAGCTTTTGAACACAAATACGGCATCCAGGCAGTGGAACACTATCTGTCCAGAAGTAACTTGCATCCCCTACAAACCACGTTCCTCATTGACTCAATACATTTCAGCGTGTCTCACAACCATTTCTCCTATTTGGGGGAATTCTACAGGCAGGTCAGAGGGACAGCCATGGAAGCCAGATTGGCGCCAAGATACACAAATCTTTTCATGGGATTCTGGGAGGACCTAGCGATCTGGGCAAATAACCCCTTCAAAGCCCATCTTGCTCTATATGCTAGATATATAGATGATATTCTGATCATCTGGAAAGGATCAGAAGTAGAATTGAATAGCTTCATTGAGTATTGCAATTCCAACCTTTTTGGCATATCATTCATCCATGTCATAGACCAAGTTTCACTTGTATTCCTAGAACTGGAACTACAGGTCGATGAGGAGTGCAACATTTTCTCCATGACCCACTTTAAGCGTAGTGCAGGCAATTCCTACCTTTACGCCAAAAGTCATCACCATGCTAAATGGATCCGCAACATCCCATGCGGGCAATTCTGTTGACTAAGAAGAGGGAGATATATAGAACCTTTGTAAAGAACAAACCTTTGGCAAAAGGTATGACAGGACCAATTCTATTACATTCAGCACTCAATACAACACCAAGGCGTTTGACACCCAGCGAATTATCCAGCGCAACTGGAATATTTTAAAACAAGATCCTATTCTGAGCCAAGTTTTGCCCATCATTATTATTGTTACTTTTAAACACATACATATATATGTATTTTATTATTTCTTTTTATATCTATACATATAGATGTATACTTTTTAAAGATATAATATATATATAATATATATTTTATGTATGATTTAACATCTGCATTAGTGTCTGCAATTCCACCTCTATCTATATCTGTCTGGTGTTTATTTTACTTTATTTACTCTATTTACTCTATTTAGAGTGCTGAGATGTGGAAAGATAGCCCTTACAGCGAAAGATAATTCGCCCGCAACACTACACCACCCATGTAGTGGTATACTACCCATCCAGCTTCCTATATGTATATCTACTTCAATATATGCATATATTTGGCCCTTTAAGGCTCTGATGAAGAGGATGACCCTCGAAACGCGTTAGCCAACCATTTGAATATCCCTTGTGTGGACAACAACATATATCAATCAATTAAATGTTTAACATTACTTTTACCTATATGTACGAATATGTAGCGTCAACAATTCATGCAACAGGCCACGCACCTTTACTTTTTCTTTCCACCCAGCTTTCACACTGGGGCCACCCGTGCGTTAGCGGTAAAACGCCGCTTGTTTTTATGGCCCTTTACCGCTGTTTAAGTGACGCTGGAAGAAGGGGTTAAAAACGCCCCATATTGCAGCGCTTTCCAAGCACTTTTCAGGCCCATATGTATACAGCATTCCCAAACCGCCCCAAAGATGCTGCTTGCAGGACTTTTTCTAATGTCCCACAAGCGCACCGCCTCAGTATGAAAGCACTCAGGCTTTCACATTCGGGCGGCATGGGAGGCAGTTTTCAGGCACTTTACAGGCGCTATTTCTAGCGCTTAAATGCTTCAGTGTGAAAGGGGTCTAAGACCAAACGAACCGGGTGAAAAATGTTCGAATTAACCTTGCGTACATCCTACCAAAGGCAGTCACTGTTCAAGAATTCAGGCAATCACGGTTGTTTAGGGGGGAGTAGAATTATTTTCTTTCATTCAGTCCGCAGGCTAAACTATGGACTAAATATGTATGGCTAGCCTCATTTAATATTACAAGCACGCTTTTCCAATGAACTTCTAACAATTTCAAAATGAGAGTCAAATGGGACATTCTACAGGGAAGCCAGTGCAGAGCTTGTCAGTCAGTGTAGCAAACCTTCTACATATACGTTTCCCCAGGGCTTGTTTTCTTAGCAGGAGTAGGAGAAATTAATTTGCAATGAAAAGTATTTTCCACTAGAAGGAAATGTGACTTACAACAGAGCAACAAAAAATAACTCAAGAAAATTTAAACATCTATATTTGGTAATGCATTTATACATTAATTATGATTCTACTAAAAAGGTAGTTATGTATTTTTTTAATATTATGTGTTGGCAATAAAACCTTCCAGCTGTCAATTAGGACTCTATTTATCAAATGTTTTTCTCCCAGAATTCATACATTTTCTAAATTTAATCCGATTTAAAAAAGAAAGATTCACAACGTAAATTTTGGGAATCTGGGCTTAGAGAATATGTTACCCCAACATTTCATATTGCTGATGTTGGACCATGTACTTAAAGGGGTTGTAAACCCTCACGGTTTTCCACCTCAATACATTCTACACATTAAGGTGAAAAACCTTTTGTGCTGCAACACCCCCCCAGACCCCCCCTTTTTCGAACCTGAACCTGACCATTCCAGTGACGGGGATGAGCACAGCAGCTCCAGCCGATGTCTTGGTTTCTCATTGGATAGATTGATAGCAGCAGGAGCGATTGGCTCCCACTGCTGTCAATCAAATCCAGTGACATAGGAGCCGGGGGACGGGGCAGAGTCCTGCTGTCTGTGTCAATGGACGCAGCAGCAGGACTCGGAAGCGCGCCCACATGGGTGCCCCCATGGAAAGCGTCTCTCTCCGTGGGCACACACAAATAGAGGAGGAGCGCCTGGGAGGACCCCAGAAAAGGAGGATCAGGCCACCCTGGGCAAAACCCTTGCACAGAGGAGGTAGGTATGACATGTTTGTTATTAAAAAAAAAACAAAAAAAAACAAAGCTTGTTGGAGGTACTTGAAGACTGAGGTTGAGACCACTGGTGTAGAATACCTGAGATCCTGCCAACATGGTCAGTTTTCTGGCTGTAATCAGACTTGTACTGACACCCCCCCCCCCGCACAGTCATTCACTGGGAAGATCAGTGTTCTGTTGTTTCTCCACCCTCTACTCCTTGAGCCACTTATGCAGCTAGAGATTATGTGATCACTTATACATATTTTTTTAACTGAATGGGTTGTTTTACAAGGTACTGTATTTTTTCACATATACAGTACTTTAAATTTGTATGAATCTTGTGATCCCGAAGGATACTTTCGTACAGGTTCACTCTACTCCATTCAGCAGGGGATTTGTCAGCAGATCACTGGCTGAATCAGTGCTGAATGGATGGGTGTCAGTTTTGTGACATCCATGCTTATTCAGTTTGCGTCCACATTTTGATAGGAGACTGTGGCAGACTCGTGATGGCTCTATGGGCAGCTGAATGTAAACTGACTGGTGTCCATTTACATTAGGTTACCACCGTTCTGCCATGTTTAGGCCTGGACCTGGACAGACTTGGTGGTAGATGGATGCAAAATTGACACAAATCCATTTACTGTCCATAGAACGGTCTGTACATAAAATTGACAGATGGACCTGATTGGAAAGCTCTTGTGAAAGGGGTCTTAGTGAGAAAAGATGGTCCGCAACTCCTTGCTTGCTCTTGATCAGAATTTATTGATTCTCCATAAAAGACACAGTAACAGACAGTAGATGTAAACACGTTTCAGCCTTGTGGGCCTTGTTCACTACCAGGGGCCTTAGTGGCTACAAAAATGTAGCCTTAAAGGGCAACTCCACTTTTGCAGGAAAAAAAAGTTAAAAAAAAAAAATCATATAGCATATACAATTGGGACAGTCATATTGTAATTGAATCTTAATAAAATTTACCTTTCCCCTTTCCTTTTCAATTTCTGTAAACTTCAATGCAATATGGCAACCTGGAGGTCTTCTGTACACAGATGGTGTACAGTACCCCCCCCACACACACACACACACACACACACACACACACACACACACACACAAAAATGTGATTTTCTGCTTGTGTAATTGGGTTACTGATTTTCCCAGAAGTCTGCACTAAGATACAAGTCGGATTTTGAGCATCCCCTGCAACGAAAATTTTATTTTTGGTGAGATACTTCCAAAGGGAGATTACACCTAATATAATGCAGACCCTGCAACTTTCCTCATTAGAACCCTGAAAGTGTAGCAGCTGACTGATATGTAAAAAAAAAAAAATCACTCCCATTCACATTCATTTTTCACATGGACACAGATAAACATCTCCAACAACATTTTAAGAAATGCTTGAGTGACTTCAGCTGTTTGTTGCCCATACATATGTTTTTTATTGCTGCTAATTCTCAACTTTATTGAGTGCAAATGATGTCTACAGTCTTTTCATATGCAAAATATTTAGAATGAAAAATTGAGTAACTTATCGCTCTACCCAATCATTCAATTGGTGTTGAGCATCTGTGTCTTTCGGATTTGAATGCATTGGTCTAAAAGCTGGATCTACTGTACATATGGGCACCCAACTGTAATTTCCTCTTAACTATACTGCACAAGTTACTCCAGACTGTACCAGAGTGAGACATATAAAATAACCATATGACTGATAAGCTTTAAGAAGTGCTTTTTTTTGCCAACAAGATAAAATCAGCTCTAATTTTATTTTCTCACATAAAGTTAATCTAGAGCCGAACAGATAATTTTATTGCATCACAAAGCAATTCCACCATGTGAAACAAACTGTTATCTTAAGTTTCACACAGCAATTGTTCAGTAATTCCTGTTCATGGCAACTTTCCAACTCCTCAAGAATGGCTCTGACTGCCAACCATTGAGTTTAAAAAAAAATCACAACAGAAGCTGAAAAGCATTAACTGTCACTCAGTGGTTCACTTCGATGGATGAGACTTTCACACTGGGGAAAGCTGAAGCTTTCTGACTTGTCTTATCCAGAGAAATATCCTATAATGTATAGAGCATCTTTCAGGTCACATCTACACTCCGCAACCATCTTATGAGATGTCCATTGTAAACAACAAGCACAACACCCAAAAATGAGCTCAATGGGATTTAACACAAAGCCTTATTTTGTATTCAGTGCATACTTTTGAATATATTGATCATGCATTGGTAATAAAAAAAAAGTTGTAAATAACTTTAACAAACTTTTTTGCTGCCATCTAGTGGACAAATGGCTATACATACAAAAAAATGAAAATTGCCACTAAATAGTGCATCAAGCTGTCAATAACAATGGTGTCCTCTCCTTTGTAAAAACATGAGATGCTACTTGTCAAAATGTCCAGTATTGGTAAGTCTGGGAAGTTTTTAGCAAATGTCTTTGCTTTGAAGATATATAAAGAATACCAATAAACCTAGTTAAAGCTGCTTTGCAACTAACCCTACAAGGGCTCATCTTGTAACTTGGCTAAGAAGCACAATATGGGTAAGTCTAAAGTGCTGATAAGTAGTCATGCCATCATAGTAGAGATCTTTAAAGCTCACCCCCAAGCAAACACTTAAATACACAGAAACACATATGGGAAGTGTTTTTTCCTCCCAAAGGATTTTTGAATTTAACCATCCAGTCCTGAGATTTATGCAGCCTTGCCATATAGCAGAGAAAGGTTGGGGAGCTGACTTTTTTTATATTGCAGATAAGTAATACATCTAGGTCACCTCCCTGCCCCTAGCCTGTGGGCTGACAATAAAGAAATATCAGAGAATCAATGGGGTCTCTTTCCTTTATTCATACCTCCCAACTTTTTAAGTTGGGAATGAGGGACCATCTATTAGCAAAAGTATGTAGGCATAGGACACACCCCCTACCACGTCCCCTAAAGGAGAATTATACAAAAAAATTATTAGGTAAACCCACAAGTGCTTTCTTTTTACTTCGACTATTCCTTTATACGGGCTTTTGAAGCTTACAAATGCAGCAATTTAGAAATCAGATGACAGGTTTAGCATTGGGAAGCACTTTTTGAAAGAGAAAAAGTGCATTTTATATACAACTATACAGATCAGACCAAAATGAGGGGCCAGTGAGGAGGAAAGAGGGACAGAGGGCTATGCTTTATCTGTCTATCAGAGAATTTCTCATCAGAGCATATATGTGCGGCAGTGCACACTCAGAATAAGTATGTCCCTTTCCCATGCAGAATTCTACTTGAACTACAAGAGGCTGATATCAAGTTAGATGCATGAACCAACACTTTTTTCTTTTAAAATGTATTTAGTTTGTTTTAAATAAATAGATAGCTGCTTTAAGCACTTATTTTTGGGTAAACCAAGGCTTTCTAAAAGCCAATCTACGTGTATATGTATTTTTATGTCCTTTCCCAAAATAGTAAATATCAAGAATTCATTCATACTATATGCAATGACTGACATTTTTCTGCTCTTGATTATAGCCAGTCATTGCAGGGGCCCCTAGAAAACATACCAGGGAACATTTTGCTAACAGTGGGAGGGAATTAGAATGTGAGCCTGCATACAGAGTGCAGAAGTACAGTATGTAATATACATAGTTCAGGGGTCTGGGGTAGGTAATGTACATAGTGCTATAAGCTGCAATATATTACATTTGTGCTTTTGAGTTTAGATACTGTACCGTTTAAATTAAATCTAATAGTATAATATTTTTTATTGGACCACTACAACTATTTTTAGTATTTTTTAAAGAACCATTACATACAGAATAACTTATGTAAAAGTACTAATATTTCATTGAGAATTACATTAAGTATAAAAGATATAAAAAAAACAATTTCTGTGCAGTCATCAAAACACTTGATTTTATTTTACTTTAGTATACTGTGTATCCTGTTGTTGTAGATTGTTTGTAATTTTTTGTCTGAAAGGGCTAATACTTTAGTATTTTTCTAAGGAAATACTAAACAAGAATTCAGTTGTGTGTATCGAAATTCCAGTGGATTGCAATGCAATGTTGTGTGTATCAACACTATGCACTAAAAAAAGTAGAGCATGTCCTTGTTTATGTGATGGGCAAGGTTGCCCACCACAGCCCATCGCATACGGTGTGAACGAGCCCTTGCATATGTTTCCGTTGCCATAACTGAAAGCTTAGTTGAAGAAATAAATGATTAATATACAGTACATTGAATTATCATTTAAATTTAGAGAAATATTTCTGTGCTTATCCAAATAGATATTGTATCTCTAAAGATGTGTCTGCATGTATACAACATAATTCAAAGGGTGTTCATACATTGTATAAGACATATATGGCAAAATTAGCCGCTCGAAAATTATATTGCTGTGTATTTATTATACACCTTGGGGGGGTGGGGGGGAATGACTCCTGATGTTTCTGAATCATCCAAATGTCATTGATGTTGGAGAGAAACTGAGTTTACCAGCTCAAGGACATGTCCCTTGCTTTTTTTCAGTTATACTCTAAGTTCCAATACTCTGGTAAATGGATTGGCAAAGTCGCATTAGGTCATAGTTTCAGTGGGCTCCCTTCCCTGGGCATTGTTAAGAACTCAGTGAAAGATTAAAGGACACATATCCTACAACAGTATATTTGTTATCCTTTCTTAAAGTGATTGTAAACGATCTCCTTGTAAAACAACCCATTCTGTTAAAAATTTAAATCAAAAGCAAACATTTTTATAGATATAAAAAACATTATAAATACCTTTTTTCCTATTTTTATAAGTGATCACATTCCCTCAGCTCTCAGCTGCATAAGCGCTGGGGGGAGGAGAAACAACTGTACACTGATCTTTCCAGTGAAAGGCTGTGCAGGAGGTACATGTCAGGACAAGTCTGATTATTGAAGTAGAGCAGTCTGAGCTCCAAGCACAGCTAGAGAACTGACCACAATGTGCTCTCCTGCCTATTGTGGTCAGTTTTTAACAGGAAAGCGGAAGGATTGGCAGAAACACCAGGGATTTCACACAAAGGAAGCAACAAAAAGAGAACAGGATACTTTCTGATAGAAGTACAGTACATGGTGTAGCAGGCACATACCAGGAATTTGAAATGCTGAGGTAACAAACACTTTAATGTTTTGACATTTGTCCATACAATTTCTCACCTGCAGTTTTTGGATCTAGATCCAACATGATGTTTCAAAGAAGCTCCTATGTATTCCTGGGAGGGTTCCAATAATATAATTTAAAAAAGAATCAGTTGTCAGAAATCCTGGAGGTTAATTCTAGTTTTGGAAAATATCCATATAATCTTCTAAACAAAACAACTCTTAATAGAAAAAAATCAAGATTTGAGCTGGTGGCCTATCAAAAGATAAGCCAATGTATTGTGCATGGCAGTCTATTTATATTAATAGATCATGGCAGTGGAAGTAATACCCTTACATCGGTTTTCTCTAATCCCCTTTCAGTTCAATACCATCTGGTGAATTAGAGTTTTATGGGTTAACTGCAGTCTGTACAAAGCAATGTACCTGTAAAATTCCACTACAAAAATTGGAGCAATTGATGCAAGACGTAAAACTTTGTAACAGTAATACGTGATTACTTTCTTGTATTCTTACATTCTTGTTCATTATAACTTAGACAGGTTTCTGGGACTTGCACATAATCACGGAATTTTTACGTGATTGTCACTGTCACACTGACTAATGCACATTTTTATCTCCCATTAATCAGAACATTGCTGACAAGGACTGAACACTTTTTTCCACAGAACAATAGCTTCATCTTGTCCAGAAAGGAACTGCACCTGTTGGATTAACTTATCAACAAACAATTACCGTATCTTAGCTCGGCAACACAAGGGAGGCCATATGACTTCCTGGATAAAATGCCTTAAATGTATTCTTAGAAGAGCAAAGAAATTTCACGTAGAAGCAACTTGCAAACTGATTGTCATCTTCCTTCCGCCTTTTGTATTCTGTCAGTGTGTGTCTTTTTAAGTTTTCAGCAGGTTTGTTTCCACCAGAATTCCTCACATTCCACAAGCAGCCATGTCCTTGTTTCCAGAACACTTGTTTCCTAGGGTATCTTAAGATGCTAAATGTTCATAATTACAGAAGATGTTCCTATAACCTGGTTAAGACACTACAAGAAAGAGGTTTTAGGTACCACTCTGCCATATACAGGTGAACCATAGCAACAACCATGAATACTCCTATTTTTGTAAGCAATTCAAACAACTCAAGTAATGCTTGCCATATAATTAGGCAAAGTAACATTGTCCTTGTGAGTAATTTTTCCAGTTTTTGAGTACTTGTTTAGGTGTTTTTCATGTGTTTTTCAAGAGTTTGTTTCTAGAGATGGGCTTGGCACAGGGAGGAAAGCAGTTCTATAGGAGGACAACAATCCTCCAGCTATAAAAATGCATGCAAAAATGCACACAAAGACATCTATCGCACTTTTCTAGGCATTTCCATTGAAGTCTATGGGATCAAAAATGCCTAAATAAGCTAAAAAAAGCTCATGGACTTTTTCAAACGTAGGGTGTAGAACGTAGAGAGACTTAGCGTAAAAGTGTGAACAGGGACAATTAGAAAGAATAGGCTCCTGCGGAGTCAGGCATAGTTAGGCATTGAAAAATTAGCAAAAAAATGCTCATGAGTGAATGGGGGCTTAAAGTGTCTGCAATTGTATTTTTATTTTTTTCGAAAAGAAAAGATGTGATCAGTTCAAGACGTACTTGTAATTTAACATGTTTAATAATGCCAATGGGGATGTAGCAATCATGACTTTAGCAGGTAAATCTCTCATTTCCTTTCATTATAGATGAGACATTTGTTTGCCACTAAACGGCCTTTCTTAAATACAAAGTAGCCCAGCAGATAGTAACGATCCTACAGACATATGATGAACTAAACCTGATCCAGCTGCTTACACTCAGAACAGGAAATCTTCAAAAGTCTGTAAGCAGTCTGCAACATTTCCAGATATCCCTTGACTAAGTCTTCTGTGGGGAAGGATCAGTTGGACTGGTTGGATTTCCTAGCTGGCCAATACAAGCACACCTGTTTATGTACATCTAAAAAGCTATTTAATGTCTGATGGCAGCTTAAGACTACAGTTAATCAGGTTTGTAAAGTCATACAGATATAACTATTTAGTTGAAAAAGAATTAAAAAATTTGAGTGGGGACTATGGGGAACAAAATGTGGCCAATGCCACATTTCTCCTTCTCTGTCTTTAATAAGTAAATAGTGTATTGGTCTGGTTATTAAAATCTGTGACACACAAATCTCTCTACTTCAGTCACACTGTCCCCCCCCTCACCTTGAAAAGAGCACATATAAGAGCATTCCCTATGCACTTCATGTACACATTGCAGTAAGGCAAAGTCTGGATGTTTAACCTGATTTATGTGCCCAGTTTAACACAGATAATAAAAAGCAGTTTACTAAAAATAAAGAAAATAATACGTTTTCAGCACCAAGAATGTCCATTCATTACTGAAGTAATTTGTATAGATCCAGCATTAGAAAGTCTTTGCCAAATGTTCCATCACAGTTCATTTTCTTGTAGCAGTATTTAGTTGATTATGATGTCTGTTTCACGTTTATTTATCTTTATTGGATTCTTGTTTATTGATTGGGTTGGGACCACCGTACAAGGGTAATTTTACGTTGTTGGTGCTTCTTGAAAAATGAGCTTGGGTTCTCTTATTGTCAAATGTCATGTGTCCATTGTGATGTTTTATAAGCTGTTTGCCTGAAGGGTGATGTATCTATCTATTTATCAGCTACTTATTTTTAGATCCTTAAAAGTAAATTACCATTGAAATTCTTACTCATGCATATAGAAAGCCTTTGCGATCACTGAAAAAGATATTGAATTTTACATTAAAAGTATGTATGAATAGCAAAAAAAGGTTAATGGGGAATGTAGGTTTTTCATAGGGGGCAGTACCTTGCCTAAAATATACAGTATGTGCATCTTATATTTTTTAAGGGCATCAGGAACCAACTTTGTTAGGCCAGCCAGACACATTATAATTTATATGACATATTACAAACAAGAAATATTGTGACAAAAGTATTAAGGAAAATAGTAGGGTAAAGTTCAGACTAAAGGCTAAGTTCACCTTTAAAGAAATGGACTACACAGTCAAGGGGACTCAGTAGGTTAAAACACAGTGTGCACTTTTGAAAAATATTGTTTATTGTATTTGCCATACCTGTAGGCCATCGGTAACACAGCGGTCAGACTTTAATGAACAGGATCCGACTTGAGATGAGTGCAGCTTGGGTCTGGGATGGATTTGTTTTTTTTTTTTCAATACATTTTGCAGTGCTAACATTGCCTCTGAGCACAAGTTGCATGTCCCAAGTTGGATCAGTTAAGATGCTGATCTGACTTGGATACGACTTCAATGATATTCAATGGGCTGAAATCAGACCAAAGTCAGGCCAAAGTAGTGCAGGAACCATTTCCAAAGTCAGACTGACACAAGTCGGACAAGTTAAGATGGTTCTCATAGGGAATCATTGATTTATACACGTCATGCGACGTGCTCTTAAAGTTGGAGTGTATGTCGCACCAGTGTGAACCAGGTCTCGAATATAAATAAAGGCATGTGGAATAAAATTAGGGGTTCATATACTTAAAGTTCACCACACACATATATAGTTTTGGAAAATTTAATCTGTGCAAATATTGTATAGTGAGATTGTGATGAATGTGGCGAGTTTAGCATTATCATTACAAGCTCTAAAGACTAGTACACACAACTCGGATCGGAGCCACTGTACTAACAATCCGATTGGCTGAGAGCACTGACCGGGAGTCGGTCGGCAGACCTTTTTCAGTCATGACATCGACAAGTCGGCTTCTGCTGGACCGCCTGCAGTACACACGGGCCGAATTTCGCTCGACATATGGCCTGTGTGTACTGGACTTAAGACTATACAATTATCTGAGCAAGCAACCTTCTAGAATAAGTATCCTTTATGTGCCAATTACATTTTCACGCAATTTCGCTTTAGTGTAGGTGTTTCAGACTCAGCGCAAACAAAGGTCCAAAATGAGTGGCGCACTTTTTAAACATATGCAGGTATGTCAATATTCATAGCAATTTATTATGTAGATTTCATACAGAAAATAAACCTATCTTCAACTTACATTATAAATAAAAGTCTCAACAGATCAGCAACTACAAACAACGGGACAGTTTTGATAAATGTTTCTCTATGACTTCTTAAAGGTCACACTTGTGTAATTCCAGAAAAATATTGCAGTATTTTGGTAATTAACATTCCAGGTAACGCAAACTCACAATTTTCAATTCTTGAGGAAAGATTTTCTGAAGTATTCTGAAAATGTTACATAAGGAAGGATAGGTTTTATGCAGAACATCTGGGGCTTCATTCAGTTGAAATATTAATAGACTAGGTGTGAAGAGTGTATATTAGCCTACTAGTCTATTGTCAGTCATACATATATGGGGCTTAGTTATAAAACAGGGAAAGTGACCATCGCCAATCATTCACTGGTCGCGAAGAAATCACTCTCATTTAAAACACATGTACCTGGAAGATTCACAGTGAATGTTTGGTGAATGTTAGATTCACTCCTTTTATAAAACCAATTTTTCCAAAACTGAGCTTATAATATTTCCTTCCCCACTGCCCCGCCTCAAACATTTCCATCAATGGTATAACATTCAGTTCCTTCCCTCAAGCCAGGGTGCTAGGTGTAATCCTGGATTCTGACCTATCCTTTTGGCCCCACATCCAATCACTATCCAAATCTTGTCTCCTTAACCTCTGTAACATTTTCAAAATGTGCCCCTTCTAACTACACCAGGAATTCACTCCCTAATGATCCTTTGTCATGACTGTTGCAACTCCCTCCTCATTGGCCAACCATTACACGGGCTATACTGCCTTCAGTCTGTCTTGAATGCTGCTGCCAGACAGATCCACCTTTTTAAAGTGCACCACAAATCTCAGCCAGTTCTTGCACTAGCTTTTGCTCACCCAACGAAAAAAAAAATACAAAATACTAACAACTTATAAAGCTAACCACAGCTCTACCCTGTGCTACATCAACAACCTCATCTCCAAATATTACTCAAACCATCCTCTTTGCTCCTCCCAGGACCTCCTGTTCTCTAGACCCCTCCTTACCCTCTCCTATGCTCATCTCCAGGACTTCTCCAGAGCCTCTTACATTCTCGGGAACTCCCTATCCCAATTAGTCTGGTTCTCTCCTATTCTGTTTGCTTTTAGGTGTTAACTGAAAACGAATCTCTCCTGCTTCCACCTATTAAACTGTATTTTTATATTACTCAGGAGTAGGGCCCTTCTAACTCTTTTGTCTTGAATTAAATTGTAACTATATTGTCTCCCTTTATTTTGTAAAGCTCTACGCAAGCTATAAACAGGCGCTATATAAATCCTGTATAAAAAAAGATTATTATTAATAATAATTTGACAACAAAAAATTGCCAAGTGTTCATCCAATTGTGGTTCTTTCATTTGATCTTTTAATATCTATACACAGTAAAATGGCCTTTTTTAAGTGGATGGATTTATCTATGAGTAATATTGGTGTGGCCATCAAATAAGTACTTGGCACTCTGACACATAACACCAACATCTTCCTAGAGCTTGCAGGTTAAAATACATCTATTCCATCCATGTAAAATACAGTCAAATGATCAGAAAAACTGCTAGATCTGCAACAATTTCAAAACATTTAGCAACTACACTTACAGTATATATTGTATTTCCTTACTTTATTTTAAAAATAATATATGTACAAATCTTATGTGGAACAGAGATACATCATGCAGATTTCATAAAATGCTTATAGAGTATTCTGTAGAAAATGAAGACATTTAAACATACAAGAATATACTGTGTATACAGTATATATATATATATATATATATATATATATATATATATATATACAGTCAGGTCCATAAATATTGGGACATCGACACAATTCTAATCTTTTTGGCTCTATACACCACCACAATGGATTTGAAATGAAACAAACAAGATGTGCTTTAACTGCAGACTTTCAGCATTAATTTGAGGGTATTTACATCCAAATCAGGTGAACGGTGTAGGAATTACAACGGTTTGTATATGTGCCTTCCACTTTTTAAGGAACCAAAAGTAAAGGGACAATTGGCTGCTCAGCTGTTTCATGGCCAGGTGTGTGTTATTCCCTCATTATCCCATTTACAAGGAGCAGATAATAGGTCCAGAGTTCATTTCAAGCGTGCTATTTGCATTTGGAATCTGTTGCTGTCAACTCTCAATATGAGATCCAAAGAGCTGTCACTATCAGTGAAGCAAGCCATCATTAGGCTGAAAAAACAAAACAAACCCATCAGAGAGATAGCAAAAACATTAGGTGTGGCCAAATCAACTGTTTGGAACATCCTTTAAAAGAAAGAAAGAATGCACCGGTGAGCTCAGCAACACCAAAAGACCCAGAAGACCACGGAAAACAACTGTGGTGGATGACCGAAGAATTCTTTCCCTGGTGAAGAAAACACCCTTCACAACAGTTGGCCAGATCAAGAACACTCTCCAGGAGGTAGGTGTATGTGTGTCAAAGTCAACAATCAAGAGAAGACTTCACCAGAGTGAATACAGAGGGTTCACCACAAGATGTAAACCATTGATAATTCTCAAAAACAGGAAGGCCAGATTAGAGTTTGCCAAACAACATCTAAAAAAGCCTTCACAGTTCTGGAACAACATCCTATGGACAGATGAGACCAAGATCAACTTGTACCAGAGTGATGGGAAGAGAAGAGTATGGAGAAGGAAAGGAACTGCTCATAATCCAAAGCATACTACCTCATCAGTGAAAAATGGTGGTGGTAGTGTCATGGTGTGGGCATGTATGGCTGCCAATAGAACTGGTTCTCTTGTATTTATTGATGTTGTGAGTGCTGACAAAAGCAGCAGGATGAATTCTAAAGTGTTTCGGGCAATATTAGTTGCTCATATTCAGCAAAATGCTTCAGAACTCATTGGACGGCACTTCACAGTGCAGATGGACAATGACCCGAAGCATACTTCGAAAGCAACCAAAGAGTTTTTAAGCAAAAGAAGTGGAATTTTATGCAATGGCCAAGTCAATCACCTGACCTGAATCCGATGGAGCATGCATTTCACTTGCTGAAGACAAAGCTGAAGGGAAAATGCCCCAAGAACAAGCAGGAACTGAAGACAGTTGCAGTAGAGGCCTGGCAGAGCATCACCAGGTATGAAACCCAGCGTTTGGTGATGTCTATGCATTCCAGACTTCAGGCTGTAATCGACTGCAAAGGATTTGCAACCAAGTATTAAAAAGTGAAAGTTTGATGGATGATTGTTAATCTATCCCAGGGGTCTTCAAACTACGGCCCTCCAGTTGTTCAGGAACTACAATTCCCATCATGCCTAGTCATGTCTGTGAATGTCAGAGTTTTACAATGCCTCATGGGACGTGTAGTTCTGCAACAGCTGGAGGGCCGTAGTTTGAGGATCCCTGATCTATCCCATTACTTTTGGTCCCTTAAAAAGTGGGAGGCACATATACAAACTGTTGTAATTCCTACACTGTTCACCTGATTTGGATGTAAATACCCTCAAATTAAAGCTGAAAGTCTGCAGTTAAAGCACATCTTGTTTGTTTCATTTTAAATCAATGGTGGTGGTGTATAGAGCCAAAAAGATTAGAATTGTGTCGATGTCCTAATATTTATGGACCTGACTGTGTGTATATATATATATATATATATATATATATATATATAAACTATTTTTCTTGCTTGGCGCTGAACTGTCCTGACAATATATCACCTCTGCTCAGTTCTCTTTTTGATTGTTTTTCCCAGTCTTTGTTTATGTGACTGCACATGAAATAAGACTTTTTCATTGTTGTCAATACATTGTGATGCTCACTACAAACTCTCCGGGCATATTTGATCTATTTTGTGCTTGACCTTTAATTCTCATCAAATCAAAGCCTTTGCAGCTCCAGTCTAGGACTTAGCTGACATATACCCAGGTCAAGAAGATGGACAACCCTAGCAATCAAGCAGGTTACTTTGTCTATTGTTTAACGCCCTCTCTACAGTTTGTCATATCTGGAACAGATCCACACGTCCTAATGCCTTTTAGGCTTCTTTGTGAATAGGCTTTGAAGCTAAACATATAGCTTATTTTAGATTGATTCAACAAGCAAGGATATCTTCTTAAACTGAGGTCATGAACTAGAGAAATGTGGCAGAGGCACCTTAAAAAACAATTTCAGCAGAATATTATACACATAGCTCGAAACTGTCCCTAATTTCGAGGGACTGTCCCTGATTTGGAGCAATGTCCCTCTGTTCCTCTTTTCCCCTCATTTGTCCCTCATTTTGGTTCAATCTATATAGTTGTACATAAAATGCACTTTTTATCTTTCAAAAAGTGTTTCCCAGTGCTAAACCTTTCATCCAAATAATAAATTGCTGGATTTTGTAAATTTTAAAAGCCAATATAAAGGAATAGTAGTGGTAAAAAAAGTCCCTTGTGGATCTAATTAACATTTTTTTGGGGTTAATTCTCCTTTAAGGGGGTGTGGCAGGGGCGTGTCCTATGCCTACATACATTTGCTAGTAGATGTCCCTCATTCTCATCTCAAAATGTTGGGAGGTATGTATACATAACTTGGGTGAATGTAAATATATATATGACATACCTGACCGAAGACACTGCTACTCCAGTAATCTCCACTTGCTTCTGGGTTGCGTGCTGAGTGGCCAGCCAGAACCGATGCCATTTAGAGAATGCTTTGCATTTTCTGATTGAATGCAAAGCATTCTTTGATTGGACAAGGTGGAGCTTGTGAGTTCATTGCCCGCCTCCCCACCACGCCCAATCAGAGAATGCTTTGCATTCATTTAAAAATGCAAAGCATTCTCTAAATGGGGCCCGTGCCAAGCAGCTGAGATTCTGTGTTCACAGTGCAGTAGAGCAACCACTTGGTGAGGGACCTAGAAGCAAATAGAGATCACTGAAGTAGCAGGGTCTACTTCAGTTATTTCCAGCTTCAAGTGGCATTGGCCAGCTATGTTATATACATGGTTACATTTATCTATTTAACTACATACCGATGCCTGGAAATATTCTTTAAGTGCTTATGTACACAGACATTGCTGTCACACACTGTCTTTTACAATTAAGTACAGTGCAGCTCTGCAGAGCAAATCTATCTCCAACAGGACATGCTACATTTAAAGAAATGCCACCCAAATCAGGCCAAACAAGGCCACAGACAATGAGGTACATATAAATCTACTGCCCTGCATTTGAGGTCCATTCCACATGCATGTCAAAAGTAGGAAAACAATGCCCATGTACACAAGCCCCAAAATGGACCTGGAACCTACTTGAAGCAGCCCACAAAACCCAGGTTTAAACAGAAATACCATATGCACAAGGAAACATGAACAGACAGCTTCCCGACACAGAATTTTGTAGCAAGGGACATTTTTTTGCTAACCATTTCTACATGATCACATACAACTTACTAGAATAGTACTTTTTATAGTATTTCAGTCTCAGTTGGGGAATATAATGCTTTCATACAGGGAATATGTAAAAATAACTGAATGCTGCAATTCCATTTTTACTTCACTTGTAGTTTTTTAGACAAGTCTGCTTTAACTGGTTCCCGACCGGCGCACGCCGATGTACGTCGGCAGAATGGCACGGCTGGGCAAATGGGCGTACCTGTACGTCCATTTGAATTCCCTGCTGTGCCGTTGCGTGCGTGCCGCCGGCGGCGTAGACGCGCGCCGGCCGGGAGCTCCGTGAGTCGGGTCGCGGGTCCCGCGGACTCGATCGCCGCGAGGATACCCGCGATCGCCTCACATCTCCCCTTTCTGCCTAGTGACAAGTGTCACTCGATCTCTGCTCCCTGTCATTGGCAGCAGAGATCAGTGACATCACACACCAGCCCATCCCCCTGACAGTTAGAAATCACTCCCCTAGGACACACTTAACCCCTCCCTGCCCCCTAGTGGTTAACCCCTTCACTGCCAGTGTCATTTACACAGTAATCAATGCATTTTTAATCGTACTGATCGCTGTATAAATGACAATGGTCCCAAAAATGTGTCAAAAATGTCCGACATGTCCGCCATAACGTCGCAGTCACAATAAAAATCGCTGATCGCCGCCATTTCTAGTAAAAAAAAAAAATTTTTAATAAAAATGCTATAAAACTATCCCCTATTTAGTAAACGCTATAACTTTTGCGCAAACTAATCAATCAAGGCTTATTGCGATTTTTTTTTTACCAAAAATATGTAGAAGAATACGATCGGCCTAAACTGAGGAAAAAAAAATTTTTTATATATTTTTGGGAGATATTTATTATAGCAAAATGTAAAAAATAATGCGTTTTTTCAAAATTGTTTTTTATATTGTTTATAGCGCAAAAAATAAAAATTGCGATCAAATACCACCAAAATTTTGTTTGGGAGCCACGTCGCACGCCTGCGCAATTGTCAGTTAAAGCGACGCAGTGCCGAATCACAAAAAATGCTCTGGTCAGGAAGGGGGTAAAATCTTCCGGGGCTGAATCGGTTAAAGGAAAAATCAATTTTCTAAAATAAATATATTAGATATGTACTGTTAACTACTACACAATCCATTGTGTGATTTATGTTATTAAAAGTACAGTGGGGCAAAAAAGTATTTAGTCAGCCACCAATTGTACAAGTTCTCCCACTTAAAAAGATGAGAGAGGCCTGTAATTGTCATCATAGGTATACCTCAACTATGAGAGACAAAATGTGGAAACAAATCCAGACAATCTGATTTTTGAAAGAATTTATTTGCAAATTATGGTGGAAAATAAGTATTTGGTCACTTACAAACAAGCAAGATTTCTGACTCTCACAGACCTGTATCTTCTTCTTTAAGAGGCTCCTCTGTCCTCCACTCAATTCCTGTATTAATGGCACCTGTTTGAACTTGTTATCAGTATAAAAGACACCTGTCCACAACCTCAAACAGTCACACTCCAAACTCCACTATGGTGAAGACCAAAGAGCTGTCGAAGGACACCAGAAACAAAACTGTAGACCTGCACCAGGCTGGGAAGACTGAATCTGCAATAGGCAAGCAGCTTGGTATGGAAAAACAACTGTGGGAGCAATAATTATAAAATGGAAGACATACAAGACCACTGATAATCTCCCTCGATCTGGGGCTCCACGTAAGATCTCACCCCGTGGGGTCAAAATGATCACGAGAACGGTGAGCAAAAATCCCAGAAACACATGGGGGGACCTAGTGAATGACCTGCAGAGAGCTGGGACCAACGTAACAAAGGCTACCATCAGTAACACACTACGCTGCCAGGGACTCAGATCCTGCAGTGCCAGACGTGTCCCCCTGCTTAAGCCAGTACATGTCCGGGCCCATCTGAGGTTTGCTAGAAAGCATTTGGATGATCCAGAAGAGGATTGGAGGAATGTCATATGGTCAGATGAAACCAAAGTAGAACTGTTTGGTAGAAACACAACTCGTCATGTTTGGAGGAGAGAGAATGCTGAGTTGCAACCAAAGAATACCATACCTACTGTGAAGCATGGGGGTGACAACATCATGCTTTGGGGCTGTTTCTCTGCAAAGGGAACAGGACGACTGATCCGTGTACATGAAAGAATGAATGGGGCCATGTATCATGAGATTTTGAGTGCAAACCTCCTCCCATCAGCAAGGGCATTGAAGATGAAACGTGGCTGGGTCTTTCAGCATGACAATGATCCCAAATACACTGCCCGGGCAACGAAGGAGTGGCTTTGTAAGAAGCATTTCAAGGTCCTGGAGTGGCCTAGCCAGTCCCCAGATCTCAACTCCATAGAAAACCTTTGGAGGGAGTTGAAAGTCCGTGTTGCCCAGCAACAGCCCCAAAACATCACTGCTCTAGGGGAGATCTGCATGGAGGAATGGGTCAACCTACCAGCAACAGTGTATGACAACCTTGTGAAGACTTACAGAAAACGTTTGACCTCTGTCATTGCCAACAAAGGATATATAACAAAGTATTGAGATGAACTTTTGATATTGACCAAATACTTATTTTCCACCATAATGTGTAAATAAATTCTTTCAAAAATCAGACAATGTGATTGTCTGGATTTGTTTCCACATTTTGTCTCTCGTAGTTGAGGTATACCTATGATGACAATTACAGGCCTGTCTCATCTTTTTAAGTGGGAGAACTTGCACAATTGGTGGCTGACCAAATACTTTTTTTGCCCCACTGTATGTGCTTACAGATAGATCCAAGTATTTGTAAGTTTATAATCAGCTTGAAAAAATGTGTCACTAGCGCAAAAAAATATATATATATATGATACGTGACTTTGTCTTTAAATGTCAGATCTGCTGCAGTTATAAATCCCCACCAATACAGTGGGGTAGATAGTATTGTAATAAAAAGTGTAGCTGCGCTGACCCTAAAGTGATATATATACCTTACCACGTGAACAATTTTTATCTGTGATTCATGAAAAATTATTAATACATTCATTCATCAAAACTCAGAATAGTACAAACTAAAATAAAAGAAATGACCAAAATGAAAAATCATGTATTAACAATAGTCCCAATTATCCTCTTCACAAGCTGCTTATCCGAATCCCACGTGCACAAATTCACATCCGTTATTGGAAAACTTTTCACCAATTCGTGAAGCACCACCACCTTCTAAAATGGACACTCACCAGAAACAGGGAAAATGCGCCTTTGGTTTATGCTGGGTTAACCACTCCACTCTTATAGGTATATCTGATGTTCCCCAAATTGTTTGCCAATGGTTACTCCTTACACCTCCACATTAGTCTCGGTATCTCATAATAAGCAGACATTCATCATTGCGCAACATATTTAAAAATTTATTAAATCAATTAATTAAAATATAGTATGTACACTCACAAATCCAGTGCCTTTAGACCGGTACTGAGTCTTTCCAGCAGTGTATTTTTGGCCCTAGCTTGCGCCATTCCGTCTCCCGGGATCGGCGTGCAGGCCAAGCCTCGATCTGGTATGGGTTGGGGCAGGAAGTGACGTCAGCTTTTACCCAGAAGCCTCTATGCGTTTTGCATCCAATCAAGCGTCATCAGGAAGCCTTATAATCAGCTTGGCAAATTTTATCAGAGGGTTAGATCGCCAGATCGCCATTACCGAAAAAACAATTTTTGAAGATAAGGGGAATCTGTACATAAAAAGAAACTGTACAGCTATGACTAAAGTTGAATAATGCTCTTGCTATAGTCGTAGGCCATTAATATACCTCCCAAAGCCTGGCTGGAATACTCCCAAGACATTGTTAGGACACTGCTAAGTGAGGTCCAGTCTTTAATGCTCATCTCCTCCATCACAGTCTCAAACTCTGAGCTCAGAGCAACCACATGAGGGGAGAGAAAAAGCATGTGAGGGGGGTTGAATTAGAGAAAGGCTTCCCCCATCCATATGACTGGTCCAGCGCTGTCGCCTCTGAAGTGTTCCCATCTGCAATCTCATGCTCACCTCCTGCATGTACAGTGCAGGGTAATAGCCTAGACCATACGTGATGACGCAGAGGAACCACCCACAGCCTGGAACTTCATGTAGAAGAGAATAGTGTTGCGGTCTACAGACCGAAGGATTGGGTAAGTAATACACCTTCTGAAAGCACCCATAGACTAAACATTTAAAGCTGAATTCCAACTTTCTTTTCACTAGAAAAAATGGAATGATCAATCTCAGCATAGACCATATCTTTGTAACATGTTTCTCTGTTGTCTACAGATCCCCTGATATTCTTGGTTTAGTTGTGGCTTTGTATCATGTGACACTCTCTATAGCCTGCTGATAGACTCTGTCCCTTCCAAAGCCACTTCCTGCAGCAGCTTGAGTCTATACACTCCCCTCTATAGTCTTTCCGACTCTGCAAATGATGTAAGTTTATTCACAGCTCTGTGGTGGGTAGGATTGAATACATCCTAATTAGCATTCAATCTCGGCCAGTCACACCTACAAAAAGAGTCCAAGCCTCCAAAGTCCCACCTCACAGATCACAGCATTATTCAAGAAGGAAACCCATTCATACACAGCCTGTTCTGAAAGCTAGCTGTACTGCTGCTGGGCAGAATTGAGTGGATCACAATTAGAATTTAATCCTGTCCAGTTAAATATCCCAACCAGTGTGAACAGGGAGAGTCCCACCCCTCAGATCCCACCCTCCCAGAGCCCTGCTCTCTGTGAAGTTATTTATTTACATATGAAGGAAACACCTTCATAATAACCTCCCATAGCCCTTCCTCTGTAGTCTTGCAGTAAGCCATTATTCTTTGGTATGCTGCAAGAGAAGAATGACACAGGAGGAAGTATGACACATTTACACCTTCCACCACCCACATGAAGGCCCAGAGATGCCCACAGTGACCCTGGGACCCACCCACATCAACTCCCAGAACTGATACAAGTGACTCCCATAGCCCGCCATGATGCTACAGAGGCTCAAAGGATCATGGTAGATGTACTATCAGAACTGAAAAAGGAAGGAAACAGGAAGTCAGAGAACTTAGAAATTCAGACAGGAAGAGGAGTGACATCACAGACACAGAAACCTGTTGTATACAGGTAAAGGAGGTAAGTTACACACAAACTGATAGTGGAGTTGTGATTCATTTACATGCACAATGCATCTGTTGTTTGGGGGAGGAAAAGCTAGAGTTCTTCTTTAACCCTTTGCAGTGTTGGGGGCAGTCTGCTTCCTGTAGTTCAGCTTTAAACATTGACTGTGGCTCTTTTGAAAAAAACACATTGACCTCACTCATTCTCCCAGTGGAATTTGAGCTGGACCTTTTAATTATAAAAATTGCAGCTCATCTTTGGAATGTCTCCTTCCCTTCTCTCCACCCTTGTATTTCTTCTTAGCTTATCCTATTTCTACTCTTTGTCAGTACATGCATTTTACCTCACCCTTGTCCTCTTCCTAGCTTGCTACAATGATAGACATAGGCTTCCTCTAAGATACTACTTGTTGGACCTCTTAGGCCGTCCATACACGGTTAGAACCATTAATGGGCAGGCTGAATGTACTAAGTTGATCAATTGATCAACTTGGGTACAACCAGCCTGCCAAATTCACTTCTGATTATTGCAAGTGGTTGCTATAGGCGCTAGCGATAATCACTGTCTCCCGCCCACCCCCACTCCCCTCCCGGGTGAAGACAACTGCTCAGCAGGAAGGATTCCCCTTGAGAATTTGCACCCTCTATGGGCTGCCTTACCCAGTGACCTAATTTTTTTTTTACGGTTTATCTTCATGTGATGCCTGTAATTAGGTTGTCTATAAATGGAATCTTTAACTTCATGTATGTCACAGTTGACCATCTTTTTCCTCAAATTGTAATGTTCTCCTACTTTGACTGCTGAGAACATAAAATCAATAAATATTATAAAAAAAAAAATAAAATTGCCTGGACTTGGACTTTAAAGCTGCACTCCTGGAAAAAAAATGTTGTTTGCCACCCCACTTACTACTAGGGATGAGCCGAACACCCCCCGGTTCGGTTCGCACCAGAACCCGCGAACGGACCGAAAGTTCGCACGAACGTTAGAACCCCATTGACGTCTATGGGACTCGAACGTTCGAAATCAAAAGTGCTCATTTTAAAGGCTAATTTGCATGGTATTGTCCTAAAAAGGGTTTGGGGACCCGGGTCCTACCCCAGGGGACATGTATCAATGCAAAAAAAACTTTTAAAAACGGCCGTTTTTTCGGGAGCAGTGATTTTAATGATGCTTAAAGTAAAAAAAAAAAGTGAAATATTCCTTTAAATATCGTACCTGGGGGGTGTCTATAGTATGCCTGTAAAGTGACGCGTGTTTCCCATGTTTAGAACAGTCCCTGCACCAAATGTCATTTTTAAAGGAAAAAATCTCATTTAAAACTGCTTGCGGGTTTAATGTCATGTCGGGTCATGGCAATATGGATGAAAATCAGTGAGACAAACGGCATGGGTACCCCCCAGTCCATTACCAGGCCCTTTGGGTCTTGTATGGATATTAAGGGGAACCCCGCACCCAAATTAAAATAAGGAAAGGTGTGGGGCCACCAGGCCCTATATACTCTGAACAGCAGTGCAAACAAGACAGGGACTGTAGGTTTGTTGTTAAGTAGAATCTGTTTGTAATTTTGAACATTTTTAACGTGTTTAGCTCCAGCCAAAAAATCTTTTCTAAGCTTTTTGGAAAACATAGGGAAGGGTTATCACCCCTGTGACATTTGTTTTGCTGTCTTTCCTCCTCTTCAGAAGATTTCACCTCACTTTTTTGTCCCAATGAAAAATGTTTTTTGAAAATTTGGGTTTTTTTGTGGAACAAGGATTGGAAAGCATCAGTGGAAAGGAGAAATTGTTTTCCCATATTAACTCTTACAGGAGAGAATTTCCCTTCCTAGGGGTAGATTTCATCTCACTTCCTGTTGTCTCCTTCCGTTTGCAAGTAGGAGTCATTTGTAAGTTAGATGTTTGAAAGTAGGGTCCTGCCCTATATACTCAGCAGAAATTTGGGCCTTAGGTATTGCTGTGGCCACAACACTGTAAGCCCTCACAGGGCCCTGCTGTGAAATATTAGATCAAGAATTGTAATTACATGCCCCTGTTGAACAGGAGCTGAAAAATTAGGCCTTAGGCACTGGTGCTGGTGCCACAACACTGCAACCCCTCACAGACACTCTAGTTGGAACGCAGGAATGAGCCCTGCTGCAAAGTATTGCTTCAAAAATTGTAATTACACGCCCCTGTTAGACAGGGGCAGAAAAATTGGGCCTTAGGCACTGGTGCTGGTGCCACAACACTGCAACCCCTCACAGACACTCTAGTTGGAACGCAGGAACGAGCCCTGCTGCAAAGTATTGCTTCAAAAATTGTAATTACACGCCCCTGTTAGACAGGGGCAGAAAAATTGGGCCTTAGGCACTGGTGCTGGTGCCACAACACTGCAACCCCTCACAGACACTCTAGTTGGAACGCAGGAACGAGCCCTGCTGCAAAGTATTGCATCAAAAATTGTAATTACACGCCCCTGTTAGACAGGGGCAGAAAAATTGGGCCTTAGGCACTGGTGCTGGTGCCACAACACTGCAACCCCTCACAGACACTCTAGTTGGAATGCAGGAACGAGCCCTGCTGCAAAGTATTACATCAAAAATTGTAATTACACGCCCCTGTTAAACAGGGGCTGAAAAATTGGGCCTTAGGCACTGGTGGTGGCGCCCAGAACCAAAAATGTTCTTACAAGCTATCAGCGTGATGATTGAGGAGGAAGAGGATAATTACTCAGGGATAGTCACTCAGCATCAGCATAGGCAGTCTTTGAAGGGATCTGAGATTTCAAAAAAAATTATTCGGTTACATCAGCATCAGGTGCTTGGTAGCTGGTGGTGATCCAAGACTCATTCATTTTTATGAAGGTCAGCCGATCGACCGAGTCGGTGGACAGACGCACCCTGTGATCGGTTACCACGCCTCCAGCAGCACTGAATGTGCGTTCCGAAAGAACGCTGGATGCAGGACAGGCCAGTAGCTCAATTGCATACTGTGCAAGCTCTGGCCAGTGATCCATCCTCAAGACCCAGTAACCCAGAGGATTTTCGGTGGGAAAGGTGTCCAAGTCTGATCTTGCCCCTAGGTATTCCTGCACCATATAAAACAGACGCTGGCGATGGTTGCTGGAACCGATCATACCTTGGGGCTGCGGACCAAAAAATTGTCTGAACGCATCGGTCAGACGGCCACCTTCTCCACCGCTCCTTCTTTGACTGACCGAAGCCTCAGCAACACGTTGTCCAGAAACAGGAGTTTGTAACCTCCCAGTCTCTGGGAACGCGTTGCACAGACCTTTCTGCAAGGCCTCCCGAAGATGTTTCATCCTCTGCTCCCTCTGCGATGGCAAGATAAGGTCCGCAACCTTACCCTTGTAACGTGGATCAAGGAGGGTTGCCAGCCAGTATTGGTCCTTCTCCTTGATACCACGAATACGAGGATCCTTACGCAGGCTTTGCAGGATCAGGGAGGCCATGCAGCGTAGGTTTGCTGAGGCATTCGGTCCGGAGTCCTCTGGGTCACTAAGAACGACATGGTCCGCAGCCACCTCCTCCCAGCCACGTACAAGTCCATGTGTTTCTTGGGACTGATCCCTTAAAGACTGCTGCTGATGCTGAGTGCCAGGCTCCACCTCCATACTGACACAATCTTCCTCCTCCTCCTCTTCCTCCTCGTCCTCTTCCTGTGTGATCGGCGGGCACGCAGGAACACTGTCTGGATAAAGGGGGCCTTGAGAGCTAAGGAAGTCCTCCTCTTCCTGCCTCTGTTCTGCCTCAAGTGCCCTGTCCATTATTCCACGCAGCGTGTGCTCCAACAGGTGGACAAGGGGGACAGTGTCACTGATGCATGCACTGTCACTGCTCACCATCCTCGTGGCCTCCTCGAATGGTGACAGGACAGTGCATGCATCCCTGATCATGGCCCACTGGCGTGGGGAAAAAAAACCAAGCTCCCCTGACCCTGTCCTGGTGCCATAGTCGCACAGGTACTCATTGATGGCCCTCTGCTGCGTGTGCAGCCGCTGCAGCATGGCCAACGTTGAGTTCCACCTGGTGGGCATGTCACAGATTAGGCGGTTCTTGGGCAGGTTAAACTCCTTTTGGAGGTCCGTCAGCCGAGCACTGGCATTATATGACCGGCGGAAATGCACACAGACTTTCCTGGCCTGCCTCAGGACATCCTGTAAGCCCGGGTACCTGCCCAAGAACCGCTGCACCACCAAGTTAAGGACGTGAGCCAAACAGGGCACATGGGTCATTTGTCCCTGTCGGAGGGCAGAGAGGAGGTTGGTGCCATTGTCGCAAACCACCATTCCTGCCTTAAGTTGGCGTGGCGTCAACCACCTCTGAACCTGCCCCTGCAGAGCTGACAAAACCTCTGCCCCAGTGTGGCTCCTGTCCCCCAAGCACACCAGCTCAAGCACCGCATGGCATCTTTTGGCCTGCGTACTTGCGTAGCCCCTTGAATGCCTACGGAGCACCGCTGGTTCCGAGGAAGAGGCCATAGAGGAAGAAGAAGAGGAGGGGGTGGAGGAGAGAGGTGTGTCACAATCAGCATTTTGGAGGCGTGGTGGCGGAACAACCTCCAACACTACTGCACCTTGTCCTGCATCCTTCCCAGCTGCCAGCAGAGTCACCCAATGCGCCGTGAAACTTAGGTAACGTCCCTGTCCATGCCTGCTGGACCATGAGTCAGCGGTAATATGCACCTTACCGCTGACCGCCCTGTCCAGCGAGGCATGGACATTGCCTTCCACATGCCGGTAGAGAGCCGGAATCGCCTTCCGTGAGAAAAAGTGGCGTTTGGGTACCTGCCACTGAGGAACCGCACATTCCACAAACTCACGGAAGGGGGCAGAGTCTACCAACTGAAAAGGCAGCAGTTGAAGTGCTAGCAATTTTGCCAAGCTAGCATTCAACCGCTGGGCATGTGGATGGCTGGGAGCAAACTTCTTTCGGCGGTGCAGCAGCTGGGGCAGGGAAATTTGCCTGGTACAATCTGACGTCGGTGTACCAAAAGCAGATTGCCCACAAGTACTTGGCTGTGACACACCTAATTCTACACCTTCATTCCTCTCACTGCAGGTCTCAGAGAGGACTGAAGGTCTAGTGGGGTTGGAAATCTCAGCTGATGAGGAGCAAGGAGAGATCCTCTTTGTTCTTTGGTGTGGGTCTTTTAGATACGCTTGCCAACGAACTGCATGGCAGGTCAACATATGTCTGGTCAAGCATGTGGTACCCAAGCGGGAGATGTTTTGGCCACGCGAGATACGCTTGAGACATATGTTGCAAATAGCAGCGGTGCGATCTGATGCACTCGTCTCAAAAAAGGCCCACACCAAAGAACTTTTTGAATAACGCGCAGAGACTGCAGCGCCCTGCACATGTGGAGCTTTGGGGTGTGATGCAGTCAATGTGCTGCCCTTAGGCTGGCCCCTGGAGGGCATCCTGCCTCGTTGGTGATGTGCCGCCGCCTCCTCCTCCTCCTCCTCCTCTCTCCTATCAGGTACCCACGTTGAGTCAGTGACCTCATCATCCCCTCCCTCCTCATCACTGGAGCAAACCTGGCAGTATGCTGCAGCAGGGGGAGCATGACTGCCAGATTGCTGTCCTTCTTGGGCACCCCCTCTGTCCGTGCTCATGTTACTGCCTTCATCGAGCTCAGTATCGTCATCAGAGCCTTCCAAACGCTGGGCATCCTCCTGGAGCATGTACCCAACACTGTGGTCAAACAGTTCGAGGGAATCCTCATGAAGACATGGTGGAGCTAGGGAAGGAGTCACTGATGACATTGAGCTGAGGGAAGAGGCCGCTGCTTTGCCAGACAAAGCACCCTGGGCATGGGTGAGAGAGGATGAGGAGGATGAGGACGGCTTGGTCATCCACTCGACCAAGTCTTCCGCATGTTGCGGCTCAACACGGCCAGCTGCCGAAAAAAAGGCCAAGCGTGTCCCATGGCCATGTGCTGATGAGGATGCACCGTCTCCACGACCAGCACTAGACACAGAGCCTGCTTGCCCTCTCTTATTGGCTTGTGACTGTCTGCCTCTCCTTCTTGGCCTTCCAGACATACTAATGGCCTGTAGCTGCACTAAGCTGGGATAGAACACCTGTCATTTTCTTCAAGTAGCTTTATATACTGTAACCAGACAAGCCTGCCTGTCAGTAGGAAGATAACAGGAACGGATCTAGCTGAACACTGTGAGCAGGACGCACTGTACTAAATGTAAATAGTCTAGCTGCCTGACCGTGGTACTAATAGGATCAAATAGAACACCTGTAATTTTCTTCAGGTAGCTTTATATACTGTAACCAGACAAGCCTGCCTGTCAGTAGGAAGATAACAGGAACGGATCTAGCTGTACACTGTGAGCAGGACGCACTGTACTAAATGTAAATAGTCTAGCTGCCTGACCGTGGTACTAATAGGATCAAATAGAACACCTGTAATTTTCTTCAGGTAGCTTTATATACTGTAACCAGACAAGCCTGCCTGTCAGTAGGAAGATAACAGGAACGGATCTAGCTGAACACTGTGAGCAGGACGCACTGTACTAAATGTAAATAGTCTAGCTGCCTGACCGTGGTACTAATAGGATCAAATAGAACACCTGTAATTTTCTTCAGGTAGCTTTATATACTGTAACCAGACAAGCCTGCCTGTCAGTAGGAAGATAACAGGAACGGATCTAGCTGAACACTGTGAGCAGGACGCACTGCACTAAATGTAAATAGCAGGAACGGATCTAGCTGAACACTGTGAGCAGGACGCACTGCACTAAATGTAAATAGCAGGAACGGATCTAGCTGAACACTGTGAGCAGGACGCACTGCACTAAATGTAAATAGCAGGAACGGATCTAGCTGAACACTGTGAGCAGGACGCACTGCACTAAATGTAAATAACAGGAACGGATCTAGCTGAACACTGTGAGCAGGACGCACTGCACTAAATGTAAATAGCAGGAACGGATCTAGCTAAACACTGTGAGCAGGACGCACTGCACTAAATGTAAATAGCAGGAACGGATCTAGCTGAACACTGTGAGCAGGACGCACTGCACTAAATGTAAATTGCAGGAACGGATCTAGCTGAACACTGTGAGCAGGACGCACTGCACTAAATGTAAATAGTCTAGAAGATAACAGGAACGGATCTAGCTGAACACTGTGAGCAGGACGCACTGCACTAAATGTAAATAGCAGGAACGGATCTAGCTGAACACTGTGAGCAGGACGCACTGCACTAAATGTAAATAGCAGGAACGGATCTAGCTGAACACTGTGAGCAGGACGCACTGCACTAAATGTAAATAGCAGGAACGGATCTAGCTGAACACTGTGAGCAGGACGCACTGCACTAAATGTAAATTGCCGGAACGGATCTAGCTGAACACTGTGAGCAGGACGCACTGCACTAAATGTAAATAGTCTAGAAGATAACAGGAACGGATCTAGCTGAACACTGTGAGCAGGACGCACTGCACTAAATGTAAATAGCAGGAACGGATCTAGCTGAACACTGTGAGCAGGACGCACTGCACTAAATGTAAATAGCAGGAACGGATCTAGCTGAACACTGTGAGCAGGACGCACTGCACTAAATGTAAATAGCAGGAACGGATCTAGCTGAACACTGTGAGCAGGACGCACTGCACTAAATGTAAATAACAGGAACGGATCTAGCTGAACACTGTGAGCAGGACGCACTGCACTAAATGTAAATAGCAGGAACGGATCTAGCTGAACACTGTGAGCAGGACGCACTGCACTAAATGTAAATAGCAGGAACGGATCTAGCTGAACACTGTGAGCAGGACGCACTGCACTAAATGTAAATTGCAGGAACGGATCTAGCTGAACACTGTGAGCAGGACGCACTGCACTAAATGTAAATAGTCTAGAAGATAACAGGAACGGATCTAGCTGAACACTGTGAGCAGGACGCACTGCACTAAATGTAAATAGCAGGAACGGATCTAGCTGAACACTGTGAGCAGGACGCACTGCATTAAATGTAAATAGTCTAGATAGAAGATAACAGGAACGGATCTAGCTAAACTGAATACAGTGTATATATATATATGCAACACCTGGGATGCATATATATACACAATACACTGTAAGTGCAGCTAACTGACTGACTGTTCTGCCTAATCTATCTAACTCAAATCAAATGACACTGTCTCTCTCTCTCTCTATCTCTCAGCACACCGGAACACACACTACACAGGGCCGCCGTGCAGGCGGCCTTATATAGTGTGGGGTGTGTACTAAATCCCCTGAGCCATAATTGGCCAAAGCCACCCTGGCTTTGGCCAATTACAGCTCTCTCTACTGACGGCGCTGTGATTGGCCAAGCATGCGGGTCATAGTGCATGCTTGGCCAATCATCAGCCAGCAATGCACTGCGATGCCGCAGTGAATTATGGGCCGTGACGCGCCACACGAATTTAGCGCGAACGGCCCATAACGTTCGCAATTCGGCGAACGATCGAACAGCCGATGTTCGAGTCGAACATGGGTTCGACTCGAACACGAAGCTCATCCCTACTTACTACTAACCAACTTGCCTTTTTTTCATATTTTCTAAAACTCTTGGTGAGTGCAAGTTGCTCCTAGTGCAGTCCACTGGTCTTGCTGCTCCCCTTAAATTGTGACATTATGATGTTAGCACTGTAAGGTTACAGAACCCTTTGGTTGACCGTTTGGGCAGCCAATGTGCAGTGTCCATGTCACCAACAAGCAACAAGGACACTGCAGGAAGTACCCTCCCATACTGCAGATCAGAAGTAGAAAGACTTGGAATGAGGCCTGTGATGTGACCATGGTTTCATTTAAGCAATTTAGTAGCTAAAGGCAGGTTAAGTGGGAAAGGAATTTTTAGCTATTGCTCGAAGTAAGGCTTCATTAATATTAATAAAAATAATTATATTAACAATAAAACTACTCATAAAGACATTTGGGTGTAACCTGTTCTTTTGATTAGGTAAAGAAAGTCTTAAGCCAACCATAGATGGAGCGATTTTCTTTACTGCAACTTTCCTACGTTCTAACATCCCCGCTGGGAAAACACAGTGATTGCTGCTAGTAGCTATAATATCCGCTAGCAATAATCGCATGTAAAATTGGACAGGCTGGCTGTACTCAAGTTGATTGAATGATCAACTTGAGAACATTCAGCCTGCCCATACATGGTTCGAATCTCGACCAGTCCCTGCTGAACCGGCTGAGATTAGAATCGTCTATGGCCAGCTCTATACTTTGCTATATTTGTACATATAACAATGTGGTGTCTCTTGTGACATTCACCATACAAGGTCAGCAGCCCACTTTGTAGCATGATGGAAATGTTATACAAATCACCGTGAAAAGACATGAAAAGACAGGAGCATTGGTTACAGAGATGCCAAGCACCACTTCAAGGTTTTCAAACTCATATTTACCTACAAGACCTACTAAGTTAATGAAACCCAAAAACCTTTTCTAATTCATTTGTAAATAAATGGATGATGAATCAAAAAAAGCCTTTGATCAAACAAAACAAAAATATATCAGACTATGGAGAAAAAGTCTGTGCCAGGTGCGATCTTTTAAATACAGTGACACAGAAGATATATTGAGCTTAAAGTAAAATCAATGTAATTGATGGGTCTGAGTTGCCATCAAACACTTTTCTTTGGAGTTTACTTAAGTACAATTTTGGAAATTTAAACCAATGAACACGGCAGAACCTCCTGCCAGAGCACCGTTCCCTTATGAGTTTAATTAGCTATTGAAAATGAAAGTCAATCTCAAGTTCACCAGGGCAACAAGAAAATGTGCATTGTTTTGTTTCCCAATGAAAGTCAAGTCACTGGAATGCTTTGGGCACACACAATTGTTTTCATTTGGCTGACAAGTTGCAGAAGTTTTGCTCAGGCAAGCCTGACATGTGGAAGGGTCTAAATAGGAATGTAACGTAAAGACCATCAAGATAGTGCCCAGCCACAGACACCATTTACCATGTCTGTTTCTTGTAACTTATACAGAGATCAATTCTAATGCTTAACAAAACAGTGGTTTCCCATGCCAAAGTCTGGATGGCCTCCAAGATATTCAGACACTGTGTTTAGATTCCAGCACCATCTTAACTTATTTGATTCACTATCTTCTTGCTTAATTAATGCGCATATTCTGAAAACAGTAGTGCCACGCACTTGGTAAGTGGACAAGTATAGGTTGGCACACATTACTTGTATCTGTCAGGACTGCTTTTTATCACAGAGTCTCTGGGCTATAAAACCGTCATGGCAAACTGAGAAAAGAGAAGGAAGCTAAGTGGAGCTAACTCTAAGCATTTTAGTATATACAAAGAATAAGCATTTCAAGTAGTCTTAAAGTGGATGGCTCACCTACATGCTTTATAGTTTATATATACACCACTTTTTGCTAGCCTAGGCCTTCAGTCCAGATGTAGAAAAGAGTGCCAGGGCCAAGATGCCAAACTGCTGCTCCAACCCTTGGATGTGTAAGCTTGATCGTCTTCTGCAGTATACACAGTACACATATATCAATGTCCTTTTACCCACAAATGTTGTTTTAAAGAGACCTCTTCTTTATTATCAGTGTACAACTCTACAGGGAGTTTCGCAATAGCTAAATGCAAGTATAGAGATTAGAGGACTGAATCATACCTGTGGAAGTGGCTGCAGCAAAGCTGACAATGCAGAGGCTGACAGCAGAAGCTGCTTACATGCAGTATGACAGCTGTAGGGGTAGCTGGAAGACATTAGGATCTGACTCTCCTAGAAATATCTGATTCCTATTTCTTTTGCAGAGCTTACAAATAAAGGAAAGAAGTAAAAATGTTTTCTTTATAAAAAAGCACACATGTATTTGATTTTTTTTTTTTTTTTATAAAAAAGCTTTTAAATTAGAAATCTTAGGCTGGCCATACATTAAACAACTTTCTTATTCAATTTCCTTCAGTGGGCGGGTGTGGGGGCTCCTACGGGTGGTGGGCAGCGGGTTCTGTGTCCCCTTCCCTTCTACTGCATCGTGGCATCTTCCAATAGGACCACCTGTCTTTTCAGCCAATCGGGTGACAGGTCACAAGATCGGCTTCCTGATAGGAACAGTGTGGCGATAGTGAATATTCATTCTCTATTGTCACACAACTGGGTCGGATCCCACCCTTTTTGGAAGGCTATTAGAGACTCTGGCTTTAATCACATGCTTAAAAAAAAAACACACCCCCTGCCACCATTGGGATCTATGCGTCCAGGCGCCCTGTATGTAAATCAGAGGGCCGGAGGCATGGATGGGGGGGGTTCCCGTGTGCCCCTAATGGACAGGCCACCGCTGGGTTTGACCTCATAATATATGGTTTTGGTAGATCTAAAGAAAAACTGTACAAGAAAATTGTATAACGTATGGCCAACCTTAATCTGGTAATAGGGTCTAATTAGTTACTGTGGCACAAACAAGAGATTCACAGACACATATAAACCTCAGCACAATAATTTTCCTTACAACTGAAACTCTTTCATTACATATTTTTTCTGCAAACTGTAGACAGAGAGCTAACAATTTGCCTTATATAGTTTACCTTAAAAAGGAACTTTAGTAAAATAGTTAGGGGCTACTTAGCAACCAGCAACTCAGAGACAATAAAGACTTTGGTCAGTAGTATATGTTTATTAGTGGCATAATGGAGGAATATATAATGTACAGAGTTCAGTATGTTACATATAGTCCAGTGTACAGAATTAAGGGGCTATCAGTATGTAACATACAACAGTAAGGTGGGTGTATCCAGCACAGTGCACAGTGTATGCGTATGGCAGTCAAGTGAATATAATTAACACAGTGTTTTACATAATTCTGACTGCTCCACTCTGTGTCCCGTGCTATATGCTGCACGCAGGTGACTGCTGCACTCCCAGTATGCAGAGTGCAGAGGTCAAGAATGTTTAACGCACACCACATAATGACATTCAGGGAAATATCCCCCAGTAACCGACCCCCCCCCCAAAAAAAAAGGGAATCCTTCATAATGCAAGTAAAACCCCCATCTTCTGCACCCCAGAACCACCTGACCACCATTTGCTTCTGCACCCTCTCATCCACTGTTCTCCTCTGCACTCCTCATCCACTACTCGCTAGCAAAATTCTTTCTCCAATGAAACCCCCCTCTAAAGCCACCACTCATCACTTATCTCTGCATCCCTTGAACCCTTCTTTACATGCTGCTAAGCTCTCTACCCCCTGCACCATTATTCCAGCATTTCTCACCCCTGCACCCCTCTTCCACTACTGCTCACCTCTGCCCCAGGCCTCACAGTCTCATACTCACATGTAATGTAGCCACCTAACTCCATCCTCTGCACCATCACACACAATGCAGCCCCTCCTCTCACTCTCATGCAATGCCCGCCCCCTGCCCCCACTTTTTTAACAGACATACATTGCAGCGTGCTGCCCACCTCCTCCTTACACTCACACTTGAAGCATTCCCCTCACACTTGCCTACAATGTAGCCCCCTGCCCCTGTTTCTTAAACTCACATAGAATGCAGCCTTCTACACCCCCACATTGGTCCTGGTAGAAAGGGTAAAATAAAAATATTATAACTACCCACCAACACATTTTAAACTGCCCATATGGTATAGCATAGGTGCTCAACCTGTTGCCTTACAGCTGTTGCAAAACTACAAGTCCCATCATGCCTCTCCCTTTGGGAGTCATGTTTGTACCTGTCAGCCTTGCAATGCCTTATGGGACTTGTAGTTCTGCAACAGCTGGAGGGCCACAGGTTGAGCACCCATGTGGTTTAGGATGTTCATTTCTCTACTGGGAAAAATGTATGTCCCTTAGATTGTAAGCTCCTTGAGGGTAGGGACTGATGTGAATGTACAATGTATATGTAAAAGCGCTGCGTAAATTGACGGCGCTATATAAGTACCTTAAATAAATAAATAAAATATTTAACTAATAATATAGGTTCATGCCAATACATATACCAGATTCAGATATACTGTCGAAGGGTTATACAAATTACAAAAAAGAATTGCACCAAATATTTCCTCACTTTTTTTCATAATTATATTTTTTTTCTACTAATATCAGTGTCTTTTTTAAATTTATGTACAATTTTGTTTGTTAAACCCCTTCACACCGACCGTACGCAAATATGCGGCCTCGGATTGAAAGGGTTGTACCGGGGTGATGCCTGCAGCTGCAGGCATCACCCTGGTACCATTTTTTAGAGCCAGGGGTTGGCTTTCTTGGGATTACAACTGATGTGGCTCAAAGCCGCTCGGCTGTTATCCTAAGGAGAGGGAGAGGACTTCTCCCCCCCCCTCCCGCCGCCTTGCGCAGCTTTCCCGGGCTAGTAAACAATGTCATAACATCACTTCCGGTTTACTTGCCTGCCAATGGCGACGATGAAAAAAAATCCCTTTTATTCCAAAATGCAGATTTTGGCGTTTGAATCCTTTTAAGTTCAAAGGAGGGATTTGGGGTCTTATAGACCCCAGATCCCTCCATACCTGTCACTGTTGTTTACATTCCTTGTGACAGCAATAAAAATGATCAGAATTTTTTTTAAAGAGTCAATGTAAAAATACAAAAAATTAAATAAAATAAATAAGTAAAAAAAAATGTAAAGCGCCCCGTCCCTCCATGCTCACGCGCAAAAGCAAAGACATACATAAGTTGAGCCTGCAATCGTAAATGGTGTTCAAACTGCACATGTGAGGTATCGCCATGACCTTTAGAGTGAGAGCAATAATTCTAGCACAGGACCTCCTCTGTAACTCTAAACTCAGTGGTAACCTGTAGAAATGTTTAAACGTCGCCTATGGAGATTTTTAAACGAAAGACCACCTCGCCACCCCTCATTTTTGGATATTGAAAAGTTATTTTTTTTCCTTTAGTAACTTTTTTGGAAGTGCAAGTGTACTTCCGATTCAGCCGGGCTGCGGCCCAGGACGTCATGTCCTCTTCTTTGGCGAGCACCCCTGTTACCTTCTGAGACCTGTGTGTCCCAGAAGACAAGCTGACCCTTCACAAAGCACCGTGGGACTCGCGCATGCGCAGTCGGAAACCGGCAGTGAAGCTGCAAGGCTCCACTGCCGGTTTCCCTTAGTTGGAATGGCGGCTCCTGCACCCGATCCGATGGACGGATCGACCTCGGGGGGCCAACATCATGGGTACCCTGGACAGGTAAGTGTCCTTATTAAAAGTCAGCAGCTACAATGTTTGTAGCTGCTGACTTTTAAAAAAAAATTTTTTTGCGACTGGAACATCGCTTTAAGTACAGTAATTTGTCGCCATTCCACGAGTGTGCGCAATTTCAAAGCATAACATGTTAGGTATCTATTTACTCGGCATAACACATCATCTTTCACATTATACAAAAAAATTGGGCTAACTTTACTGTTTTGTTTTTTTTAACTGATGAAGGTGTCATTTTTCCAAAACAAAATTGCATTTGAAAGACTGCTGCGCAAATACTGTGTGACATAAAATATTGCAATGATCACCATTTTATTCTCTAGGGTCTCTGTTAAAAAGATATATGTATATATATATATATATATATATATATATATATATATATATATATATATATATATATATATATATATATATATAATGTTTGGGGGTTCTAAGTAATTTTATAGCAAAAAATACGTATTTTAACTTGTAAGCAACAAATATCAAAAAAAGGCTTAGGCATGAAAGGGTTAATATGTAAAAATAATGCAGATTGGGGTGGTTATGGGCTCCAAGTCATCCTGATGAGAAAAACAGGTCAGTAAAAATTCTTCTGATGGGCCAAGAGTTTGGGCTGCGGAAGAGATTGGGTGAGTCTGCTGCCTGTCTACACCCCTGGCCGCATAACAGCCTTGCTGAAAGCGCATCAGAAACCCAGAGACAAGGACAACCACCACATAGCTGCCTTTCTTGAGGGACAACAGCTTATACCCTGCAGGTGCAGCAGGATTCGTTCACTGCCCTTCTGCATCAACTGACGCAATGGGACACCAGGGCACAGGCATGCAGCCCCATCTACAGTGGAGATGTATGAGCTTACCATTTCCTTCAGAAACTGACCCCACACAAAGATGTAGAGGGTCGCAGACCAGGAAAGTGGCTCAAGGAGCAGTGGGCAGGTATCTTGGCATCTTTTCACCCTGGAGATGCTCAGTGAGCATACTTTGACCTGGCCAAGAGGTGGTTGCGGATTTTGAAAGCCTGAAGCCAGAGATTCTCCATTGGCTAGGTATGACAACTGTGATATAAGCGCAACGGGTCTATGCCTGGGCCTGCCAATCAGAAAAAGACACCCAGTACCCAGATGTATAAACTGCATCACAAGACAACATGATTGATGATGGATTTAAATCTTGGGACATTTTTGTTTGTTTTTTTGTTTTTTAAGAACCACTTCAGCTCCGGAACATTTTACCCCCTTTATTTTGCTATTCAGCACTGTGCTACTTTAACTAGTAATTGCACGGGCATGCAATGCTGTGCCCAAATGAAATTTATATAATTTTTTTCACACAAATAGAGCTTTTTTGGAGGTATTTGATCACCACTGGGTTTTCTATTTTTTGCGATATGAATTTATTGCGAATAAAAGAAAAAATGTTGAAAAAAATACGATATTTTTAAATTATCACAGCGGGGGGTGCACATGCTCGCGCCCTCAACCCAGAAGTGGACAGCGATGTACAGGTATGTCACTTTGCCTACAGTGGGCACTCGCCTGCTGTACTGTGGGTGGGCAAGCGCTAAGTGGTTAAAGGTTAAAAAGTGTGTGTGTTTATTAACTTCGCACATTTTTTTTGTGAGTGAGTAGGACTAACCCTTACACATTCACGCAGGTGGGGATTGTATTTGGGGGCGCTCTTGTTTTTAAAGTGGCTTCCAGATTCCAATAAACCCACGCAACCACTAGGCCTTGGGGAGAGGCCCTTCTCTCATCAACATGGGGACAATGTGCTTTGCCAGGGAGGTCCTCCCTGAAAACTCTATTTGTGGGAAAAAAGGATGTCAATTTTGTTTGGGTACAACGTCGCATGACCGCGCAATTGTCAGTTAAAGTGACACAGTGCCGTATCGCAAAAAATGGCCTGGTCATTAAGGGGGCAAATCCTTCCGGTCCTTAAGTGGTTAAAATTCTTCTTTTTTTTTTTTGCTGTACAAGGTTGCATACAGATGCATAACTCACAGCCAGGTTAAGGGCACCCCCCAAGCATGTGATTTAAAGGAATTTTACATGTTGCACATTGCCCTTTAAGCATGATTAAAATAACTACCCTCTGCCAAACTAATTTTTAAAAAACATTTTTATCCTTTAGTACATGTTCCCCCAGTTCCCAGTCCCCATGCCATTTGTTCAGCCTAGAAAAAAAGACTAATAGTGTTTTTTAATATTCGGCTCACATTGACTTGGGTCTGGGGTATGGATTCTGCATCCGAACTTCAGTGATGTTGTGCAAACCAACCCCAAACCAAACCCAGGTACATTCACTCATCACTATTTTTGGGCATATGCAAAGTGTTCAGAAGGCTCATACCAGAACTTTACAATAGATCAGCAAGGGGATAATTTTACCTAGAGACAGGGCCTTGGTGTTGATTGCAACCATGGAAAATACATTTCTGCCTCAGTAGCAAAGCTTGTTTGAGATCTTCGAAGGGGAGGTAAACTATAAAGTGTTTCAGCTGGATAAGCCAGAACAAATTTACTACAAGAATCAATTAAACCATGGAAGAATTTGAAGCATGTATCAGTTCTAGCTAGCAAACTGCTTGCAATTGTTCAGTGTTAGAAGTTAAAGTGGTGGACCCCTTATCCAAAGCACAGAAGCAGGAAACAAAAGAGTTTCTACTAAAACCACAAGATCTTCTAAGATCTGCCTGGATACACCCCTGTGATAAAACATGACACAGTCACGGAACCACAAGCTTGAGTCTGGTGAAAGCCTTATCGAATGCTAAAAGCTTGAAGGCTATAACAGATGAGGTGCAGAAAATGCTGGATCTTAGGATAATTGGGAGGTAAAACTGTGAGTTTTATAGTGCTCGTCCCCAAACCTGACAACTCGATCAGCCTCTAAAATGACGTTAGGAAGCTGAATGAGGCTAAAATCTCATGCTTATCCCATGCCCCTGGTAGATAAAATAATAGAGAGGCTAGGACCAGTCTGGTTCATATCCACCTTGAACGTGACTAAAGGTATTGGAACATCCTTCTCACCAACAGTGGCAAAGAAAGGACCACTGTCATTACAGAGGGTTTGTAGCACTATGTCTGCATGCCATTTGGAGGTAATCTCTCACAACCTTTCAACGGCCCATTGAAGAGGTCCTTCTGTCACACCACAAGCATACAGCTTCTAACCTAGCTGGTTCATATTTGTTACAGACTGGGAAAGTCATCCTCCCAGAGTTCAGTCAGTCTTGGATGCCAGAGGAGAGTGGGGTTTAGCGCAATGCAGAAAAATGTGCTACGGGTGTTGAGGAAGTACAGTATTTGGGGTAGGTTCATCCCTACTCTTCCCACTATTGTGGCCCCCTTCAGAGAACCAAAATCCACAATTGTTAGGTGTAGTTCTATTTTTAATTACGTACAATTTTGGCAGAGTGTAAAATGTGTAATTCTTAATAATTAGACTGCACACATATCAGCTCTTATTAAGGACCATGGCTTCCAATCTAAAATAGGGTTTTGTCATAATGTCCTTCATATGCTGTGTTTATCACTTAATAAATCTATGGAGACTGACACAATGAAGATGTCATTGTAATCAAGAAAGCAACTTGTTTCTAGTGCCAGGGAAACTGGGATCTTGCACTGGGATGAAATATTAATCAATGACAGTCATTTTCAGCAATCTATCTCAAGGACATAGAAAAACATTGATAAACATGGACCATATTATCTATTGGTTAAATATTTCTTGTGTTAAACAGTTTCTTGAAATAGACTTGCTGAAGTTCCTAGAAAAGACCAATAAACAGGTTGAGCAGAATGACCAATTGGTCTTTCCCTTCTGTCAAACCTCCATGTGTTGCTGATGAATCACATGATCAATGCAGACTGTTATTGTAAAGCCAGCTTGTGCTGCCCACAGCTTGATGAATTGAGGCCCAAATATTTCGATAGATATACTAGGTAAGGTATAAAAAAGTAATACATTGTTTGGATTGCTGTTCACTTGCAAGTTGCTTCATATTTAAACTGATTTTAGGGCCAAAAGATGTATGATGATAAAAGCAAACGCTGTGACTAATGTTTATACTGAGTATAGGGTCTAAAGATATATGGTGATAAGATCAAATGCTGTGACTAATATAAACCGTAAAACAATATATAAATTCTTTGTAAAGGTACACTACAGTCAAGATTGAAAAAAAAATAGGCCTTGAAATGCATGCAAAAAATCCAGACAACCAGCCTAGGTCTTCCATTTAAGTATAGATGTAACGTGCTGGTTCACCCTTCCTCACTTTGTAATCTACTAATCTGAGAACCCCTTTAACATACCTGTTTGAAGTGCAAGAAATATGTTTCCAAGCACGTTCACTCTAGGCTGCATGCTGTCTCATTCATGTAGAACGCTTTATGTATCAAAGTGTAAGCAGATAAAAGGTTGAACACAGTCCCATAATGTACTGTAATACTACCCATGACCAATCACTTATTCACTGTGTATAGATAGACAGATCAATAGACAGATGCAAATGAAGAGTAGTATTTGCAATTGTGTTAAGAGGAACTTGGAGAAGCATTCTTCATGTCTTACTGCCAGAGTCAGTAGACAGTAGATTATGAGCTCCTGAAGCAGACAGGAACAATGTGAATGTTTCTTTACAAAGCAATGACACTATATCATGTTGTAACTGCACTACCCAATGATTATAATAGAATAATATTGGGTAATATTATAACATAAAATAATATTGGAAAATGGGGGAAATGATCATCTTATACCTATGTAGTTATAGATAAAATATATAAGTACATAGGCATGAGATGATCATCCCCCGCCCCCATCTAACCAGTAACAAGTGGGGGAAATCTACCTTTTGCCATGGATTTTCCCCAAAGTTTGCCATTGTTGCTTTGAGATAAAGCTAGCTTAAGGGGATCATCTGAGAAGTGCACACACATTGACTTTAGTCTATAGTCAGGTAGTCAGTATTCCAAATCAAGTCTATGGATTGCCTTAAGGTAATTGTAAACCTTCACTGTATTACATTTAGTTCTGTGTATAAACAATTTCCACTTTTTTTAATTAAATACTTGTTCCCCCTTTATTATCCTGTATTGTATCTTAGTGCAGCCAATCTCCTGCATCCCCTACATATACTCCAGTGATGGCTGCATTACATTTTCCAGAGTGAACTTCCGGGTAGTGATAACAGTGGATCATGCCTTCGTAATGTGTGATAAAACAGTCCCTTGTAGTATCCATTGAAAAAAGGGGACAACGCAGGAAAACAATTGTGAAACAGGAACAGAGCATTGTCATCCTATAGTAGGACGTACCTAAATAAGCAGATTCACTGAAGGGCACCAGGTGTCAAAATATAAAAAAATTAATTGGTAAAATTACATTAACATGTTTAAAAAGAACTCTCACTTTAATTTTTCTTTCAGTATTCTGAAAAAAAAAATTGGATAGGGGTCCCCCCCAAAATCCGTACTAGAACCTTATCCAAGCATGCAACCCTGGCAGGCCGCAGGAAAACAGGGGGGGACGAGAGAGTGCCCCCCCTCCTGAACCGTACCAGGCCACATGACAAAAAGAAAAAAACTGCACTAGAGACCAATAAAGTGAAGCAGCGGCTATTAGTGGGGTACACCAAAAGACAAATAAAAATAGAAAAGCCGCGCATTAGAGTGATATATGCATAATAAATTAATAAAAAATGAATCTGTGAAAATTTTTTTTTTGAAAAAGTTCCTTTGTATATAGAGCTAATAAGAATCCCCACTGAAAACGTCACCTTATGACGAAACGCATCTGGGAGGTACGTGCTGACGTCACCACGTTGCCCTGTTGAGGAGGACGGGAGTTTGTTTGTTTGCCGGCCGGCATTGATTTTATCTCTTATGCTTTCAAACCAAGATCACATTGTAAGTGTTATTCTGCTTTTTAAATAAATAAGTTTAAATGGTATCACACTATTTTGTTATTATTTTTTCAATTACACTATGTGTATCGTGGAGCCCCTGACTTATCTGCTATGATGGATCTACACCACTTTATACAATAAGTTGGTCGTTTCCTCTGGCTGTGTCATTTTGCTCACCGTTATCTGACATCTGGTAAGCAGGCTCTTTATGCGGTTTGCTGCACGCATTAACCCCTTGACAGATATAATATCCACACTTGTTATATATATCATCTGGTAGGCAGACCCTCCGTGTGGTGTTGGTGTATTCACTATCCTTTTCACTGGAAGCTGTTCCACATACCCGCATGATTTGCACAAATATTTTGCCAATATCTTAGAGGTTCTTCGTGTGTTACCTGCTGTCTCCAAGCACTGGGTGTTTATATGGTTCTATCACTTTGTGAGTGCCACCTTTTTCTTTTTTCTTTTTTTACCAAGTTATTTGTCAGTGTTATGTTGCTTTATATCTTTTTGGGTTGAATTTTTTGCGAATCCACACCAATCTCACGAGTGAAAATTGCTAAATTCCACTGTGATCGGTTTTCAAAGGCCTAGGCTGGGTTTAAGCCATCTGCTCGATTTGGCTTGCCATCTGGTAAGCATGTTATTCATCAGTTGGGACTTTTAATTGTTTTATTCAATTATTAAGTGATAACCATTGGACAGTCAAGGAGTTTTGGATTTCCTTTCTTGCAGTTGGATTCTTATTAGCTCTATATCACAAAGGAACTTTTTCAAAAAAAATTTTTTCACAGATTCATTTTTTATTAATTTATTATGCATATATCAGTCTAATGCGCGGCTTTTCTATTTCTATTTTTATTTGTACCAGGCCACATGCCCTCAACATGGGGAGGGTGCTTTGGGGTCTGACCCCAAAGCACCTTCTCCCCATGTTGATGGGGACAAGGGCCTCATCCCCACAACCCTTGCCCCGTGGCGTCAGAAGGGGGCGGGGTCACCCATTTACATCACCGTGTGGCCCCGCCCTTAGCTATATAAGAACTGTCACAGAGAAGAAGCATCAGTCTTTTTTTGTGAAATGGTAGAGGTACAATGTACCCCATTACCAATTCATGTAGGGGGGGGAGGCCGGGATCTACGGGTCCCCTTGTTAAAGGGGGCTTCCAGATTCTGATAAGCCCCCCACCCGCATAACCCCACAACCACCGTGCAAGGGTTGTGGGGATGAGGCCCTTGTCCCCATCAAAATGGGGACAAGGTGCTTTGAGGTCAGACCCCAAAGCACCCTCCCCATGTTGAGGGCATGTGGCATGGTATGGTTCGGGGGGGCCTGCTCTCTCGTCCCCCCTCTTTTCCTGCGGCCTTCCAGGTAGTGTGCTCGGATAAGGGTCTGGTATGGATTTTGGGGGGGCACTACGCCATTTTTTTAAATTTGGTGCAGGGTTCCCCTTAATATCCATATCAGACCTGAAGGGCCTGGTATGGATTTTAGGGGGACCCCCCACGCAATTCTTTTTTTAAATTTTGGTTTGGGGTTCCCCTTAATACTCATACCAGACTCAAAGGGCCTGGTAATGGACTGGGGGGGAACCCATGCTCTTTTTTTCAATGAGTTTTATCTATATTGCCGAGACCCGGCAATTCATTACAGCCGCGATCAGTTTTAAATGACAATTTTTCCTTTAGAAATGTCATTTTGCTGTGGTACTGTTCTAAACACGGGAAAAACGTGCCACTTTACAGGCTTACTATAGACACCCCCCAAGCACGATATTTAAAGGAATATTTCATTTTTATTGTTTCACTTTAAGCATTAAAAAAAATCACTGTTTCTGAAAAAACGGCCGTTTTAAAAAAAAAAATTGCATTGATACACGTCCCCTGGGGCAGGACCCAGGTCCCCAAACACTTTTTATGACAATAACTTGCATATAAGCCTTTAAAATGAGCACTTTTGATTTTTCATGTTCGTGTCCCATAGACTTCAACGATGTTCGTGTGTTCTGCCGAATTTTTTGCCTGTTCAGTATGTTCTGGTGCGAACCGAACCGGGGGGTGTTCGGCTCATCCCTAAAAATAACCCAAATCAATGTCTGTAGGAAGGTTATTGCATCAACAAACTATGGTATATATCTGAAAATCGATCAACCCTGATGTACTAATGGCCTATCTCATTTCTTGAGGCCTGAACCAGGACAGTACAAATATCCCCCAAATTACCCCTTTTTGGAAAGTAGAAAGTACAAGGTATTTAGTAAGAGGCATGTCGAGTATTTTGAAATTGTAATTGTATGTCACAATTTTTTGGAAAATAAAGAAATGGCACCAGTGCAGTACAGCGTTATCATATAATGGGTGTGATGGTGATCGGGGACACTGACTGGTGACAGTATGTAAAAAAAATAATAATAATAATTTTAATAATGTTTTTTATTTTTATTATTTTTTTTCCTTTTCTTTAACATTTTTTTTACACACTGTGACCAGAGCAATACAGTGTTACCATAGTAACACTGTACTACTCTGGGGAAGTGATCAGGATTTTTTCTTTTTTTTTTTACACATAATATGATTATTCATACCAGTGAATTTCATACCAGAAACCATTTTTATTGAATGTGTGTTTTGTTGTGTTACAGATGGACTGGCCCTGTCTGTACCATGTGATAACCGTGACCAATCACAGTTAACAACACAATTGTATACAATGGATGGCATGAACATAAGCCATACATTGTTTACATTTGTCATGTGGTCTGCTGTGATTGGTCACAGCGGTCACATGATACCAGCAGCGGGCCGATAAACATAGTTGGTGACAGTGTGCAGCCATGTACTAGGCGAGATCCAGGAGGACGTCATACGACAAAAGTCCTACTCATCTTGCTATAGGCCGGGTGGGAACTGGCTAAAGCTTATGAGATTTTATTGGGTTTACACATATGCTTTAGGATTATAACGCACCATTTAATAGCATGGTTCACAGGTTGTACCTTTCAGCACAACCTAAGCTCGGATAAAGGTCATAGTACACTTCCTGTGTATTAAAGTAAACTAAAAGCAAAACTTTTTGTTCAGTTTTGGATAGGGTGGACAGGGATTAGTACACCTGTCGGGTTTTTATTGCTATCTGATGCCCTATTAGGGAGATTTGTCCTGTATGCCGTTATCACTGAGAGTGAAAGAAAATCCCATTTTGTAGATTAAGAACAGAAATAGAGGGGTAATCTTCCAATGGGGACACTAGTTCTGGTGACCCTGGTGAGAAGCAGTGATCCCCTTACTATGGAGGAATTTCCTCTTATTTCCTGTTTGGGCAATGGGACAGGAACTGAAGGGTCACAGATGGCAAAAGAAAACTGACAGGAGTTTACCCTATCCAAAATGAAAAAAAAAAATTGCCTTTAGTTCTCCTTTAAGAATATTTCTTTCCATATTTTCGATATTTCATTGCTGTTATTCCCGACATAATATATGACCGTTATATGTGACATACATGGTTGGATAGAAGCTTAAATTAAGAAAAGGAACAAAGTTACAGCCAAAAGCTTCCGAGAACAAAACTTTGAAAACTGCTTTGTCCATAATTAAAAGCAGTTGTCCGGCAAGATTATACGGAGTTGGCCAATTACTCACAAAAGTATAAAATAATTTTTTGAATCACAAAAATATTGGTATGCCAAAATATCTAAGAACTTGTGTCACCAGATATGACAGAGCAACTGGAATACAATTGTTTAGGTTTATCTCTGAAAATGGTATTAATAAATTCCAGCCTTCCTGGAGAGATCAGCACAGATCTGAGGAGAACAGGCTGAAATGTGACTCTCCAATCAGCAGTGTATTACAATTGCCTCCGAATGGAACACAAAACTTCCTTAGATGATTGCTTCGGCTAAAAAGTTTGAAGACAAAATGCAAATGAACATGCCTTATGCTAGACATATTTATGCGAGACAATGTGAGCCAGCAACAAAATATTTCCACATGAAACCGTGTCTATTTTTTTCTTGTTTTTCCAGTTATGATGATTAAAAACATACTGAAAAGTGACTGTGTAGTTTAAAGGTCAGCTTTGTGACAGAAATGCCTGATGCTTCCTCAGCTGACCCCTGAAGTCCAACCCCACAATTGTAGCACATTGGATGCTACAATGCTGGTAGCAAAAGTAATCGACTTTTAAAGTTAGATTACTTTATAAATGCGTTAGGTCTTTTGATGTGATCATCATATCTAGTTGGGGCTGTAAACATAAATAATGATGTGTCGCTATTATTCAAAAACGATGAACTAAGCTACGTGCATTGTATAGCAGTTCAAGGCAACCAACCAGAATGTATCCCAAAACTGATCTGACTACACTAAACTGAGATCTGATTTGCTAACAAGGATGTACAAAGTGATGTCAGTTAAAAAAAAAAAAAATTGCTACAAATTATCTGTAGCTGAGTTTGCAACACATGCCGAAAATAAAAAAAATGTCTATTTATTTTTTTACATTTCTATATTTAGAGGGTGCGTTTTTTGTTGTTGTTTTTTTTGGGGGGGGAGGGGGGTATTTTAGGTATTTTAACTTATGTGGTGTTCTTTGTATTTATGTGTTTTTCCTATGCAATTTCTTTGTGTACTGTCACAATTTTTTTTTGTACATTTTCTCTGTTTTTTCTTTTTAATAAAAAAAATAAAATAAAGTAATGAGCCTAGTTAGAGGCTGTTTGTGGCACAAGAACAGGTCCAAGAAAGTTCAAAGAAGCTTCCGTAAATGCCAGGAGTCATTTAAGGCCCATTGCACTCTTAAAGCGTAACTAAAGGTAAAACGTCTTTTTTTATTAGTTTTGGATAAAATGGAGAAGGATTAGAACATCTGTCAGTTTTTTCTGCTGTCTGTTTCCCCTGTTAGGAAAGTTGTTTCATGGCCAGGTGTGCGCTACTCCTTCATTATTTCCTTATCAATTAAGGAGGTAAAAGGTCTGGAGTTGATTCTAATGCCCCGTACACACGGTCGGACTTTGTTCGGACATTCCGACAACAAAATCCTAGGATTTTTTCCGATGGATGTTGGCTCAAACGTGTCTTGCATATACACGGTCACACAAAGTTGTTGGAAAATCCGAACGTTCTGAACGCGGTGACGTAACACACGTACGTCGGGACTATAAACGGGGCAGTGGCCAATAGCTTTCATCTCTTTATTTATTCTGAGCATGCGTGGCACTTTGTCCGTCGGATTTGTGTACACACGATCGGAATTTCCGACAACGGATTTTGTTGTCGGAAAATTTTATCTCCTGCTCTCCAACTTTGTGTGTCGGAAAATCCGATGGAAAATGTCCGATGGAGCCCACACACAGTCGGAATTTCCGACAACACGTTCCGACCAGACGGGGCATAAGTGTGCTATTTGCATTTGGAATCTATTGCTGTGAACCTACATCATGCGTTTAAAAGAGCTGTCCATGCAAGTGAAACAGGCCATAGTAAGGCTTCAAAAATTAAACAAATCTATCAGAGAGATAGCAGCAACATCAGGAGTGGCCAAATCAACAGTTTGGCAAATTCTGAGGAAATAAGAATGCACTGGTTAGCTCAGCAACATATAAAGACCTGGACATCCACAGAAGACAACAGTGGTGGATGATCGCAGGATCCTCTCTATGGTAAAGAAAAACCCATTTACAATATCAAGACAAGTGAAGGACACTCTCCAGGAGGTGGGCATAATTGTCAAAGTCTATAATCAAGAGAAGACTTCATGAGAGCAAATAGAGAGGGTTCACCACAAGGTGCAAACCGTTCATAAGTCTGAAGTATAGAAAAGCCAGATTAGACTTTGCCAAAAAACATCTAAAAAACCCAGACCAGTTCTGGAAAAGCATTCTTTGGACGGATGAAACTAAGATTCATCTGTACCAGAATGATGGGAAGAAAAAAGCGTGGAGTACTCTTGGAACAGCTCATGATCCAAAGCACACAATGTCATCTGTAAAACACGGTGGAGCTTGTAGTGTGATGGCATGGGCATGCATGGCTTCCAGTGGCACTGTGTTGTTGGTGTTTATTGATGATGTGACAGAAGACAGAAGCAGCCGGATGAATTTTGCAGTGTTTAGAGATATACCGTCAGCTCAGATTCGGCCAAATGCAGCAAAGTTGATTGGACGGCGCTTCACAGTACAGATGGACAATGATCCAAAACACACTGAAAAAGCAACACAGGAGCTTTTGAAGGAAAATAAGTGGAATATTCTGCAATGGCCAAGTCAATCACATGATCTCAACCCAATTGAGCATGCATTTTACTTGCTTAAGGCAAAACTAAAGGCAGAAATACCCACACACAACAGAACAACTGAAGACAGCTGTAGTTAGAACGTGGCAAAGCATCAGAAAGGAGGAAACCCAGTCTTTGGTAATGTCCAAGGGTTCCAGACTTCAGGAAGTCATTGCAAGTAAAGGATTCTCAACAAAATATTAAAAATGAACATTTTATTTATGATTATATTCATTTGTCTAATTACATTTGAGCCCCTGAAAATGGGGGCACTGTGTATAAAAATGGTTGCAGTTCCTAAAATTTGTACTTGATATGTATGTTCAACCCCTTGAATTAAAGCTGAAAGTCTGCACTTCAAATTAATTTGGATTGTTTCGTTATAATTTTATTCTGGTAGCATACAGAGCCAAAAGTATGAAAACGGTGCCTGTGCCCAATTATATATGGACCTAACTATATATTGTGTTTTGTATTTTTTTGAAAAAACACTGCGCAAATATCGTGCGACATAAACAATTGCAACGATCGCTATTTTATTCCCTAGGGTCTCTGTTAAAAAAAATATGTATAATGTTTTGGGGTTCTAAGTAGTTTTCTAGCAAAACATACTGATTTACATACTTGTAAACAAAACATTGCAGAAAAAGCCTGGTCAAAACTTTGGACTTCCCCATTGACTCCAATGCTTTTCAGAAAATGGTGAAATTTCATTAAATTCTTCCATCTTTTTCACCAACAACATTTCAGGAGAAAATGCATTTTGCTCTTCCCTAATTGCTAGTGGATTTGTCAGGAGGCACAAGCCGCCTCCGTCCGCCGGGCTCCACGGCGCATGCGCGGAGGACTCACGCTGCGCCGTGCACTCGTTCGCGGCCCTGCCGTGCGGCGCGCGCGGGTGCACGGCGGTCCCCGTGTGCGCGCCGTGGCCGTGCGGGTGCCCGGCGGCGCGTCACGCTGACGCGCTCGCCAGTGGGCTACTTCTGACGGCTCCAGCGCCCAGTCGGGTTGCTGGTTAGTCGTCAGCTGTGCCCTGTCCTGTACCCTGCAAAATTACCTGTTCCCTGTGATACTCTCTCTCTGACTGCTGTTAAACCCAGACCTTTGCTAAGTTAAAGGATACTCTCTCTACTTGCTGGATACCCTGACCTCTGCTACGTTTAAAGGATACTCTCTCTCTGCTTGCTGGATACCCTGACCTCTGCTACGTTTAAAGGATACTCTCTCTCTGCTTGCTGGATACCCTGACCTCTGCTACGTTTAAAGGATACTCTCTCTGCTTGCTGGATACCTCTGACCCCTGCTTGTTTTACGGATACCCCTTGTCTGCCAGATACCCCTGATCTCAGCCTGTTACACGGACTTGCTCTAGCCAGTTACCCCAGTATTCAGCTAACCTCTTGTTTGCAGCTTCTCTGGTGTCTGCAGTTACACGGACTTCCTCCAGGAATCCAGTCCCTTCCGGAAGCCCGTGCCTCCGCGTGCCCCCAACTCCTGTATCACCTCCAGGGGTCGGGTGCGCGTGGTCGTAAGGGCGAGCCGCTCTCGGCATCTCGGCCTCGGTGAGTATAGTCTCCTGACAGTACTAACCAGCCAGATGTCTGAGGCCGACAGAGCGCGCTCTCCTTTGGAGATCCTGTGCCAGCAGGTCTCCACCCTGGCCGACTCAGTCCAGAAGCTACAGGAGGGGTATGCTCAAGTGGACAGCCGCCTCCAACAGATTGCGGGAGTTCTTCCTTCCACCACTGCAGCTCCGGCACCCAGCAATGAAGGGGCACTCCCCCAGGCCGCCGCCAGCCCTACTGTTGTCATGGCACTTCCTGAACCCAGGGTCCCTACGCCCGAACGGTTCTCTGGAGACCGTAAAAGATTCAGGTCTTTTAAAAACGCCTGTTCGCTATACTTCGCCCTTCAACCCCGGACATTTGCATCAGAGATCGTCAAAGTGGGCTTTGCTATTTCACTGCTGTCAGAGGAACCTCAGGCCTGGGCTCATGGCTTAATGGAACAGGGAAGTCCTATGCTAAATTCCATAGACACCTTCTTCGAGGGTATGTCCCAACTATATGATGACCCACAACGGAAGGCTACCGCTGAAGCCACTCTCCATCACTTGTCCCAAGGAAAAAGACCTATCGAAGATTATACGGTGGAATTCCGCAAGTGGGCGGCCGACACAAATTGGAACGAGCCGGCTCTCCGCTACCAGTACCGTCAAGGCTTGTCTGAACTCCTAAAAGATGAGTTAGCCAGGATGGAGACCCCGGAGACCTTGGAAGAGCTTATTCAGGCAGCCACGAAGCTGGATAGGCGCTTGCGAGAACGTCGCTCGGAACGGTTTCAGGGTCCACGTCCTACGTGGACGCCATTCAGAACTCCACCCACGCCACCACCATCTGCTACAACACCTCCTGAAGCTGAGCCCATGCAGCTAGGCCTGGTCCGGGCCCCGCTAACTTCGGAGGAGAGGCAACGCAGACGGCAGTCCAATCTGTGTCTGTACTGCGGGGGAGCGGGACACTTCCTGCGCAATTGTCCAATAAGGCCCAGTAAGTTCCTTCAGCCTAGATTAATGAATCACCTGGATAACAATGCTCCAAAATCTTATGTGATGTTGTCTGTTTCCTTGCAGCTGCCGGAAGGGGAGTCTCGCCTACCCGCCATCATTGACTCAGGGGCCTGTAGCTGCTTCATGGATGCAGCCTTGGCCCGCAGCCTCCGTATTCCCCTGCAAACAAAGGCCCAAGGCCTACAAGTGCATCTAGCCGATGGCTCTCTTCCCAGTTCAGGTACCATTACCCAGGAGACCCAGCCTATCTTAGTAATTACCGATTCCGGGCATCAGGAATTCCTACGGCTCGATCTCATCCATTCTCCCATCTTCCCAGTCATCCTTGGCCTGCCTTGGTTACAAGCTCATGATCCACAGATCCAATGGAGCTCCAAGATGGTGTCCTTCTCCTCTCCATACTGCTTGGAGCATTGCCTCCCTCTAACTCCGAAGGTGTGTGCCACGGTTGCCGCCTCGTCAGACAACCTTCAACAGATCCCCTCTGAATATCTGGAGTTCCAAGAGGTCTTTAACAAACAACTGGCTGACCGCCTACCACCTCATCGGCCTTATGACTGTCCAATCGACCTGTTGCCGGGATCTGTGATCCCGTTCGGTCGTATATTCCCTCTCTCCGAGACCGAACTGGAGGCGCTCAGACAGTACATCGAGGAGAATCTGGAAAAGGGGTTTATCCGTCCTTCATCCTCACCTGCTGGAGCAGGAATATTCTTCGTCGGGAAGAAAGATGGGTCCCTTAGACCTTGTGTGGACTACCGGCAGCTCAACAATATTACCATTAAGAATAGATACCCATTACCACTCATCCCGGAGCTATTCCAACGATTCCGATCTGCTAGGGTCTTTTCCAAACTAGACCTGCGGGGGGCCTATAACCTAGTTAGAATCAGAGCCGGGGATGAATGGAAGACAGCGTTCAGATCCAGGTTTGGACACTTTGAGTATCTGGTGATGCCATTCGGGCTATGCAATGCTCCAGCCACATTCCAGCACCTAGTAAACGACATATTCCGGGAATACCTGGACGACTTCCTTGTCGTTTACCTGGATGACATACTCATTTTCTCTCCTACGATTGAGTTACACAGGGGGCATGTCAAGAAGGTCCTTACTATACTAAGACAACACAAGCTTTATCTAAAAATGGAAAAATGCGAATTCGAGAGATCAGTGGTACAATTCCTAGGGTTCATCATATCGGCCGGCGGAATCGCAATGGATCCCCAGAAGATACAGGCCATCCAAGATTGGCCAGCTCCAGCTGATAAAAAGGGGGTTCAACGCTTCATAGGTTTTGCTAACTTCTATCGGAGATTCATTGTCGGATTCTCGACCATTGTAGCACCTATCACCCAGCTAACCCGTCAGCACAACCTTTTCCGGTGGAGTGAGGCCGCACAGGAAGCTTTTTTGAGATTAAAGAACCTGTTCAGTTCGGCTCCCATTCTCTGCCATCCTGATCCTGCTCAACCATATGTTTTGGAGGTGGACGCTTCAGAAGTTGCCACGGGAGCAATTCTCTCTCAGAGGCAAGGGCCCAAGGCTATCCTTCACCCTGTTGCATTCGCTTCTCGGAAGCTCAGCCCGCCCGAGCTAAACTACGATGTAGGTGACAGAGAGTTGCTGGCCATAAAGTTTGCCCTTGAAGAATGGAGGTATCTGCTCGAAGGTGCATTACATCCGGTAATGATATTTACAGACCATAAGAACCTGGAGTACTTACGGACAGCAAAGCGACTAAGACCTAGACAAGCCCGCTGGGCCCTATTTTTCTCCCGATTCAACTTCCACATATCCTATAGGCCCGGTTCAAAGAATGGAAAGGCAGACGCACTCTCACGGATGTTCTCGGCAGAGTCCCAGACGTCAGAACCTGGTACTATCCTCTCTTCCCAAAACTTCCTTGGGGTGGCACAAGTGGATTTGATGTCATCCATCAAATCAGCATCCAACTCTTGCACGGAACCAGAGGTGCAGTCCCTAAAAAGAAATGGTAACTTCTTCTGGATCCGTGGAAAAATTTTTGTGCCCCAGGAGACACGGGCACTAACCCTCCAGATGTGCCACGACCACAGACTCGCAGGGCATTTTGGAGTGAGGAAGACGTCTGAGCTGGTTTCCCGTTCCTTTTGGTGGCCTGGGTGGAGACAGGATTGCAAGAAGTATGTGGCATCCTGCCCCCCGTGTCAGCGGAACAAGGGGCGAAATACCAAGTCCTGGGGTTTACTAAGACCCCTACCAATCCCTGAACGACCATGGTCTGACGTCTCCATGGACTTTATAGTAGACCTGCCAGCCTCTGGGGGCTTTACCACCATTTTTGTTGTGGTTGATCGTCTCTCCAAAATGGCCCATTTTTTGCCCATGAAGGGCACCCCCTCGGCCTTAGAAACTGCCAATATTTTTCTCAAGGAGATCATCAGACTCCATGGCTTACCAAGGAACATCATATCGGACAGGGGTGTACAATTCACATCCAAATTCTGGAGGGAGCTTTGCAGAGTCTTAAATATCAAAGTCTGCCTCTCATCAGCCTACCACCCTCAGAGTAACGGCCAAACGGAGAGGACGAACCAGACCCTAGAGCAATACCTGCGATGCTTCTGCTCGGGATCCCAAGATGACTGGGCAAGCCTTCTCCCATACGCTGAATTTGCGTATAACAATTCGGTTCATACCGCTACTAACCAAACGCCTTTCTGGGCAAATTGTGGTTTCCATCCCACCTTCCTGTCCAACAATGTTCCCGAAATAACAGTCCCAGCCGTGCATGATAAAGTGACCTCCTTACAGGCAAATTTCCGAAGAATTCAGGACATGTTGCTGAAGGCTCAAACAAATTACAAGGAGCAATATGACCGAGGCAGGGGAGAAGATCCAACCTTTAAACTTGGGGAAGAAGTCTGGTTATCCACTACCAACCTTAAACTATCCGTGCCTTCACGGAAATTGGGACCCAAGTTTATTGGTCCCTTCCCCATCAAAAGGATTATCAACCCTGTGGCTATGGAGCTAGCATTACCGAAGACCTATAGAATCCACCCCGTCTTCCACGTGTCCTTATTGAAGCCTGTGGTGGACAACACCTTTCCGGAAAGAGGGGAGCCCCCTCCGCCACCAGTTAGGGTGGATGGCGAGAACGAATTTGAGGTGGAATCCATCCTTAACTGTAGGAAGAAGGGCAGACAACTGCAGTATTTGATCCAGTGGAAGGGTTATCCACCTGAGGATAACTCCTGGGAACCTGCAAGGAACCTACATGCACCACGCTTAATTCAAGCCTTCCACCGAGACCACCCGGAAGTAATGTCCAGTCTGGGCGTCCAGTGTCCGCCCTTAGGAGGGGGGCACTGTCAGGAGGCACAAGCCGCCTCCGTCCGCCGGGCTCCACGGCGCATGCGCGGAGGACTCACGCTGCGCCGTGCACTCGTTCGCGGCCCTGCCGTGCGGCGCGCGCGGGTGCACGGCGGTCCCCGTGTGCGCGCCGTGGCCGTGCGGGTGCCCGGCGGCGCGTCACGCTGACGCGCTCGCCAGTGGGCTACTTCTGACGGCTCCAGCGCCCAGTCGGGTTGCTGGTTAGTCGTCAGCTGTGCCCTGTCCTGTACCCTGCAAAATTACCTGTTCCCTGTGATACTCTCTCTCTGACTGCTGTTAAACCCAGACCTTTGCTAAGTTAAAGGATACTCTCTCTACTTGCTGGATACCCTGACCTCTGCTACGTTTAAAGGATACTCTCTCTCTGCTTGCTGGATACCCTGACCTCTGCTACGTTTAAAGGATACTCTCTCTCTGCTTGCTGGATACCCTGACCTCTGCTACGTTTAAAGGATACTCTCTCTGCTTGCTGGATACCTCTGACCCCTGCTTGTTTTACGGATACCCCTTGTCTGCCAGATACCCCTGATCTCAGCCTGTTACACGGACTTGCTCTAGCCAGTTACCCCAGTATTCAGCTAACCTCTTGTTTGCAGCTTCTCTGGTGTCTGCAGTTACACGGACTTCCTCCAGGAATCCAGTCCCTTCCGGAAGCCCGTGCCTCCGCGTGCCCCCAACTCCTGTATCACCTCCAGGGGTCGGGTGCGCGTGGTCGTAAGGGCGAGCCGCTCTCGGCATCTCGGCCTCGGTGAGTATAGTCTCCTGACAGGATTATTGCATTTTGCACATTGTCATTACACTGTGCACACTTTTACTATGTATAGCGCAATCTTTCTCTTTGGCCACAATAGATACTTCAGTTAGCTTTCTAAGAACAACACCTAAGGGTAACAACTGCAAGCATGGATTGACAGAAGTCGAAATGTCTGGATGTGAGGCACTGGATGCTGGTTGTTGGAGCTCAATAGCTCTGGGTAGATAGCTTACATATATATGGATCCTCACAGCACACCCTGCAAGCAGGGTGAATACAATTTGATGATTTTTTTTTTTTTAATTTAAAAAACCTGATTTTTTTTTAATATAAATTGGATTGTTTTGATTTTTCTCAAATGTATTTTAATAAAATGCTTTTGGAGTAAAAATCTATCTAAAGATAGTTTTCTATTTAAGATACATTGATCATTTAGTTTATTCAGCATGAAATGGAGCTCAGTTATGTAGCATAAGGCTGTATATTCTGCAATATTTAAATTTTTGGTAAACTTATTCAATGAACCCAAGCTCTGCAAGTTGAGATAACATGCATTGATGTATTCATACAATTTCACAGTAACCATAAGATAAAACAGTTCAGGAATATTCCTTTATCCCATTGTTTTGCAAATCTATGTACACTACATACTGTTTAATTGTTTGAAAAGAAATGTATCTGTACCAGGCTCTAAGTGTGAGGAGGAAGGACAAGCAGTAAAAATGAAAGTGAAACCGTCTAAGCAGCTTATAAACCTTGTGATCTTTCTGCAAATAGCTTGAAGTGCTTTATTCCTTCCTTGAGGAGCAAAATGGCAGCAGGCCTTAAAAGAGACCCAGTTTGGGAATATTTTAATGAAGTTCCTCTACCTATGGTTAAAGCAGATATGAGTGCAAAATGCAAGCAATGCAACAAAGAGATGCAAGGCTTGGTGGCCCGAATGAAATAACATCATGAGAAGACGTGCTGTGATGAAAGGACCGTGTTTGAAGTTTTTTTATGTGGACCCAGCTGATATATTATCACATTATAACATTATAACATTAATGTTTAAGCAAATACAAGAATATAATGCAATATAATGTTATTGCTTTATTAACCACTTGCCGACTGCCCGCCGTCATTATACGTCGGCTGTTTGAAGAGGAGTATCGTTCTTATGGCAGCAGCTAGCTACCATATTCCCAGTATCCTCTTCTTCAGCAGGCGGTTATCTTTCAGATAAAACTGGTCTCTGTGGCAGATTCGCTGCAAGATCATTTTTATCAGTGGCAGGATAGGGCTCCCAAAAAAAGAAAAGAAGGAGGGCGCACCGACCTAGTGCATTACCACTTTAAAGCTTTATTAAAGCACAAAAAACAGCAAAATATATACTCACAAACGAGCATTTGTATGAGGCTTTGACAATTTAGCAGGTACGCTGTTCTGAACAGCGGCAAGCCAGGACCTGATGTGGGTAAAACCGATATCGCAAGATGGCTGACGCGTTTCAGGTGAGTACCCCTTTCTTCAGAGCCTACATGGGCAATAGCTACTCTCTCATAGTCACCTCTATATATGTGTGTCTGCACACCTCAATCACTAACGACGCCCACCCAAATGACCGCCATTTTATTCTCTAGGGTGTTAGAAAAAAATATAATGTTTGGGGGTTTTAAGCAATTTTCTAGCAAAAAAAAATGATTTTAACTTGTAAACACCAAATCTCAAAATGTCCTTAAGTGGTTAAATAGAAGCATTTGAATGGTACTCCAACTATGTGTGATTAACCTAGAATCGGTTCTGATATCACTGTTTTACTAACCTGATAGCTTATTATTCTAAATTGGAAACCTTCATTTTGCTTGCAAATATTAAAGATTTTAACTACCAGCAAGAATGAATCCTTACATTTAAAGAGCACCTGTAATTTCAGATCCATCATGGCAGTGCCTGTTAGTGGACATCCACTCACCTGCTGTCCAGCTGGCCAGCTCAGTAGATTGCTTTAAGAAAGGCCTGGATTATTTCCTAAATGTACATAATATAACTGGCTACTAACATTTATAGGTAAAGTTGATCCAGGGAAAATCCGATTGCCTCTCTGGGATCAGGAAGGAATTTTTCCCCTGCTGTAGAAAATTGGATCCTGCTTTTCTGGGGTTTTTTTTGCCTTCCTCTGGATCAACTGTGGGTATAGGATTGGGTATATGGGTTTGTATGATATTTTTTATTTTTTTATTTTTTTATGGTTGAACTAGATGGACTTGTGTCTTTGTTCAACCTGACTAACTATGTAACTATGTAACTATGCCACGTCCCTCACCTTGTTGTGTCACTGCCATATCACCAGCCGTCCCATTAAGTTGAATGGCACTGTCGGTGAGTCAACAGAGAGCAGGCCAGAGGAGGAGCCGTTGCAGGACAGAGATGACAGTTGCTCTTTAAAAATTATGATTTAAATCCAATGGATTTAAGTCAAGCCTTTTTACTAGTGATTTAAATCAACTTGATTTAAATCAAATCCACCCTGCCTGGAAGGGATGATATAATGAACGTAATGATAGTGCAAAGCCACTATTTTAGAGTAGAAAATTAGCATCTTTTAAATCACAAGCAAGATGACATGGGATAAAAACAGCTAGCGTATTTCAGGGGTTAAGTAGAGTCCGTCTTCTCTCTCTTGCCAAGTCCAGAAATCCAAGTAGAGAGAGAGAGTATCACCGCTCCAGGTGGGTCAGATCAAAGTAAAAGGCACCTCCTTCAGTCTAGAAGTCCAGGTGCTGGCAATGCTGTAGCAGTTAGACATCAAAGAAATCCTGGACAGCCGCACTCCAAAAATATTTGCCTTTATTTAATAAAGCGTCATCCAAAATACAGGTCACAGCAGAGTGGAACAAAGCTTACGCGTTTCGCACTACACAGAGTGCTTAGTCATAGCTTATATTTTTGGAGTGCGGCTGTCCAGGATTTCTTTGATGTCTAACTTCTCTCTCTTGCCAGTAGATGCCTTTTGCTTGAAACTCAAAGCAATCACTGTCATCAGTTTTTTTTTCGTTTAATCAGCGGGTTGGCAGATCGACTTCTGTTCAACCACATTGGCCACACACGGATCGAAATGTAGCTGGTTCCTGCTGAACCAGCTGAATTTCAATCCATGTATGGCCAGCCTTAGTGTTACAGGGACAGGAAGTGACAGAAAATCTTCCCATTAAGGCTATGGCTGGACTTACATATATTACAACTTACAAAACATTTTTTACATTTTCGAATAATAGAGGGTCATAACCCTTGCGATTATTTCTTTTTTTGCCATCTGTGTCCTACTGCTGTCCCCTCAGCAGGAAGTGAAAGAAAATACCTGCAAATTAAGGGAATCTATTGGGGTCCCCCGGGTCACCGGAACTAGCGCCCTATTAGAAAATTTGCCCTCTATTACTTTTCTGGGGATAACCAAAAATTTGGCATTTTCTTTTCATTTCATTTTCAATGATAATGGTAAACAGGACAAATAGAGAGGGTGAATTTACCTACATACAGTGAAAGTAGTAATTTCTTTACATACAGTGGAAGAAGTAATATCTTGCAAAACTAAATATGCTTTTTTTTTTTTAAGCTGTTTGAAAAAAGCAAACATTACATTACTAAAATGAAGAGGTAAACCATTACTAAGCCCTCTAAAGTTACTACAGAGTTCATCTTTATGTTAATTACGCACATTATAAGAAAATGAAATCAAACTTTGCTACAAACAGACTGTGTAGAGAGGAGTTACCAAACTCCTCAAATGTTGGAAAACTTTTTTTTTTACATCTGATAACTAATTCTTTCAATTTCTACGGTGATAAGAGAAGAAAGCATTCTTGGTGCATGTACCAATTCAGGAAGAAGACTGCAGTGAGCCCGAGTGGGGTGCATTCAAAGATGAGCAGGTAAAGCTATACAAATGCTACTGATCTACACCTAGGAAATCAAAATGATCAGAAAAGAATCTAAGAATGGTTAGATTAATACATACAGTTGCTCAATAGAGAAATCTTAATTAAATAATATTGGAGTAAGACAATTACGAACACCTTAAACAATAAAAACATCACTCAAGTAGAAAAAGGACAAAACAGTATGCACCTCTCACAAACAGCTATGTAAAAAACACACACACACAGAGCATCGAGTATAGTATAGACCCCCCCCCCCATACCAAGAATAAAGTTCATTCTAGTACCTTGGTTAGTGCCACAATCCCCATCATACCATGACACTATGATAATAAAAGGCAGACATGACTGTGAAATGATAATTACACAAAAAATACTAAAATGACAGTTTGAAAAAAAAAATATATATATATATATATATATATATATATATATATATATATATATATATATATATATATATATATATTGTATATACAGTATAGTCTCAAAAACATATACAGCAGAAATGACACAAACCCATTTAAGAAGTAGTAATCAGATAAGTGTGAAAAAGGACTGTGCAGTGATAAATCAGCAGGAAAAAGATTATACTATTATGGGTCACAAACAGAAGATATACCACAGTAATTAAACAATCACAGCATGAACTGCAACAAATCAAACAGCAGCAAATGGTGGTAATGCAATGACTGAACAGTTTAGTTGGCAGGCTGCAAACAGTGAATGTTTAATAGCCCACGTCTTTCTTAAACTTACACTGGATAGCATTACTAAGAGAAGGATCTGTAGGTGATCACTGCAGAAACAGTCAGTAGTCAGTAATATACATGCTCTAATGCTGTGTACACATGGCGGACTTTTCGACCAGACTGGTCCGACGGACCGAATCCGGCAGACAATCCGACCGTGTGTGAGCTCCATCGGACCTGCAGCTGACTTTTTAGGTCAAAAATCTGACAGACTTTAGATTTGGAACATGTTTCAAATTTGTCCAACGGACTCGAGTCCGGTCGAAAAATCCGCTCGTCTGTATGCTAGTCCGACGGACGAAAACCCACGCTAGGGCAGCGATTGGCTACCGGCTATCAACTTCCTTATTTTAGTCCGGTCGTACGTCATCACGTACGAATCCGTCGGACTTTGGTGTGATCGTGTGTAGGCAAGTCCGTTCGTTCAAAAGTCCGTCGGAAAATCCGTCGGACCAGTCCGGTCGAAAAGTCCGCCCGTGTGTATGCGGCATAAGCCTTTTGTTGACTATTTCATTGGAACACAAAACCTTGCATTGGAGCACTCGTGGTGCCTTTTCGAGCTCTCCCATCCCACCGGGGAGCCCGGGATTGAAGCCAGCGGTTCTGCCTGCTTACCATAGAGCTGATCAAGAACAGGAGCATTCTCGATCATCGCTATGGTATTAGAAACCGGAAGCGACAAGTATTTTGTCACTTCTGGTTTCTGCAGAATTTAAACAAGCCTTGGTTGGCTTGGAAAAAGCATCTGCTCAAACAAATCTTAGTTTGCTCAGATCCTTTCAGGGCACAGGAGAGATCTGGGGTCTAATAGACGCCAGAGGTCTCAGTAAAGAGTACCTGCCACTGCTTATTACTATCACAAGGGATGTTTACATTTTTTGTGATAGAAATAAAAGCCATAAAAAGAAAAGGGACAGTGGAAAAAAAATGTTAACAAAATAATACAGCAGCTTGTGCACAAAGGCACAAAGGCAAACATATATGCAGGTCACGCACGCATATGTAAATGGTGTCGCACCACACATGTGAGGTATCATTGCGAACGTTATAGCAAGAGCAATAATTCGAGCACCAGACCTTCTGTGTAACTCGAAACTGGTAACCTGTAAAGGCTTTTAAAGCATCTCCTATGGAGATTTTTACGTACCGTATTTTGTCACCATTCCACGAGTGTGTGCAATTTTAAAGCATATTTACTCGACGTAACATTATCTTTTATTTTTTACCAAACAGTTGGTATTGTATTGTGTTTTTGTGCATTAGAATTTATTCAAGTGTATGTTTTCCAAAAGAGTTGTGTTTGAAAAACCACTGCACAAATACTGTAACATAGAAAATTACAGCATGCACCATTTTATTATCTAAGGCTTATGCTTAAAAATATATAATGTTTGGGGGCTCTAAGTAATTTTCTAGTAAATAAAAAAGGTGTCAGAATTGGCCTGGTCTTAAAGTGGTTTAGTTCATGCATGCAACAATAAAGTGTTCCTAGCCATTAAATCTGTCCCTTTGCTAGTAACTGTTGTATATGGATGGCCAGCCAGTCCTGTGTAAGCAAAAGCTTTCCATCCAAATGCCTGGCAAATGGGTTTCACTCTCTCTCTCTCTTTCTTTGATGATGCCTTCAATGTCTGGCTCTTAAACTGCACAGCAGCCCGGGTGACACCCCAAGGCCCCGGAATATTGTCCACTCTGCCTCCACTGTCAGTTAGTGATTGCCAGCTCCCCATCTTTGCTGCTCTCAGCTGGGTTGCAGTCTATCTCAATCCTGATCTCCCTACAAAAAAAGAGCTTTCTTCCTCTCTTAGTCCAGGAAAAATATTTCAGCTCCTCCTCTTTTATGTCTCTCTCCTGTTAATTGTAGTTTTCAACAAACCTGTAGTAATGGTTGAGTCTCTTCAGTAAACTACACTCCCCAGCAATCCTCTATGTTTCTCCACTGTGTCTCTTGGGATCCATGTCTTCTGAGCGCCCTCTAGTGGATGGAGGGTGGAATTGAAACAGCCTGCAACAGTTCCACAGTTCCAAGGCCTCTGTTGAAACTGAGTCTGTGTAGAAATCCTTTGTGAGCACACAAAGAAAAACAGCAGCAGAGTCAAAATGCAGCTGCTCCTCTTGTGCAGGTTAAGTACCTGGCTACAGATTCATAGATAGATAGAGCACAAAAAGTATACCAAAAAGATAACAATGTTTACCCTGACTTCTATCTTTGCAGAGACTTTTATTATCTTCAAATAGTAGCATAGCATCCATGTGTGCAGTGTATGGGGGGCAAACAGGCCCCGGGGAAGGGGGGCCCTCTGTGCTCTGACCCATACTGCACACATGGAGGAGACATGTCTCAGCCGCTGCAGCTGCTCCTGTCAGTGCCATGTGCCTGGCTCCTGTCACAGGATCTGACTCACATTCTCACACAGATCCTCTCAATGTCTGAGAGCTGCAGGCAGCTGTCTGGGGGCGCGGCACTGATGTTACCCTAACCACCAGTGGCCCAGGAGAAAGGAAATATCCCAAGCAGCTAAGATGAAGCCAGGGAACTTAGGGAGGGGGATTGTGCTGACTGGCCTGGGGGGGTGTAATGATTGTACTGGGGGACAGACTGCTGTTCTGCTGCTCCAATGTAATTTACTCTGCTGTGCCCCCCATGAAATGTACTTTCCTGTGCCCTCCATGTAATGCACTCGCTATGCCCCCTATGTAATGTGCTCTACCTTACCTCCCATGTAATGTACTCTGCTGTTCCCCCTATGTAAAGTATTGTACTCTGCTGTTTCCCCCCATGTAATGTGCCCCCACAGTGCCCCCCCATGTCATGTGCTCTGCTGTGCCCCTCATGGAATGTACTCTGCTGTGCCCCATGTAATGTACTCTGTTGTGTCCCCATGTAATGTGCCCTGTTGTGTCCCCATGTAATGTACCCTGCTGTGCCCCCCCCCCCCCCCCCCATGTAATATGCCCTGCTCTGCCCACCATGTAATGTGTCCTGCTGTGCCCATCATGTAAAGTACTCTGCTGTGCCCCCCATGTAATGTGACCTGCTGCTCCCCCATTGTAATGTACCCTGCTGTGCCCATCATGTAATGTACTCTGCTGTGTCCCTTATGTAATGTACCCTGCTGGGCCCCCCATGGAATGTACTCTGCTGTGTCCTCCATGAAATGTACTCTGCTGTGCCCCCCATGTAATGTGACCTGCTGCTCCCCCATTGTAATGTACCCTGCTGTGCCCATCATGTAATGTACTCTGCTGTGTCCCTTATGTAATGTACCCTGCTGGGCCCCCCATGGAATGTACTCTGCTGTGTCCTCCATGAAATGTACCCTGCTGTGCCCCCCCATGTAATGTGCCCTGCTGTCTCCCCCATGTAATGTACTGTGTTGTGCCCCCCACAAACTCTTCCACTATATACACTACCTTGTATAATACAGACTCCTGCACTATATACTGTACACTATATTGTAGATTACAGACTCCTGCACTATATACACTATATTGTACACTACACACTCCTGCACTAAATACACTATATTGTACATTACACACTCCTGCACTAAATGCACTATATTATACATTACATACATCTGACCAAAGTGGTCATTGTCTCAACAGCTGCTGGTTGCTAAGCAGTCACTGACTATTTTAATGAAGTTCTTCTTTAAAGAGTAACTCCACTTTCGTGGGGAAAAAAATAGCAAATAAAGAAAAAATAATATAGCGTATACAATTATGATACAAGTCATACTGTAATTGAAAGTTATAAAAAATGACCTTCCCTTTTCAATCTGCAGCCACTGTCATTTTCTGAGATTGCATTGCAATATGGCTACCGGGAGTTGTTCTTTATCTCTCAACAAAAGTGGAGTTATGCTTTAAGGTCGACTCAGAGAAAGTGTTAGCTCTCTGTTAGTTTTCAGTGTACTTAATTAAATATAGATTCACATTGTTCATATGTAAATGGTTGGTTCAAATCCCATTCCCTTTTCATCACAAAAGGGGGGCATAATTGGGGAGGAAAAACTGGGCCTAATACGGGTACATGTATATAAATTAGATATGCATAACCATCTACGAGGCCCTTATATTATTTTCATATGGTTTCAGCTGTCAAATTGTGCTTGCCAGTGTACGTAAGCTCTCTTCCAGCAAATCAAATACAAGCTTTTTCTCTATCCTATCTTCCAAATCCACTCCATCATAATACCTGACATACTAAAATAGGTGGGTTCAAAAGAGAGAGAAAAGCAACACACAAACAAAACACATAATCGAGAGGCCCCTCATCATGCAGCTCTCATAACACCTTTAGGGCTCTTTCACACGGGGGATCCGCATGTCCGTTTTTCATCCTTCCGTTTTCGGATGAAAAACGGACATACATGTATTCCTATGGAGTGTCGGATGTCAGCGGTGACATGTCCGCTGGCATCCGACCCGCTCCGATCCAAAAAGTGTAACGGAGGAAAACCCTACTTTTCCATCCGTTTTCGGATCGGATCGGGTGACGACGGACTCTACGGTCCTTCATCATCTGATCCCCCATAGGGGAGAGCAGCGCTCTGACAGGTCCGTCGCTGCACAGTGTGCAGCGATGGACCTGTCATCTTTCTGCTCAGCGGGGATCGGCGGAGCGATCCCCGCTGAACAAGCAGGTGTTCACGGGGCGGATCATCATTGATCCGCCCTGTGTGAAAAAGCCCTTAGTTACTCCATATCACAAGCAGTTATATCGGTGAACAAACCTACATAAAACTCAATAAGCCCCTATTATTGAAATGATTGAGATATTGAGGCTGTTGGGGGTGGGAAAGGTGGGTGAACAGTCAGCAACCAATCTGGAACCTGGAAAGGGTGGACCTTTAAAAGGTTAAAGAGATTATGGGGGTCATTTACTATAGAGCTGCAGCACTAATTCCCGCTAATTACCGCTAATAGCGGTATTCACTATAGCACTGGTGAGAAAATACTCCCAAAATCGAATTTACTATAGTTCCCTGAAACCAAATAGTGCCCAAATCCTTTCTCTGCTAAAACCTGGAGAATTGCACATGGAAATAATGTTTAGAGCATGATATAATTGCCTAAATTGTACTGAAATATGCGGTATATTATTTAAAGATAATCTGCTTTTAAACTGTGTGAAAAAGTGATTTCTACACTGAAATATCTTTAAAAGTCTGAGAAGTGAAAAATTCCACGTTTTGTTCAACTAGGTGCCAACACAACTGAGCATGCTCAGACCTGAAAATAACTCTCATTTTAACTCAAGTGTCTTTTTTAGCCGGCGCTATAGTAAATACCAAAATGCGAGCTAATTAGAGAGCATTTTTTTGAAGTGAAAATCTGCTCTATTCTAGTCCAAATCAAGTATTAGTTATTGATTCTAATGGAACAATTCTAACTTTCACAAAAAAAAAACTTTTAATGTTGAGATGAAATGTATCTTTCTCTGAAATAAATTTTCCTTTGCAACATTGTTGCTTCTACTTAAAATATTTTGTTTTTAAGAATGCTACAATGTGGAATGTTTTGATGTTTTGGTAAAATATTTTTTTCTCTGTCACTTTCACTTGTTACTCTCCATCTCACAACAATCTTTACCCCAAACTCACACAGGTGTCTTTATAATCCACAAACAATACCATTGCTGATGCAAATTTAAAATGAATCACAATTTTTTGTGCTTTTTATTATTTCCAAATATTCATAATTTGAGCCCAAAAAATGTGATATGTGTACCAACATCAGAAAGCAAAATGTAATTCCCAAAAATTTGAGGGTAATATTCTACTCTCACCCACAAAAAAACACCAAATATCACAGAATAAATCAAGAAGAATAACTCTTATGTAATGTAATTCCATCACTTGTATGTCCAAAGAAATGCAGTATTTATGTGTTTTTACGTGTTTTTATGTGTATTTATGTGTAGTTATGTGTAGGAGGTTCTCACATGTGGCAGCTCTGTGGCTTAGAGGTTAGAACTTCTGCTTAGTATCTCTGAGGGTCTGGGTTCAAATCACAACCATGTTACTTCATATATAGAAGTTGTCTCTTCTCCCAGGTCCTATAACTATGTCTAAATGTAGTACTTATGTGTAGGAAGGTTCCACCACCATTGTAAGTCTTTTCCAGATATACTATTTAGCCAAAAGTATTGGGACACCTGCCTTTACACACACATGAACTTTAAAGCGGGATTCCGGCCAGCTTAAAAATGTTTTTTAAGTCAGCAGCTACAAACACTGCAGCTGCTGACTTTAAATAAGTAGACTTACCTGTCCTGGGTGCCCGCGATGTCGGCCGCCGGAGGCCGACCCATCCCTCGGCTCTCGGGTCCCGGCACTGCCATCCTAGGTAAGGGAAACAGGCAGAGGAGCCTTGCGGCTTCACTGCCAGTTTCCTACTGCGCATGCGCGAGCGGCGCGGCGATCTGTGAATGGCCCCGTGGTGTTCTGGGAACACACACAGTTCCCAGAAGACAACGGGGCCGCTCACTGAGGAGCAGAACGCGCCGCAGAATAGGAAGAGGCAGATTAGGAAGACTGCCTAGCAACAAGGGTTTAGGTAAGTATAAAAAAAAAATTTTCCAAATGTTTTTTTTTTATTTTTTTAGGATTTTTGGTGGGATTTTTTTTTCAGGGTGGCCCTCCACTTTAATGGCAGCCCAGTCTTAGTCCGTAGGGTTAAAATTTGATTTTGCCCAACCTTTGCCGCTAGAACAACTTCTGGGAAGGCTGTCCACAAGGTTTAGTGTGTCTATGGGAATGTTTGATCATTCTTCCAGAAGCGCATTTGTGAGGCCAGGCACTGATGTTGGATGAGAAGGCCTGGCTCGCAGTCTCTACTCTAATTCAGCCAAAGGGTGTTCTATCGGGTTGAGGCCAGGACTCTGTGCAGGCCAGTCAAATTTCTCCACCCCAAACTTGCTCATCCATGTCTTTATGGACCTTGCTTTGTGCACTGGTGTGCAGTCATGTTGGAACAGGAAGGGGCTTTCCCCAAACTGTTCCCACAAAGGTGGGAGCATGAAATTGTCCAAAAATGTCTTGGTATGCTGATGCCTTAACAGTTCCCTTAACTGGAACTAAGAGACCAAGCCCAACCCCTGAAAAACAACCCCACATCATAATCTCCTCTCCACCAAATCATTTGGACTAGTGCACAAAGCAAGGTCCATAAAGACATGGATGAGTGATTTTTGGGGTGAAGGAACTTGATTGGCCTGGACAGAGTCCTGATCTCAACACAACAGAACACCTTGCGGATGAATTAGAGAGGAGACTGTAGGTCAGGCCTTCTCGTCCAACATCAGTGCCTGAGCTCACAAATGCACTTGGAAGAATGGTCAAACATTCCCATAGACACACTCCTAAACCTTGTGGACAGCCTTCTCAGAAGAGTTGAAGCTGTTATAGCTGCAAAGGGTGGGCCAAGTGAGTTTTGAACCCAACACTAATACTGGGATGCCATTACAGTTCATGTGCATTTAAAGGCAGGCGTCCCAATACTTAGGCCAATATATTGTATATTGCTTGTGACACTGAGCATCGCTATGGACTTAGGGCTGGTTCACACCACAGAGATGCAGAGAACATGCGCGAGGCTGCCTGGCGGCTAAGTGGGTAGCAGTTCTGTCTAGCATGCACCTGGGATGTTGGTTCAATTCCCCAACATGCTAATCCTTGTGTTGAAGTTTATATGTTCTCCCTGTGTGGGTTTCTCACCACAATCCAAAGACATGCTGGCATTTTATTTGTCTCCTGTCGAAATAGGTTCTAATGTAAGAAAGTTAATTTTGGACTTTATATTGGAAGCTCATTGGGGCCAGGGATTGATGTTAATGTTTATTAGCACTAATCATGCCCAGGTTTACACTGCACGGGTACATATGCTTAGAAAACTGTTGCTTTGTTTATGTGGATGCAAATGGACTTTGATCTTTGTCCTGTAGTTGGAGATTTGATGCACATAGCCAAGGGCTAAGACAGTTGCGAATAGTATTATGTGTTTCTGTCCATCAGGTGCAATCACTTTAGACATACATGAAGAAACAGATTGAAAGATACTGGTGGGCGTGTACTTCTATTGGGTGTGTCAGTGTGCTAACAATACAACCTCTCTTATATAAAGGCCTGCAGTAGGGGGGTTCGTTTGGCCTGAGAAGGTCAGGTTTTTTTGCTGTGATTTGTGGGGGGAGAAGAAATGATATTGTGCATATTGACAAATGCTCAACTAGGGATATTTGATGAAATTCTTTTACATTTTTTCAAACAAAAGTGGGTTTATGTGGCCATGCTGTCAATGTTGTGCGTGTATTGTTCCTGTCTGATCATGCAAACATCGTTTGGAAGCATCTGCTGACCTACTCTTTTTGATCTCATTGTTTAATCGTGTACACCAAAATGCAGCTTCCAGCAGAACATGATCACCAATGTATGTATGTGTGGAGTGTGGGCCGGTGGTGAGTCTTTTATGTAATATTATGTTGGAATGCTTTGTAAGAATGACTGTTAAGTATGTTTCTATAATCTTACAGATAAAAATGTGATGTGTTGCCCATTATACACTGAAATTAAAGCTGTGTCCACTCTAAAGTTTTGTCAAATTTTAGATTGTAAGCTCCTATGAGCAGGGCCCTTAAAATCCAATTGCTAAATGTAGCACCATATATCCTGTCCAAATTTTTTTGAAGCTAGTAAATGAATGTATTTTTTTTTTCTGCTGGTAAAATAAAAGTACATTATTGAGCTTTGTTGTGGTGTTTTTTTTTTTCTTCTACTTTTCTTTCTCTTTAGTTTTTGTGGGTGGCGGTTTTGGGAAAGTGCAATATTTCTTATATTTTATTTCAACATGGATTTGTGCACCAATCTCTTTGCCCTGGTTCACATTGATGCTACTTTGAAATCGTGCTACTTCACTTGAAGTAGCACGATTTCAAAGTAGCAAGGTCAGCGCGATTTCGGGTACTACTTGATAGACATCCATGTGGCTTCATACACAGATGTCTATTGAAGTCACACTTGAAATCGGCAAAAGTAGTGCAGGAACTACTTTAGCAAATTGGTGCGGCGCCACAAAATTGGTGTCGCATTGATTGGAACAGTGCCATTGCTGCCAATAGTCATGCGATTTGATCTCTCAAATCGCATGACAAATTGCTCCAATGTAAACCTAGGCTTCTGCACACCTGCAAGTAAATGATAAAGGTGGAATCTTTATATATAACAGCTGTGGAGAATTGCAGGTAATGAAGTCAGATGGTGGATAGGCAGTGTTGTATGTGTCAGCTTTAGTTCACATTGGTGACATTTGACATGTCAAAGCGGTGACAATTGCACTGTTTTAATTGGTGCAATTTGAATTGATATCAGTGCAGAAACCTGCACCGATGTCTCTGAAATTCCCCCTGCAGTCGGGACTGACATGCGGGAATGAAATTGTGTGATTTCAACTGAACGATTTAATGGGGACAAGGGCCTCATCCCCACAAACCTTGCCTGGTGGTTGTGGGGGTCTGCGGGCGGGGGGCTAATCGGGATCTGGAAGCCCCCTTTAACAAGGGGACCCCCAGATCCCAGCCCTCCCTGTGTGAAATGGTAAGGGCCATTTCACAAAAAAAGTGTCAAAAATGTGAAAAATGACAAGAGACAGTCTTTCACAATTCCTTTATTTAAATGCTTCTTCTTTCTTCTGTCTTCTTTCTTCTATCTTCTATCTTCCTTCGGTTTCTTCCTCCATCTTCAGCTTCTTCTTCTGGTTCTTCCTCCGGTGTTCTCATCCGGCATCTTCCTCCGCGGCGTCTTCTTCCCTTCTTCTTCTTGGGCCGCTCCGCATCCACCATGATGGGAGGCTCCTGCTGTGTGGCACTTCTCGTCTTCTGACGGTTCTTAAATAACGGAGGGCAGGGCCACCCGGTGACCCTCTGATGTCACGGGGAATGCCACAGGGAAGTCCCCGTCAAGTCCCCATGCATCAGAGGGGGGCGGGGTCACGGGATGGCCCCAACCTCCGTTATTTAAGAACTGTCAGAAGACGAGAAGCGTCACACAGTGGGAGCCTCCCATCATGATGGATGCGGAGCGGCCCGAGAAGAAGAAGGGAAGAAAACGCCACGGAGGAAGATGCCAGACGAGAACACTGGAGGAAGAACCAGAAGAAGAAGAAGATGGAGGAAGAAACCGAAGGAAGATAGAAGATAGAAGAAAGAAGAAGCATTTAAATAAAGGTATTGTCAAAAACTGTCTCTTGTCATTTTTAACATTTTTTACACTTATTTTGTGAAATGGTACCTTACCATTTCACACGGGGGGGCGGGATCTGGGGGTCCCCTTGTTAAAGGGGGCTTCCTGTTTCCGATAAGCCCCCCGCCCGCAGACCCCCACAAGCACCGGGCAAGGGTTGTGGGGATGAGACCCTTTTCCCCATCAACATGGGGACAAGGTGTTTTGGGGGGCTACCCCAAAGCACCTTCCCAATGTTGAGGGCATGTGGCCTGGTACGATTCAGGAGGGGGGGTGCTCTCTCGTCCCCTCCTCTTTTCCTGTGGCCTGCCAGGTTGCGTGCTCGGATTAGGGTCTGGTATGGATTTTTGGGGGGACCCCACGCCATTTTAAAAAAAAAATTTGGCCAGGGTTCCCCTTAATATCCATACCAGACCTGAAGGGCCTGGTATGGAATTTAGGGGGACCCCCACGCCATTTTTTTTTTAAATTTTGGTTCGTGGTTCCCCTGCGGGGAATTCCCATGCCGTTTTTTTCAATGAACTTTTATGTGTATTGTCGGACCGGCAATTCATTAATAGCCATGAGTAGTTTCAAATGACTTTTTTCCTTTGAAATGTAATTTTGCTGTCAGACTGTTCTAAACACGGGAAACATGTGCCCCTTTACAGGCATACTATAGACACCCCCCAGGTACGAAATTTAAAGGAATATTACATTTTTATTGTTTCACTCTAAGCATTATTAAAATCACTGCTCCCAAAAAAAAGTCAGTTTTTAAATTTTTTTTTGCATTGATACATGTCCCCTGGGGCAGGACTTGGGTCTCCAAACACTTTTTATGGCAAAGAACTTGCATATAAGCCTTCAGTGAGAACTTTGGATTTTGCAGGTTCGAGCCCCATTGACTTCCACTATTCCAGCATATGTGATCTGACAGGCATTATTGCCGGCAATAGCGCTGCTTTCCATTTGCATTAGCGCTGACTTTCTTAGAGTTGAAGTCTTTCTGGCCTTTTTTGAGAGTTATTTTTTGGTACTGCAGGATAATTTTTGGCGCTATAGTAAATGACCCCCTATCTATTCTTTGGATGGAGAGCTTTTTGACCTGTTGTAGATCAAATGGGGAAGCGAGCGGCTTCATATTCTTGGTGGTGGGACATATTTGGAATTGTTTGTCTCATTATACTGTTGAAGATTTCTGCCACTTTTGTCAGGATGGTGATGGTTTATATATTATAAGTGCAATTTCGTTTTTGATTTTTAATAAATATTACATACAGAGATCACTATTTGTTTTCTTTTTGCTTCTGCATGTCCTATGTGATTGCGAGTTGTGTCTGGAGTCTCAAGGAGTTTGGAGGCCATATCCTACCCAGGCAATTAACTCCGAAGGGCATTCAGCGTTTTTGACCTTTAGGAGGTCAACTGGGGAGGTGAGTGGCTTCATGTTACGGGTGATGGAGACACATTTGGCACTGCTTGTTCTATTTTGCTGCTGAAGATTTATGGCACATTGCTCACAATGGGATGGAAGACTGATTATGGACTGTATTTATTATTATTATGAACTCTATGTGTTTGATTAGTATTACACATTGTTGTACTACACTATTTTTGTTATATATTCATTTATTGGGTAGTGAGATCACTCTGATAGTGTTCAACTTGTAGCCACATTTTCTATACTTTTTTATTCATTTCCATTTATTTTTGACTTTTTGTTGTCACAGTGCTGATTGGTTTTCACTTATTTAACATAATTAAATATATTTAAAAAATGTAAGCAATGGAAACATATGAATATAACGTGACATCAGCCTTTTTCAGCTCCTGTACAGCAGGGCTCAGACTGAAAGAGGAAGCAAAACAAGGAGCCAATCCGGTGTGTTGCTTTACAAGAAGATTGTTCATAGGAAGGTAGAGCAGAGTGGCAGAGAGATTAGCTCATTAGTGTGCCGTTTCTCCTCCTCGTTGTCCAGTCACAGGGTGGGGTGGAGTTGTGTAAGTGAAAAGGTAATTGCAGAAGAGAAAGGTAAGGTCTACTCCCCTACCAGGTGTGACCATGTTTTTTGGCAGATCTGTGTAAATCTCAGGAATGACTGGACAGAAATACAAATCCTCTGGCAGGTAAAATAGCTCCCATTTATATATTTCATCTGTATATCTATCTGGTTGCTTGGAGATGTGTTTTAAAAAATTAAATTATGCTGGAGTTTCTAGACTGTATTTACAATGTTTCACACTATACTAGCAAATGCTCACCAAACATTTTATAATAAAAGAATATTATAAATCAAAAATGGCAAGCAAATATTTTTTTCTGAATTTGCCTCCTATAATATCCAGTATATATAGTATCAGAGTGAAATGGGGAGGGCCAACACTTGGAGCCAATCAGGATCTGCTGCAGTCCACATGTGCTGAATGCAAACATGCTAACAGAGACAAAGTGAACTAAGTGAACAGAAGAATACAGACTGCTGTGTACAGCAGCTTCTTCACTGTCCTATCAGACTCTATGGGGTGTATTCTTGTCCAAGTTGTGCCGCTGCTGTACTGGAGGTCAAGGATCTGACTGTGTTGCCTTGCAGAGGTGCTTGGACAGGCTGAGCAGATGTACTCATCCTTTGGCAGGTACACCTTTCCCATATTTATTAAACATTTTCTTCTCTTCAAATGCCATTGTACAAGCAGAGTTTTCCTGAACCATCACAAGAATTTAGTAGAGCAACAGCAGTGTAGAGCAACTTTTTTCGCAGATTGCCGCATGATGACATCACAAAATTAGTATGGTAGAGTTAGTACTTTTTGCCATTTGAAGCATCAACTCAGACTGTAGTAACACAACAATCATGTGAAGGAATCCTTACATAAATATGTTCCATCCAACAGGAGCATATAGTAATGTGTTCCAGGCATATAGAGAAACTGAATACTCACAAGATAAGTATGCACAAATAAATGCCATCTGTATAGATAAGCTTGATCCATCTTTGACCCCACAACTGATCCAGAGCTTGATATTACAATGAACGCCAAACACAATATGTAATTCATTCAGCAGTTTAAAATAGAATTACCAAAGTGAATGTTATTCCTGGCCTAAAATTAACACTTTTAACAATATTAGTAGGTTCTAGACCAAGGACTTTAACCCTCTAATGTCACAGAGCTCAGTCAACTGTTGGCAACATTCATTAAAAGAAGTAGACACAGTGGTTGATCTTGACCATTTCTTGTTCAGACATTTAAACCCACATATATATATATATATATATATATATATATATATATATTTATATATACAGTATATATTACTTTAGTACCTTACATTTTTGGAGATGACAAGAACCATCCTTATTGTCCCATCAATACACTTACCACCTTTTAAAAGGTCTAATCAATTAACCCTTTTAAGTGTCCTGCTTATAATAAATTAGTGCAGCCACAAATAAGTCATGGCCTTTTTTAAGCAATGCTAATGTAGTCCAGTAAAATGATTCCCTGACAGCTTTATGTGTATATAGATCCCAGTGAAGGAACAGAACATCGTACAAAATCATTTACATTTCACCAACTGCACAAACACTGACAGCAGCTCGTATCAACTAAATCACAGCAAGAAGGGCCAGCTACAAGTCTAGAACTATAAGTCCCAGCATGACTAACCTATAATTAATAGGATAATAGGGTAAAGATAAAAAAAAAAAGAAAATTATAATAAGCTTTGTTTCTTAACCTGCACTGGAACTGAAATCTGATTGGTCATAAAAAATCTTAATAGATATTGAATAAAATGATGTTATGTTTACTAATCTAATGCTGAGAATTTTGAGAGGAAATAAGTAAACACTTATAGACTTCCATTCCTTATAATGAGCAAAAATGAATGTACACCATATTTATATTCACACTGAAGAAAATGTGCTTAAAGGGTTGGTCCACCCAAATCTGACAATGAGTTTTGTCTATATATTAAAGGAGAAGTATGGCCAAAACTCCTTTGGCCATACTTCTCCTGTGGGTCACAGGAGTGCACTTCATTCTGCACTCCTGTGACCCAGATTCAACCGACACTAGGCTAAGGTCCACTGTCGGCTGACATCACAGAGCTGGTCCAGGCTCTGCAGGGATTCCGACAATAATGTCAGAATCTGCCCAGATGTCTAAGCCAGCCACTCCAACCTCATTCACAGTCTGGCATCTAGTGAGCGCTGGAGGAACAGAGCACAAAGCAGTGACTGACAGTCACCACTCTGTGCTCAGAGCGAAACTGAAAACTGAGCGATCAGCGATCTTTGATCACTCAGTTCTCTGTGTAGAGTTGGCAGGGGACAGCTGCAGTGTCTGTTTGATGCTGCAGCCATCTAAGTGAGTACATATGTTTGTTTTTGTAATCCCCCATGTCACAAGATAAGTCACAGCTCCCCATGTTCATTCAGACATGGAGCCCAGATTCGGCCCGGCCCCCTCTCTCTCCTGACTGGCTAACTGACTTTTATTGAAAGCAGTGGAATGTGTGTCAGCCAAGCAGGAGAGAGAGTCCCGGATGGCCGAAGCACTCGTGGACATTTCTGCATAGAGATGGGGCTCAGGTAAGTATTAGAGGGTGCTGGGGCGGCTGCCGCACACAGAAGGTTTTTTTATGTTAATGCATAGAATGCATTAAGTTAAAAAACCTTCTGACTTTACAACCACTTTAAGGGAAAGGCAGCCAACAGAGTGAGACTACTTCTGTTGAATGAAGAGCAAGGTACTATGTTGGGGAAATCTTGCCCAAAATATCCCAGAAGGATCGAAAAAATAGTGGATCATGGGTTTCTTGAAATTCTTGAGTTTCTTAAAATCAATGAGTCTTCAAGGGACATCCTGCTTCATTTTCTTCTTCTTTCAGCAGCTTTAGAAAACGGTCTTCTATACTGCAGAGGGTAGTGCTGACATTATGACATCAAGGCTATTCTCTTCAGCATTCTGCAGTATTCTACTATGAACCCAGGCCAAAGTTGAGGTGCACCTCTAGGAAGCTTCTCTTGATTAAATCCAGAAGAGCACTGGCGCTGGACTTCTGGACTGGTGAGTTTTCTGAGGACAGCACAGGAGAAGAGGTGAATATTGCAGCAAGAGCTGCTTTTTTCACTTGCAGGGCTACCTAATTTATTTATTTTTTCAAACTGGAGTTTAGTTTTTAGGTATAAACCAGGTTTTCTCAACCAGGGTTCTACAGAACCCTATGGTTCCTCCAGAGATTGCTAGGGGTTCCGTGAGCAACAAGCAAATTCTGCCTCTCAGATAAGCTCTCACTGACACTAGCTGTCTGTAAGGGGATAATTCTTCCCAATGACCACAAATGTAAGGAGCATTCTCCCTACTAACCATCACACTAATGTATCATGAGTTGTAGATATAGTCAATTTTAGCAGGGGTTCCCAGATATCAGAAAGTATATTTCAATGGTTCCTATGTACTGGTATAAACTATGTATACATGGTCAGTACAAACTGTTAGATAGTTTTCCTGAAGATTATTATGGAAGCCATGAGGACTTCCATAATAAAAAAAAAAACAGTCCAATCTTTTTCTCAGAAACAGATACAGAGATATACACCTGCAGGTACTGAGTGCACATGCCAGTGTGCAGAGCAGACAACCCAAAATCTACTCCTATCTCAAGTAAACAGTAAACTTCTTCTGACCAAAGTAAGTTTACTTACTAAGTATACTTTAAAATGGTGCAATTAAAGTGACACTAAATTCTGGTTCAAGAAATAAATCCTATTCAAGTGTCGGCTTCCTTCAAACCTCAATCAAATTTTTTTTGCTTCTTTGATCTGATGTCCTGTGAGAGGGTGGCTACATTCATTCTCTATGGTCCCACTGTATGTAGGAGCGTAGCCACCCTCTTTTGCTAGCTAGTGAGATGGACTGTAGACTAGGGACTATGAATTATAGGATTTGTAGTGTGGAAAGAGCAGTGCACATGATCGCATCTAACGCTCAATGGTCATTCCAAACAAACGAAAGTAAGGGGGGGAAGAAGAGAAGAGGTTCAGGGGCTCACAGATGATGTTGCAAAGAGGCATAAAAACACAAGGAGACATCAAAAAATAATTACAGGGCCCTTATGTTGTGGATGTGTATGGATTAATTTTGGAGAATAAGGATATCGTTTCGTGTGACTTTAACTGTAGATTAAGTATGTATTGTTAAAAGCATCATCATCACCCGATTCATGAGCAAATTGTTTTTTCTTCTAATAGATGAAATACCATATGTAAAAGCCTTAGGGCTCATGCTGACTAGCATTGTTTTCATACAATTGAGATGCATCTAGAACACATGTCAAACGCATGTCAGCAAAATCCCACTGAATTTAATTAAGCAGTACTCACAGCAGTGTATGGATAGCAAATGACCTGATTTGCATTGCTCTGCGTTTCTTTTAAAGCAGCATGTAATAGTGAGGTGAGTTTGAACTGCAGGCAAAGCAGTTCAAATATAGCCTTTTCTTGTCAAAGACCACATTTCCCAATCAAACGCATGCATTTGCATTTAAATTCAAACGCAATATTTGAAAAGAACGCTCGTCAACATGAGCCCTTAGATCCAAAGGGTTAACCCTGTACATCTCATAAACAAAGAAAAAAACTAGCTTTCAGAATAAAATTGGATCAAAGATTATAAGAGTAAATCAGAAGGAAATCCAATGAATATTGATTTCTAGTGACTGGCGTACAAAAGGTATTACAATTTTGCACTGTCATAAATATACTTTGAGGTTGTAAATACAAAGCATAGTACTGAATTTACAATACCACAGTAACTATAAAACAACATTATTCAGAATGTATTCTTTGGATATTTCATGCAAGGTAGATAAACAGAATATTTGTATGGAGCACGACCGTAGACGAGAATATATCTTCCCTGCTTAATGCAACAATGGGCAGAGAAAATCAATTGATGTTGTAAATAGTTATTAGAAAAAGGCACTTATAAGTAACTTCCATTAGTGACATGACAGAAAGTATGAGAACGAATTTACATTACACGAGTAATGTTTCATAAGCCTCTTCTACAAATCAAGCGACAACAATCTACTCCAAATTTATATATTATCATTAAAATATTTTGCATATACAGTTAATAGAAATGTAGTGACGGGGTTTACAGAGATATTACAGAGGGAACATGTGCTAGATAAGATCTCAAGGTTGGATAAAGGTGACTGCAGGGATACCACAGATTAAATGACAGAGGTTTGTATGCTGGAGATCTTTATGAGAAAGGAATAAGTTCATCTTTCTGTTCATGGATCATGATGCCCAAATACAGGATGATCATCCGTGATCAGTTTAGAAGAAAATATGGCAGGCAGAAGCCTTCTTTTTTAAAAACCCAGGTCCAGAAACATAATTGCAATCCCAAAGGTTTCCGAACAGAGATTATGTCATTGTCTGGTGATCTGAATGATCTCATCATACACCGGTTATAATAATGGTTTACCTAGTCCACAAAAGAATTAATAGAACCCTGAAATTCTGCATTGAAGCAGGGAATTTTTTTGTGTTTTTATTTGTTTTTTGGGGGGTTTCCCCCCGTTAATACAGATTTGAAGGGGTGTGAATAGTTTACACTTTATAGCCTGCAAAAGTAAAAAAAAAAGAAACTTTTTATTTCAACATTAGTATAAACATTTGGTACATTAATGCACTTGGGCCAAAAAACTTAAAATGGATGTAAATTATGCTGAAGCATTTGACAATATAGTTAGAAGGGCCCTGTCAAAAAATCTTACAATCTACAAGGGTAGGACACTAAAAATTAGACACATTACCCACTTCCCATCCGGCCAATTCTGGCACTTCGCTCCTACATGTAAAAATCATAATTTTTTTGGTAGACAATTACTCAGAACCCCCAAACATTATATATGTTTTTTTAGCAGAGACCCTAGGGAAAAAAATGGCAGTCATTGCAACTTTTTATGTTACATGGTATTTGCGCAGCAATTTTTCAAACGCATTTTTTTTGGAAAAAAAACTGTTTCATGAATTAAAAAAAAACCCACTAAAGTTAGCCCAATTTTTTTTTGTATAATCTGAAAGATTATGTTATGCTGAATAAATAGATACCTAACATGTCTTGCTTGCAAATTTTGCACGCTCGTAGAATGGTGCCAAACTTTGGTACTCAAAAATCTCCATAGGCTTTAATTAATTTTTTTTACAGGTTACTTGTTTAAAGTTACAGAGGAGGTCTTGGCATAGAATTATTTCTCTCATTCTAACGTTCGTGGCGATACCTTACATGTATGGTTTGAATGCCATTTACATATGTGGGCGCGACGTACATATGCGTTTGCTTCTGCGTGTGAGCTTTCGGGGACGGGGCACTTTAAAAGAAAAGTTATTGTTTATTTTATTTTCATTTTTTGATTTTGACACTTTCCCTTTAAAAAATTTTTTTTGATCACTTTTTTTCCTATTACAAGGAATGTAAACATCCCTTGTAAAAGGAATAGTGCGTGATAGGTCCTCTTTATGGAGAGATGTGGGGTCAATAAGACCTCACATCTCTCCTCCAGGCTGGAAAGCATGAGATTAAAAAAAAAAACAGGAGGATCTCGGCTTTCCAGCTGAGTATATGGCAGTATTTACATCAGGGGACCATCTGTTCCCTGGAAATCTCTATGGTCAACAACTGGCACTGGTGGATTGCTTCTCCGGAGGGGATGACGCCTCCCACCACCTGTAAGAACAATCAAGCGGCTGAACTGCTGCTATGATTGTTCTTACGGTGTAGGGAATCACCAGCTGAAGAGAACAATACCGGGTTCATGCCTGTAGGTGCAGGCATCAGCCAGGTATACCCACTGAAACCAGTGGACATCCATGTACGTCCTTCTGGTGGTAAGTGGTTAACCAATCACATTAGAAAAGCAGGGATACAAATCAAGCTAATAACAAGCATGACTAACCTTTTTGGTGATCAAAAGTCCTCGCCCCCAAACCCCAAAAAAGTTAAATGGCAGGGATAAAAATCAAGCTAATAACAAGCATGACAAACCTTTGTGGTGTTCAGAAGTCCTCACCCCAAACCCCTAAAAAGTTAAATGTCAGGATTATCATAACAAACAAAATTAATACAAAAGCCAAAAAGGCAGCACACAAACTATATTGACACACACAGCAGGAATGAATTAGCAGGAACCTTTCTTTTCATCTAAACCATTAGACAGCAGTTATAAGTTTAACATGTGGGATTTAGAAGCAATCATCAAACCGCAGACTTAGTGTGGTATAGGTCAGAAATTATGCAGCCCCCCCCAAAAAAACACCAAAAACATATCTATTTGTAACCCAATATACACACTGCAAAGAAAGAATCAGGCCTGTTCTTAGGCCAAATACCCACCACAAATGCAGGCCTTTAAATAACCTAGCTATGTTTGCGAGCACACCTGGACACACCCAGTAAAGGACACACCCCCAGTGCAATTGATTCTGTCTCTTCATGTAGGCCTCAAGTGCTCCCACCTGTTCATCGGGAATACACACTCTTTACAATTCAAAGAAAGCATCAGCATAGATATCTCTGCAGGGTAAACCTCAAAATAACAAATATCCAAGGCTCTGGCCATGATCAGTGATCCCAAAAATCTCCAAATTAAACTTGTACGTTGTTGGGTATGTGGAGAGAACAAAACAGGAAATGACAACTTTGTGAGGACTGCTTCACACAAATTGGTGACAAAGCACATTCGTCATTCATCATCAGCATATAACATTAAAATATGTGTGCAGGATCACATCAGATTTATACATCAATATCTGGCCCAAACACCACAGTTCTAGATTTGGTGCAATTCCATACTTGCTTGACTTATCATGCTATTTATTGGGGTTCCATTATGTGAAACCCATCAAAAATGTAATCACTGGTGAAAAAGAAACTTTAACACCACAAAAGAGGAAGAACATACAAACCTCTAGCCAGGTAGCGGGATTGAGATTCGAGCCAAGAACCACAGTACTGCTAGGCAGAAGTGATAACCAGTTAGCCACTGTGCTGCCACATGTATGTAGGCTGCATCTCTGTGGTATGAAACAGTCCTAAGTCCCAGGGGTGCAAGAAATTAATGCAGATGTACTGTGGAAGGCCAGAGAGCCATTGAACAACCCGTTTCTGGCATATGCCATCTGTTTTGAAGGCTGGTTATGGCTGATTACTGTCCGCATGCTGAGAGATAAACAGCTGTCATTTTGTGGGCTTAGACTTGGTAAGAAGCTGCAATTAGTGCTGGTGTGGAAATGTTAAGGCTGATTATAGTCCTTGCCCATGGAAAACATATGACACGATTTGCAATGGTGGTGGAACCCTTCTACACATAAATACTAAATTTAGACATAATTCATGTAAGGACCTGCGTTAGGAGCTATGTTTAACAACATAGGGAGAACAGACAACTTCTCTACATGAAGTGGCATGTTTGGGATTCAAACCAAGAACCTCAGTATTGCTAGGCACTGTGCTGCCACATGTGGAACTCTCCTATACATAAATACACATAAATACTGCATTTCCTTGGGCATATAGGTGGTGAAATTACATTAGTCAGGAGTTATTCTTCTTGATTTATTCTGTGATACTTGGTGGTTCTTGGTGTGTGAGTGTAGAATAGTGATGTTACCCTCTGAATTTTGGGAATGACATTTTTATTTCTGATGTTGGTACACATATCAAATTTTTTGGACTCATATTATAATCATTTGGAAATACTAAACAACACACAAAATTGTGACTCATTTTACATTTGCATCAGCAATGGTATTGTTTGTGGTTTGTAAAGACACCTGTGTGAGTTTGGATTAATATTTTTGTGAGATGGACAGCAACAAGTGAGAGATACAGAGAAAAATATATTTTACCAAAACATGAAAACATTACACATTCTAGCATTCTTAAAAACAAAATAGATGAAGAAGAAGCAACATTGTTGCAAGGACAATTTATTTGAGAGAAAGATACAGTTCATCTCAACAATAAAAGTATTTATTTGGGGAAGTTATAATTGTACCATTGAAAAGTGAGGTCCCTCGCGCTACCAAGTTAATAAAACAAAAAAGCGCAACTTCTTAATCCTAAACATCAATAATAATAAAAAATGAATAGAAATATTGATTAACAGTGATGTGCTTTATGTCACAAACAGTATGGTGAAAAAATAATTAATCTATAGTGCAAAAAATTCTTCCAAGTGTCAGTAAGACAGTCCTTCCAATTAAATTTTCCTGCAAACAATGTTCCCGTGACTTCACACAATTGCTTAGTGCTCACAGAACTCTCACCTCTGTGTAATGTTGAATCAGCCTTATAAGCATCTATGGTGGTAGTGGGCTTCCACTTCCAGGCTCCCGATTACCAGGTGGCTCAAAGTTCCGGATGTCTCTTTGTAAAGTTGAATCAGACTTATGGGTATATATGGTGGTGGCAGGTTTCCACTTCCAGACTCCCAATTACCAGGTCACAAAAAGTTCCAGATATCCTGTTTACAATGGTGGTAAGTGGCAGAGATGACCCTTTACATTGACAGTCAGGGAATGGAAAGACCTGTTACACTGCTTACAGCTCAGGGAACCCCAATCTCCGAAGGAACCTTAGGATTTAACAGAACCCTTTCCTTTTCAATCTGCAGCGCTGTAATTTTCTGAAAATGCAATATTGCAACTTGGAGGTGTTCTTGTGTGATTGGTTCTAGACAATCACACGAGCAAAAATTTGTTTCTGCGGAGCATTCTGTGTACATTTAATTGGAAGGACTGTCTTAATGACACTTGGAAGAACTTTTTGCACTATAGATTAATTATTTTGCACCATACTATTTGTGACATCTAGCACGTCACTATTATTCAATATTTGTTTTCGCTTTTTATTATTATTAATATTTATGATTAAGAAGTTGCGCTGATCACTTTATATTTACATACAATTGTACCATTATAATCAATGGCTGGAACTTGCATTGGACTATATAGCGTGAATTTTCACTCTCAAAAATTTATTTTAGCCCAGCGCTAATTTTGGTATTTACTATAACGCCCTGTAAAAAAAGGTATGGGAGTTAAAACGAGAGTAGTTTGCATGTCTGAGCATGCTCAGTTGTGCTGGCACATAGTTGTACAGAGACGGGAAATGTATCTCTTCTCAGACTTTTAAAGATACTTCAGTGTATATATCACTTTTTAAAGCAGTTCAAAAGCAGATTATTAAACAATATACCACATATTTAAGTACCATTTAGGCAATCTCTAAACATTACTACAATGTGTAATTCTCCAGGTTCTAGCAAGAGTCATAGTTTGGGCGCTATCTGTTGTCTGGGAGTTTTAGCGAATTTGCTTTTGGGAGAATTTTTTCCTTAGCGCTATAGTGAATTCCGTTTGGGCACTAATTAGTGTGATTTCGCTATTTTGAGAGTATTTATTTGTGCGAAATGACCCCTGGTGTGTCTATTTACATGATTTAAATAAAAAAAAAAATCGCAAAGTTGTCATATGGAAAAAGTAAATGCACCCCTACATTTACCACCACTTCAAATCCATGAAATTAGGATCCAGTGTTCTACATTAGGTGTGGATAATTATAATCCTCTTAGGAAATATGCAGGAGAAACCTGTCTTAATTAATCCTCAGACATCTAGGATATGGTGTTCTCTCTGCTACTGACATGTGTGGTGTCCTCATGCCACAATCAATGAGGCCCTTGTAAAGAATATGCATGCCTATGAGTCTAGCAAGGGATTTTAAAAATATTGCAAAATTATTTGAAATCAATTTCACAGTTAGGAAAATAATCTACAAGTGGTATAGATTGCAAATAACTGCTAATTTATCCAGAAATGGCCAGCCTGGTAAATTTAACCCAAGAGCTGACCGTTTAATGCTAAAAGAAATCTCAAAGAACCCCAAAATCTCATTGCAAGGTGTTCAGGTAACACTTGCAAAAGTTGCTTGCATATACAATAGGAAAAAGATTGCACCAATGCATCCTGCATGAGAGGTGTGTTAAGAAACTTTGCTGTCCAAAAAAAAATAAGATCAATATTACAGTTTTTCATTGAACAAATAGGCCTCCTGGAACAATGTGCTGAAGACTTATCAATCAGACATGGAGTCACAGTAGGGATTTTTCATATGGGGCAGACTCTGTTCCAATCAGCAGGGGATCTGCTCACAGATCCCCTGTGGATCAGAGCAGGTGTGTGAAGGACCCCAGTACTCAAGAGCAGTACATCCACTGTATAAGCTTCCCTTGCTCGGTACCAGCACGATCCAAGATCCCTAAGCCCACCCAGTCACTTGTCGGGGCATCAGTGTAGGGTGGTAAGAAGCATAAGACTGTTTATTCAAACACAGGCACAAAGAGATATAAACTCTGGGGACAATTTCCCCTTCTTAATGACACAGGGCGGGGTAAACTTTACTTCCTCCAGTAACATGACACACAGGTATATTTAACCTTCCAACAGTAGACAGTCTTTAGGAGGGGCTGCTGGAGAAATCCCCCCTCTCCTATGGAATCTAATACTGTAGCTGACAGTATTTTAATTAACATGTAATTCAATCCATATACACTTATACATCCCATAATACTTTGCTCCCAAGACAGACAGAAACAAAAGAACAATAGGATACAGGCACTTAACAAACACATAACAAACCCCCACCCCACCTCAAACTATCTAGCAATGGTCTATGAGACACTCCTACAACATTCCAGCAGTCTAAAGGTGGAACTATTTATCTTCATATATTTCTTGAGGGATATTGTTCAAAAATATTAATATCCCAAGTGAAAGAGCCCCTTCAATCTTTCAGCACAAACCACACATATAGAACCCTGCATCACAGAGGTAAAACGAAATGCTGAGTCCAGTGTGGTTGTATGGTGAGTCTGGTTAGGACAAACCTGACTGGGGTTCTCGGTCACCCTGTGCCCCTAATAGACACAGGGTAACTTACACATAGGAGGGGCGGGGGAGCTGGACAAGGAGTTTCCCAACCTCTCTAAGGTAAGCTGGGTTCCACAAGCCCCCTGCCCAAAGTGACTCCCATCACAAGGTGGATGACATCCAAGGCACATGTCTGCTTAGTTTATGCAGAGCAGATACAAATAGAGCCCCCTCTGCTCTATGGGTGACCAGTTGTAAATGGACACCGCTGTCAGTTCACACTGAACTACCTCCGAACTGATCCATCTACACAGAGGAGGAGGGATCCATCGTCCATTCGATTTTGGAGGACCAGGTTAGATCGGAGGTAGGCGAGTGTAAAGACACAAGTCCATTTATACCCCCCTGTTCATAGTGGTGAATGGACTGTCCGATCAGGTCCGATCAATGGATGGTTGATTGGATGCTAAACAATGAGCGGTCTCTAATGCATTAACTGTGTCAGTGTTGAAATAAGTAGAGATGATTCAGATCACCCGTCCTGGTTCACAGGAAACTGGTCCAGAGCACTTGTTGGTTCTGCTGTCCTCAGATGGCTGCGATCCAGTGACTCAGTCCTCCTGACCAGGTCCTCACAAGGCTCAGTCTTTCAGCTCTGGTCCTCACTCGTTCTGCCTTTGGGGCCAGTGAGGGAAAAATTTCACATGGCTAAGTGGAAGGCTCTCCGATGTGACATCAGCCAAAGGACCTATGTTTTTGTTTGCTGCATGCAGGGTTTGCATAAAAGGCAGACCATTTTCTGTCATAACCCTTCGATAGAAGCCAGCCAAACAGCCAGCTTCTGTCGGACCAGCTGCCATACACACGGGCCTAATGTCAGCTGGTTTCTATTGAACCGGGCCGACATCACCCGATATTCGGCCCATGTGTGCTTGGCTTAATAAGCAGATTAAATGCACCTGTCAATGAATTATGAATGACCTTAGAACCATCTCAAACTGATGTCAAACTGATGCATCAACACAAGCCCAAAGCCCATCAAACCAGGTCCTAAGGGTAGCCTTTTGTGATACACTGAATTCTCTTATGGTACATAGTATGCATTTGGGGTCAGACAGAAAAATTCCACATAACTTCCAGTCCAAATGATGTCAAGAGGAAATGGGAGACAAATTCTGTGTGTCCCAGTGCTGGTTATATACAAAATGAACAGTATGTTCACTGTCCAACACCACTTGGATATTACAAACCAGGAGCATGGTCAGAGTATCATAAAAAAATATTTCCACTTCTTACCTGTCCTTGGTGTGATTAATGCCTATCTGAAAGAGGGAGAAGGACCCAGCATCCTCTCCCAATGCACATCCAGTATAAATGGGCCCTTAACTCTGGGAGCTGTATGTCTGATCCTAACTATAGGCGTCTTATGTTATAATTATCATAATTAGCAGCCAGTTTCTAGAGGGTAGAGGCTACCATAGACATTCGTTTGACTTTTGCTTTCTATATGATCTCTGGCAAGATTAAATGATCCAAACATGAGCAGCTATCATTCAGTTGCTCCAAGTATGAGAAACATCGTCATATAATTTTTTTAGGGAAATTTATGATTTACTGGTTACCAGCCAATTATACATATAAAAGCAAGTCAAAGGATTTTTTTTGTTTCAGAAAATGATTAGAGCTTCAAAGATTAGCTATCTAATCTCTCTTTTTCTGCCTTTTATTTGTCACAATTATTAGTGTTTTTGTGTAACTTATTGAAAAATCACACCAATATACAGTTGTGCTAACTTGATGAAAAGACCAGTCAAAATTTTTGTTTTTTCAGTTTGGAAAGAGCAGCGAAGAGTTATAACCTCCATTAGATTTTCATTGCTGTGTGCATATCCATTGGAGAGATTTTACCTAACTTCCTGTCCATTTGTCAGACAGAACAGGAAGTGAGGGAAAATCTCTCAATTTCCTGCCTCTTTGATGGATATTAAACACAAAATGAAATTTGCAGAGACCCAAATAGAAATAAAACAAACTTTCTAGAAAAATAAGAAAGATTTATAACCTTTGTCAGGATTTTATTGCTGTGTCCCTATTTATCACAATTACGGCTCGTTCACACCACATCCAGTGACCTTTTTCTGCACTGGATAAATGCATATCATTGCAAGGGCACATTGAAAACAATGGCTTTCTATTTGCCTCGTTCAAACCACAATACATATTAATGCATAAATAGAAATGTAAGGCAACACTCATAAAAATGCAAAAAAAGTTACTGCACATGCATTTTCAGTGCATTTTTATGTGAAGTAAGGTGTGTAAGGACCCTTGTTGTCCATGTAACTGGTGTCGAACTGAACAATAAGAGAAGGGAAATGGACTGTATCGGGACACAGGTAAATCTGCCATAAAAATCTTCCCACTGGGCATAAGAACAGGATTTAAAAACTAAAACAAAGTTTTGGCTGGAGCTGAGCTTTGAGTATGGCAATCTTGCTCAGTTCTGTCTAACCTCTCTTTACCAAGCGTCAGTAAAGCTAAAATGCATGAGTTTTTTGTCAGTCTGAATCAGATGCGCCTCTGTGTGCTATATTTAATAAACAGAATTATAGCAAGTTCCCCTTTACAAGGAAGTTGTAGCAAAGTTCTCCAAAATAATGTCAGCCCCATCACAACTTAAATTACCAAGTATGTACATCTGGTATAACTACTTATTGATACCTTCAATATTAGAACCAGTTGTTGCTCTTGAGATCCAAAGCAAGGAACCCGTTTGTGAAATCAAAGATCTTGTTATATAAACTAGAAATTTCTATTTTGGGAAGCTTCTTTAATCTCACAATGTTCTTTATTTTATTGGTTTCCAAAAGCTGCTATCAATTCAGACATAAAATTACATTAGGGAAGTATTACTGACATGTCAGTCATAATCAAACAAGGGTAGAACAGGGTGAACTTTGTGTATTTTCTTGGAGAAGATTTTGAGATGGAATGAAGTAGGCAAATTCATGTCCAAAAAGAATTACAGAGAGATTACTCTTTCATTTTCCTTGTTCCCTGTACAACTACCACTATTACCAGCACAAACATCCACTGAAATTGGGACTGCATAGGACACCAGAGGCAAACATAAAGGAAAACATGGGACATTCAGAGAGGGTCCTAAATTACTGATGCTCCTGTGCCTCAGGGAAAGGACAGAAAATCTTGTCAAGAGAGATGGCTATAGCGGTTGGTCAACTGGCACTGGGACCTCACTGGAAATAGTCATGCAGCTGACTGTTTTGCATTTGATATAAATATATATATGTCTTTTTTATGATTTTTATTCAGAATTTACTGTACATGGAAGAATCTGCTTAGTAGTTTGCCTTGGAGACAGACATTGTGTTTTCTTGGAGTGTTTGAGCGGATACTTCTCAAACAAATGCCGCTGGATACATAGGTAACATAGATACCATTTGTTGTATTTCAGTTGACAGTTGGATCAGTCTATTGTTCTGTAACCGTGGTCAAACAATAGCTTGGTCTTCTGACATATATGACCTATCGCATGTATGATACCACAGTTCTATCTAGAGGGCGAATTAGATAATGTTTCACCCATTCAAACTCAGTATTGTAAACGGGACCACATCCATATGGGGGATGGTAAATTCTCCAAATAAAAGGTCATCAGGCATAAGCTGACAAGAGGACTCTAACATGACTTAACACCAAGGAAGATCCCTGACAGAAGGAGAGGAGACTTCATCTGAAAACGCTTTCCCCCAACCTCCCGCAACAGCTTATAGAGTAAGTCTGGGTCCTTGTTGCCTACAGAGATCGTGAACCCACTGTAACCTGAGTTAAGTAACTTTTAAGTGTATTTCTACTGTTTACAGTCCATAGTTTCTTTTTATTTGCTATGAAGTAGGCAGCATTTTGTTTGTTGTATGTATATGTACTAGTCTTGTATTGTTTTTCCTATAATTGTAGCAGTTTGTATGTACAGCATTTTTGTGTAATAAAAGCACATTAATACACTGCAGAGGTCTGAGCTTCCTTGCTTATAATGCAAAGTAACCTAAATAGACGAGAGCAAAACACTGACACAAGTTATGAAACTTGGAAAGGTGAGGTTTAGGGCAATGGAAGACTTTATATGCGCAGTAAGTTCTCAGAGCAACTGGAACTCAGCCATCCAGGACCCCAGAACAGAAGATGTGTGTCTACGGTGTCACTGGGTTCTGATAGAGAACAAAGAGTGTTTTTTAGCCAAGGGCCCTTCAGAAGTTTGGACACTCATTTTTAATATGTCATACTCTGTGGGATATAGTTATCAGCTGGCACATCCTTTCCAACTAGTAGAAAAAATAAATAACCTTTCTTTTTTCAAATACCTGGGAATAAGCGGTAGTTGTATAAAACATAAAGAAAACATTTTCAAACCAAATATTGAGTCTTGGGTATGAAAAGTAAACTAGAATTCATCTTCACTTCCTCCACAGTTATCATAGGTATCAAGTGAAGCTGCTTTGCAGGACGTTCTTTTAAACTAGACTGGGGTATACTACTTCTGGCTGAACTACAGATGGCGAAACTGTGTGATAGTTCTGATAGCCAAAACAAGTAAATGACCAAACTGGAAAAAAAATATCTATCACAAAAAATTAACTATCACGCAAAAAACACAATTTTAAACACACAGTATAGTTTAAAAGCACATAAGAGAAATATGTAGACTGCCATTTCTGAAATAGCTAGTTTTCTGGCAATTTATGAACCATATTATTTCTAACAGAGCCCTGGACTGTATTAAAAACACATGTAAGGGATACATAGTGTAATTATCCAGCAGCAGCAGGGATGACCAGTTCACTGTAGCTGTACTTAGGAAACTGGAATTAGACAGAGTATGATTAAAATAAGGTTTATTAAAGTGGTTGTAAATCTTTACATATACCCAGTGAAGTGATTGACATCAGGTAATACACAGAGATTAAACAAATCCTCCTACGTAAGGTATACCTGTTTATCTGCAGTCTTCACTTCTCTACAGCCGTTCAAAGTCCAGATTTCACAGGATCTCATAACTCTGAAAAGCAGGGGGCGGAGAGCTGAAGTTATACTCTGCAGAGCTCAGTGAGGAGAGCTCTGAGAGCTGATTGGAGGGAAGGGGCACACCCCCTTCACATAGCACACAGGAACAGAGCTAAGGCTGTCAATCAGCTGGAGATCCCTGTTGCCTTTTTTTCTTGGTGTCAGGAAAATTTGTCAGAAGTGATTCATGCAGATAGCGGAGGAACAAAGTAGCAGACAGAAATGACACTTAGTGCTCTGGGCTAAGACAAGTACACACTATAGAGGGATATGCTTTATTTATATTTCATGTCTGAGGTCTACAATAACTTTAATGCACACAACACCTATCCAACACCAATGAACCATAAGCAAAGCAAAAGTGAAAAATAAACGTAAAAGCAAAGCAAAACCAAACCAATGACCTAACTATAATACATTATATACAAATGGAGGGAATCTGACATAAACAGAGCATGACCAGGACTGGGAAAAAGGGAACAGAGATGGGGTAACAGGATACAGGATGCTAGCTGCAACGTACAAGATAAAACCTAGTACACACAGGCTGAATGTCGGGTAGGATCGGACGGTTTAATAGAAACCGGCTGACTTTTGGCCCATGTGTACTGCAGCCAGACTGACAGAAGCTGGCCATTCGGCCGGCTTCTGTCGATAGGGCATGACTGAAAAAGGTCTGCTGATCAGCTACCGATCATCTCTCTTAGCCAATGGCTGAGAGCACTGACTGGAGTGTTCTGGCGGGTTCAGAACACAACAGCACAACAGGGAACATCGCTGTACTAATATTGCATGGTTAGTACAGAGACTCCTCCGGAGCTGTCAGTTTTTTTTTTCATTCAGACCTGCTGGGTTTAACGAAAAAAAACTACTAGTGTGTATTAGGCTTAAGGCAGGGATCAGGATATCAGTGAGCTGGTATATGGATAACAGGCAAAACACTGATGCAAATCAAGAAAGATGTTATATACCTTCCCAGCCAGCATCAGGTGGAGCTTAATTACTGGGATGCTGGCTACTGGGAGACACCCGCTGAAAGCAACCAGAAATGCGCCCTTCAACTCTGGTAACCACAGGGCCACCAGCAGGTGATCCAGCTTTTGGCAACACAGTAGGAGTTCTAATCCTTGCACAATCTATCCAAAACTAAAAAAAGTTTTTGGCTTATTATACACTTTAACCACCTCAGTATCGGCATGTTTCACCCCTTGCATTATCAGGGCATTTTCCAGTATTCAGCACTGTGATACTTTGACTGACAACTACTTGGTAATGCAATACTGTGCCCAAATGAACTTTATATAATTTTTTTTGGACAAATAGAGCTTTCTTTTGGTGGTACTAAGGTTTTTATTTTTTACTATATAAAGGAAAATATACCAAAACTTTTGAAGAAAAAAAAACAAACAGTTTCCTTTATTTTATGTTTTAAACATAGCAAATAAAAATGCAAGGACAGTACAAAAAACCCTGAAATGATAGCTGTGCCAAGGTGATTTGATTTTTTTTTCTACAATTTTAAAGAAATAGAGAAACAAGCTGGTATTGAGGTGGTTAAAACATGGTAATGGTCCACTAGATACATTATCTTTAATGTACAGATTGTATATAATGTGAGGATTAAGACAAAGGGGTTAATGTGGATATGTGCAGGATAAGGTAGGTGAAGGGTAATATAAATGTCAGATAAAAGACAGGATGGGGCTGACATATACAGGAGAGACATTAGGTGCTGGGTTTTTATGCTATTATTGACACTGTATTGGATTGAAGGGTGATTTTGATTGATGTGTGAGAGCAAACACTGCTTCCTGATCACCAGACAGTAAGTGACTAAGTGAGACACTACTGTAACTTGCAACCTGTGTTTACATTCTGTGATTGGTCACAGCAATCACAGGTACAGAGCCACTCTAACTGGCTCTCTAACTTTTGCCTGTGATCTACTGTGTTCTACAATAATGCCATCACAGAACTGTGCATGTACAGGCACACACAAAAGCACAGTTCCCAGAAGACGTACAGGTACGAGCTGCCAGGACGTGTCTGATCAGTACAGAAAAATCTGTTGTGGGGATCAGGAAGGTAGTCTCATGTGATGGCATTACTGTATCATGCTGATTCATTCCATTGTTATGGTGAGTGCATTGTGGTGGTGGAACTAGCACACTTGTGCATACACTTGCGGCATAATCATTGCACTAAGAAGTACTTTCAGCAGTATTCATCTTGGAAACATCCTTGTTTGGACACCCGATCACTTGAACTTTTTATTTTTGCGTTTATATCTTAAGCACTTTGACACTTTATTTTTCTAAGTATTTATATATGCACTTTTGCCATATTTTGCACTGTTGCACTTTTTTTTGCTACCTGAATGGGCAAAATGACAACCTCACTTCCCCCCACCCGAATAAGACATTTATATATTTATACAAGATGATAATATACCTCAAATTTACCACGTCTCAAGGATAAATACATTCAGTTCAAGTAATCTTTCCTCATACCTAAGGTCTTCAATGCCCCTTATCAATTTGTTCAGATATGTCATAAACAGTTCCAAAAAGAAATTTTGTATAAACTGAATATAGATAAAAACACTTAGACAATCATAAATACAAAGAAATGGATTACTTCTGGCATGTACAAAAACGACACAAAAGACAGCAGAACATCTAATTAAGTCAAAATAATTGCAAGCAGACTGCATTGTGCAACTGACACCAACACTTTGTTCTGGTATCCCTCAGCAGTAACTACACTTGTCTTGTTGTCAACTGGGACCCTGAGATGACTATTTTGTATGTATCCTTGATGGCATAATCTATGAAACATAACCAGCAGACATAATTAGCCTTCTGAGCTTTGTCATGACAGGATAAACACATCAGTATGGAAAGCCACACAAAACAAATGCATGGTCCCCAGGTATTACCACTGTCTTTTAGTCATCACCCTCCTGAAGGCCTTAAACGTCTGTTCCAATCACTTGTTACCAGCATGGGGGGTCTCCGGGAAGAAATGTTACAGATATCAGCTAAAGACCGGACAGTCTAAAACTCTACCTCCATCCCTAGAAACAGCAACTAAAAGCATATTAGTACTGTCTACAACTAAAAGAGCTCAATTATGTCAGAAAGCATTATATCAGTGATTGCCATGCAGTTTTAGTATTTTAGCAACATCATCTGCATAAATATGATTGCATGAGTGCATGTATGAATAGTTACAGCTAATCAATAGATATTTCAGCAATTCTGCTATAGGTTATATTGCTAAACAATAAGGAATTACAGTCTTATTTAATGTTACAAAAGTCAACCAATCATCCAGGATGTTTCATTTTCTCTTGCTACCATAGGCTAATGAAACAGGAGCTTTTATTGCTTGTACCTTGCTCTTCATCATTACCCTACAGTCTTGGTGCCAGGTTAATGTCCTTCAACATAGTTTACCGTATTTCTTTTGGACCTCTGGCAGCACACTTACCTACAAATTGTCTTTCTTGAGAATCAAGTTGGGGAATACACTTTTTTTTGCACTTTATAATGTACAAAGGAAATTTCTTCAATAAATATTTGAAAAAATAAAGCACTGAATAATTCCAAATTTCTTTTTCCAACTCACAAGTTACAGAAATATAATTTATGCAGTTGTAGACATTTGTTACTATATTGAATGTCATTGAAAGTGTAATCTAAAACACCAATAGATGGTAGTTCGAATACTTAGAATTTAATGAACAGAGCCACACTGGGGCTTTGAGGTTGTATGTGCCAAAAATGTCATCTTCATTGAACCATTAAGCTAAGTGTCAGGTCACCATCACTAACCTCACAATGCAGTGTGGTGATATGTTCGGACTCCCAGTCCACAAACACCATGGCATCCCATAATTGCATTACCAACAGGATGGAAAAAACATTTAACTGCAAATAGAAATGATTTTTTATATGTTCCTAATTCAATAAAAGCTGCTAATGAATGTTAACTCAATTCACGATAATGTATATTGTAAAAATTAGACCAAGCCAAGTATGAGCTATCAAATTGTCCAGGTCCAAGCACAGCTGATTTACATGCTTTATACAAATGAAAACAAACTCGGTATCAATGATAAGAAAAAAGTGCAACAAGATGTTTTGCAAATGATTTGCATAGGATTATATCTTTGCACAATTGGAAAAAAGAAAACTGCGCTAATAGCAAAAAAGAGATCAAGCTGCAATTCAAGATAACATCAATCAAATATGTGAAAAAGGGGGGAAGCTGCACTACATAAATTGATCTATAGACAATTAACCATTATATTAAGCACTTACAGTGAATTTTGTATGTGTGAGAGGAAATTATGAAAAAACACAATACAAATAATATAAAAAAACTACCACAATAAATGTGCACAGATGTAACAGTGAAATAATCTAACAACACAATAAAGTCACAAAGTCACAAGAAAAATATAATGCGCATAGAATACATAAAAAATAGTGCACATATAATGTCTATAAACCAACTGGCTGATGACAATAAAACGTGCTAAACCATAAACGTGATGAGAAGTTATTCAGAATGAGTCCATATTTAGTGATAATGACCATGAAAAATCCAAAAAATTATCAAAAGTCAAATAAAAATAGATAGTCCATGCAACTGGTTGACTCATTGACGGTGACACCAAACACAGCACCACAGTAAACGTGAGGTAATAGAAAATGCCTCCACCACAGCAAACACTGCCGCTTACCAGATCACTATGGTCCCTTATTACAGGGGACCAGAGAGTGCAGATGACTGATACCCCAGCCTGGGATCTTTTATGCAGACACTGGACTCCTTGGCTTCAGATCACTATGGTCCTTTATTAAAGGGGACCACAGAGCGCAGATCACTGATACCCCAACCCGGGATCTTTTATGCAGACACTGGACTCCTTGACTTCAAATCACTATGGTCCCTTATTACAGGGGACCACAGAGCGCAGATAGCTGATATCCCAGCCTAGGATCTCTATGCAGACAGTGAACTCCTTAACTTCAACGATAATGGTCCTTGCATAGATCAGGGACGGTTGTAAATCCCCCCCCCAAAAAAAAAAGCTCACATAGTGTAAAACCTTCACATTTATTACGTACTTTAGAAAGACAAATGAACACTTACGCTTAAGTGGATTAAAAATCGCATGTAAAGGATCAAGCCGGGTGGCTCTCAATAACAGCCCGTAGCTTCTGGGACTAGCGTAAATTGTGGTGATGTCAGTGCGTCGCTCCTCCCTACGTGTTTCGTCACACCATAGGACGTCATCACGGGGCATCTTTGCGCAATTATTTCAGTTGTATGGTCAATTCCAATAGTATAACAAAATAAGTTTAACTCTTATGGTACCTTATGTGCAGTGAGATCTGATAAAATTTCAGAATTACGGCTTCTATGAAACACTAACAATACAAAGCAACTCACTTTAAAATGGAAATAATGCAATATTAACAATCATTTGCATTAAAACCATAAGATGCAATAAAATTGACTGTAATTGTGTGTGAATACCAATCAATAATATATTTCAATATGCATAGGTTCATACTGTATATCACCTGAATTGGACATAGTGCTCTTGCACTGTTCATTTGGGTTGATTACCTAAAGTAACAATAAATGCTAATGTAGTAAAGCATCTGCATTCCCTTTTAATACCCAGTTATGTGCAGAGGAATCTAAAGAACCGGGTTTTGCCTACATGACTGGATAATAAAAGACAACCAGGCGATTAGGGGTACAACTTTATGGATTCATACAAATCATTAACATGATAGTTAGTGTACCCTTTCTGTCTTTACAGTCTCACACAATGGCAGACAAAGTCAACAAAGGGTCCCTGTGCAAGATAGATAGATAGATAGATAGATAGATAGATAGATAGATAGATAGATAGATAGACACTGTAGATTGGTAGATAGATGCAGATGAGGTAGTCCAGAACTTTGAGGGTTTATAATACGCAACTGGGGTCAGACAGAAAACGCTCTAATAAAGTCCAGTCCAAATAATGTCAATAGTATTCTGGATGTCTTAATGCTGGTCAGGTAGAAAGTGAAGGAGATGCATATTGACCAACACTATTGGATATTACAAACCAGGAAAAATTTTACAGTATCATGATTAATGCCCCTCACCTGTGATAGAAGTGAGCAATGTTTAGGTCTATATGAAACCAGGAGGGAGCCAAACACCCATTCAATCCACAGCTAGTATAAATGGGCCCCTAAGGGCCAAAGGGCCCTTGTGCTGCTGCACAAATGGTATTTCAATCCCTAGACCCAAATATTTTCAATTGTCTGCTGCTAAAGCGAGTGAAAGATAGAGAGAAAATATATTTGCTTCACCAAAATGACATAAATTGCAACTCACTGCCACACTGTAATAAAATTATTTATGCAAAGGTAAATATTCAATGCCGCTTCAGCATATTCACAGCAAGGAGGGCAAAGTCCATATTGCAGAATAATATTTACTTACAGATCAATAATATTTACTTACAAATCAATATATAAGTTCAATGTATGGTTATATTCTTAACATATAGGAATGATTTTCTGAAGTAGAAAGTTTTATGTTTCCTAAAAAACTGTTTTATGCAACCAGCCAGATTAAGAGGCGCATACAATACAGAAATAAAAATTGGCAATAATTGATAGACATGAACATGATAACTAGGCCAGTGTAAATGACTCTGTATACCAGCTTTATTATTTGTTGGCAGCATACATCAAATATACAAGTTACTTTGACCCTTTACCACTTTACCAAAGTCAGTGGTATTGCACATTGCAGAAATGCAGAAAATAATTCTAAATGTTCTAACTTTAGTTAATTCCCATGGGTTTAATTTGCATAGAAAAGACTCAACCCACTGTTTAAAGAAAGAAACACATAGGCTTCCAATGCTAACCTCTCCTTCTGAAGATAGTTGCCTGGCTGTCCTGTTGACTTTCTTCTGACTTCTCATATCTGAATATGTTTTCTGGGCCAGGGACAATGAAAGTATAGAAGTTAGAAAGTCAGCATGATAGTCAGGCAACTAGCCTTTTTCAAGGAAGTCGTTAATTAACTTACTACTCAAACACAAAGCCAGTAGCACACTGAATACAATTGGACTGTCTGAAAAAGTGATGTTTTTTTTGTAAGTTGTAAAGTATAAATAAAATGCAAAGCATCTAAAATGCATTTCACAGCAATGCATTTTGGTGAGAATAAATTCTTACAGCTCAGGTGCTGGTTCAGTGCCTCGGCTTTTCCTCAAGGCAGATCCGACCCTAGTGGTGCCCACCCCTGACATGCCCACAGTGGGTGCCTCATCTGTAGAGCTATCACCCCAGCCCCAAGTGGTCTGCTCAAAGATTGCTCTTCACTGCAAGCAAAGAGTTCTAATTTATAATCAAGAACATGTTCAGAAGCAAAGCAGGAATAGTTGCCACAGCATCATGGGAGATTAGCTTTTTTTCCTTGGTTCATGTCTACTGTGCAACACATACAAAGGGAGTAGAGTGAATCCACACACATACAGAAAACAACAATTGTTGTTTTCTGTTTAAAGCGGAATGCCAGGCAGATATAAAATTCATCCATGAATTAATGTAGCTCTGTATTTATAACGGCTCATTCACACCATGTGTTTTTCCACACTGGATCAGCACAGGTCACTGCAAAAGGATGTAGAAAACAATGGTTTTCTAAGTACCTTATTCACACTACAATGTTGTGTACATCGGTGTTGTGTTAATGTGCAATCTGTCTGCATTTTAATGCAACACAAAGCACTTGAATGCATTTAAATGCATTACAACTGAAAGTAAAGATATAAAATCTAACTTGTTGCTAGTATTTTGACCCTTCCAGGAACCTGTCACTTCAGAGCGAATGACATGAAACTGCATTCCAACATGCAGAAAACTGCAATGTAATGCAATTCAATGTGCACATACATTTTAATGCATTGCTGTGAGTTTTATGTGCAGTATGGTGTGAAACATCACTAATACATAATTCAAAATATATTCTTTTAACCTCCCTGGCGGTATGATTATTTCGGATTTTAGGTTCTGAAAACGGTACAATTATTTTGCATGGAAATTTGGCGTTTTATATTGTAGGCCTGTAATTCTTAGCAATAACACACTTAAATCTGTCCACCAAGAGACTAGTAGATATCCCGGGTATGATGAAGTTTGAAACACAAAATCATAAATTATAATATAATAAATACATTTAAAAAAATAATAATATAATAATAATAAAATAAATTTCCCCACGATTCACTATCGCTCAATTCTGCAAGTGTTCTAATTTACTATCGCTGTTTTCTAGCTGGTCTAAAGCCACTTTTGATGTAAAGGGTCACTTTTAGGTTGCTATGGACAATTTCAAGTTTCCAGGCAGAAAGAACAGTATATATAATATAAAACTGCATGCAGGGCATTGGACAAAGCACTGGGGACAAAAGGGATGTGAAATAATTTCATACAGTACTGTAATCTGTAAGATTACAGTACTGTATGTGTTATGCTCTTTACATTTTTTGAATTTGCCGCCAGGCTCCGCCCCGTGCGTTGCAACGCTCGCAGGGAACGGAGCCCGGCACAGAGAGGCTTCGGAGGAGGACAGAGCCCGCAGACAGCACGGGGGGGACATCGCAGGATCCTGGGGACAAGGTAAGTATACCACACCAGGATCCTGCAATGCAATCCCGAGTGTGGCTCAGGGTTACCGCTAATGGTACTGAAATTTAACCCCGAGCCACACTTGGAAATACCGTCAGGGAGGCTACAAGCAAGCAGTATAAGTACCTGAATCTGACTTGTTTTTATCCATTTGTAGTCCCTGTATAGACCAGGGAGGTGGTTGCAGCACTAGGAGCCAATCAGTTTTGCTACAGTGCTCATGCTATAATAGGGAACACGCTGATTGGAGGCGATAGCAGAGTGTCATAGAGACGAGCTTATCAGTCTGCTTCTCATTTCACTATCCAGTCACAGGCTGGGGGGGGGCAAGCTCTGTAAATAATACTGAACTGCAGGAGAGAAAAATCAGATCTCCTGCCCTGCCAGGCATGACTATGCTGTGTGGCAATGCTGTATAAATCTCAGGACTGGATAGGCAGAAAAGCTCAGCTTTCATTTTTGGCAATTAGAGGCACGAGAGTGCCATAAACAATATTTTTTTCTACATATACGTAGTTTATTGCAGCTCTTGTAAATATCGGGGGTACAAATGGTGCTTAAGTGATATTCTCAAGTGTGCTAAAGTCGCTTGATCTGCTAACAAGTCGATACTTTATCATGTAATATTACTGAGCATCTAGTTCATTCACATTACTTGCTGAACATCTTGAGTAATGGCCTTTTAAGGCAAAACAAGTGGAACGTCTCCTAAGTTTCTATGCCAGGTCAGCTCTAGATGATTGAGCCTATGCAGGACACCACACAAGTAAGAGTGAACACATGGGCCTCCAAGAAATGATTAATTCTTAACTGACTTTCTGAAGCGAGCTTTGTTTTTAGTTATGATTAGATATCATGTCACAGAGAGCCGTCCAGAAGAGCCATGTGTTACATTAGTCTTATACTGTGCAGAGATCAGCTGCTAGCCCTACTCTGTTTGTATTTATTTATAAAGCAAGACAGCCTTCGAGACCTGTAATGAGATGCTGTAGTTTTTTAAAGAGGTAAAATAATTTTCAAACACAGACACACAATGAGTTTATTTATTTAAAAAGTTGTTAAATAGAGTCTGGGAATTCAAATATTCAATGTTGACATTGTGCAGAACTGGACGCATGCCAAATGCAACTTTCTCTCTCCCTCTCTGGAGACACCCAATGAACTAGGAATTTCGACTTTCTCCTCCTTCTTTACTAAATAGGTAAAAGTCATTAATTACAGGCCAAGCGGTATCTGAGCCATAATCAAGTAATGGGATCCTTTATTTGAGAACTACAAAGGGTTCTAAGTGTGTTTAGCTGTAAATGCAAGGCCCAAAGTAGCATGTCTGACTCTGGAAAATGGATTTTGTAAACAGAGCCTTCCTTCTGTTGAAACATTTTATTACACGTTACAAAAGCAGAACGCCTTTGTTTTATATTAAAATGAACCCTTCATATAAAGCTGTCATTTTTTTCCCCCACCACCTAACGAGAGCAATGATCCAATTACTAACCTGTTCTATGCCAGGCCTACATGGGGAAGAAAAAAGTCCATCTGGTGTTGGCTAAATTTTGTTTGAAGAAGCCAGCCCTTTAAATCAGTAGAGATTAGTACCCAAAATACAGAGTTTCTGCGGAAGGCCATGCTCAAGAAATACTTCCAAATGTGATGGAAATCCCCCAAAACAAATGGGTTTAAGTGCAAAAGTAACTAGGAAGGATTAGTGGGGCACTGGATGAAATCCATGACAAATATTACTAAAAGAAATAGGTACTGCCCGCAAGGAATAATTCCCGGATTTATAAGGCGGCCATGCTAAAAATAGGTTAGAACGTGGTGGGTACGCAGTTCACCCCGTATATCAGAACCTGATAGCAATACACCTTATTTACGAAACTGCCAAAACCAACTACTTGTGTCACCTACAGCAGGTTTTCCCCTTTGTTTCATAATCTGCACTGGAAAAATGATTGATGGAATCTGAGTACTTGCTGTAGGTATCATAGACTATTTCAAGCATCCTCAATAATTAGACTAATTATATGTCTGTTCTGTATATAACGGTTTTAATACAATAGATAGCATAGATCAATAGATAGATAGATAGATAGATAGATAGATAGATAGATAGATAGATAGATAGATAGATAGATAGATAGATAGATAGATAGTAAATTAATAGGTAGATAAATACATATATACATACATATATTCTTAGATTGTAAGCTCTAAGGAGCAGGGCCCTCTGATTCCTACTGTATCAAATTGTATTGTATTTGTACTGTTTACCCTCAAGTTGTAAAGCGATACGTAAACTGTTGGCGCTATATAAATACTGTATAATAATAGTAATAATATATACGTGATAGATAGATAGATAGATAGATAGATAGATAGATAGATAGATAGATAGATAGTTAGATAGAATTAATTTTCTTGTACAATTTTCCTTTAGATTTACCAAAACCATATAATCCGAGGTCAAACCTAAACACTTTGAATTTTTATGCAATCAGGCAGGCCCTTGTACTACATAGTTAACGGTAAAGGAATTTAAATTAAAAAGAAAACTGTATAATGTATGGCCAGCTTAACTACTAGATATATACATAATAAATTGATAGGTAGATACATACATGCATACAGAAATGATAGAGAAAGATAGATAGATAGATAGATAGATAGATAGATAGATAGATAGATAGATAGATAGATAGATAGATAGATAGATAGATAGACAAATATTGCACCAATGGCTTCTCAGATAATTTAGTTTTGGAAAAAAGACACCCTGATGAAACTTTACTGAAATGGACAGTGATCTGTATATACTACATTGACCGTTTCTTGTACCCTGGTGCTCACACAACACAGAGGTCTGTAGAAATCAGCCGACTGTAATGGATGCTGTTTACAAGACTGCTGACATCTATGTAATGTATTGAGTAGGAAGAATGGTTGCCTTACTGTGGAACAATTTCCTATAGGCCAATAGGTGCAGCCTCATTTTCTATGAGGCCTTGTTTTCAAACCAGCGTTTGCTAAACTACCGACCATTCCGCATAAGTCTGACAATAAACATGCATGCTAAGCTCCAGACAGTTACACTGCAATTAATGAGCTTAGGTTTTTCAGCATGCAGCATGGAAAGAAAGAAAGAAAGAAAGAAAGAAAGAAAGAAAGAAAGAAAGAAAGAAAGAAAGAAAGAAAGAAAGAAAGAAAGAAAGAAAGAAAGAAAGAAAGAAAGAAAGAAAGAAAGAAAGAAAGAAAGAAAGAAAGAAAGAAAAGAGTTGCAAACATCTAAACAATTTAAGGAGAATCTATTTTTATTTTATTTATTTTTTTCATGATTGCATGTATACAACACACACAGGAACACTTTAATTTACTTTAAACTCATTTAGTAAATCAGGCCCATACAGAAAGAAAGAAAAGATAGATAGATAGATAGATAGATAGATAGATAGATAGATAGATAGATAGATAGATAGATAGATAGATAGATAGATAGATGACATATATATATATATATACACATATATATATATATATATATATATATATATATATATATATATATATATATATATATATATATAATGTAATGGATAGATAGATAGATAGATAGATAGATAGATAGATAGATAGATAGATAGATAGATAGATAGATAGATAGATAGATAGATAAATAGATAGATAGGAGATAGATAAATACATAGACTTTTTCTGGTAGAAATGTATAAGCAAACAGCCACCAGGAAATTAAATGCAGATGTTTTATAATTTCCTCTAAAATGCTGAGCTGTATATATACTTAGATTGTTAATATGTATATTTGTATGATGATTAAAAGTATATATACAAAGATATGCATACATATATGTTTGTATATATATATATATATATATATATATATATATATACGGATAACCAGTATGGCTGCATTTGGCACCGAAATAAATGAGCCTCCAGGGCATGATTAGGATATTTCAGCCCTATTCCCCTTGGAGAGATCTTTCCTACCAATGGGAAATAATGTGTTCCTGGGATATTTTTTAGCCGAATATTAGCATGTTGTGCCAAATGCAATAAAGAGGCACTAAGAGGTAATGGCAAAGTGATCGCAAATAAACAGTAAGGAGCTGGCAGGATTTCACTGCCTCCAACACAAATCCGAATGGACTATTAAACAGGCACATAAACTTGCCAGGGCTTTTAAAGTCTGGACACAGGCAGCCAGCATAGACATCGGAAACCTGGGAAAGTGTGACTTTATTATGTCATATGTTGGGGACAGGTCTGCTTCTACCTACCAAGCACCTAAATGCCTGTAAAAGATAGGAGTGCTAAAGTGTAAAAGTAACAAGTGCAGGCCATTCATCTGGGCTGTGCTAAACTAATCCCATCCTGAGCCTTTATGAGGCTGCTGGGTGGCTAGCAGCTAGTGTGTGGTGCCTGGACTCTGCACGGCGCTCCTACTGCTGCAGGTGCCATAATGGTCAGCCAGCTCTCCCCACACTGCGAGCATCTTTTGCTGTGACCGATATGTAAAGGAATTGCATATTTATACACACACACACACACACACACACACACAAAGGTCTGCATAGACACTATACTCGCTGAGACTGTGCCATTGGGGGAGCTGCGTGTAAGAATACGTTTCATGCCCATCCAGATTACATTTGTAATCCCATAAAGACACCTGCATATAAAATTAAATCCATATCCACAGATACTATTACAGATGTGTATATTTTTTTCCTTTGCAGTAACCATTCGGATTAGATATATAATCCCATTAAGACACCTGCATATAACATCTACATCCACAAATACTAGAGTATGCAGTAGATATGTATACAGTTTTACTTTTCCCTGCCCATCCAGATTACATATATCCTATAAAAACACCTGCATATAAAATAGGATCCACCTCCACAAATAGATGGGTATGTAGTTTTACTTTTTCATGCTCGTGCAGATTACATGTACAGTACTGTATAATCCCATAAAGACACCTGTATATAAAATAGGATCCATATCCACAGATACTTGTATAGATGTGTATATAGTTGCAGTTTTCTATGTCCATCCAGATTACATATCCCTTACACCAGCATAAAGAGTAAATAGGATTTACATTTACAAATACTAATACAGATGTGTAGGTAGTTTTACTTTTGTTATGCCCATCCAGACATATGTCACCCAATAATGGCACCTGTATATATAATCAGATCCACATATTCTAGTATAAAGGTGTGTGTAATTTTACTTTTCGCTGCCCATCCAGATTATGTATGTCATCACATAAGAAGTCTGTGTATATAATCAGATACACACCCACACTAATAAGAGTTTGTATGTGTCATTTCTTTTCATGCCTATCCTAATACATCATCACATAAAATACAACGGATATATTATTTGACATTTGCCCACACTGGTATAGATGTGTGTAATATTACATCCCATGTCCATCCATACATTTATCAGCTATACTGTCACACCTACGAGCATGACAGTATAGTGTATGAGTGATGCTAGGTTGTATGATGGTGACTGTAGAGATGTGTATATCTGCTCACAATGTCCCCATTCCCTGATCAGACAATCTGATTCTAGTATACAGCCCCCCTGCTCCCCAGATCCTCTCTGGGAAAGTCAGCTCTGCAGTCCCCATGACTTGTGCCAGTGTCCAGTGTGTACTCTTCAGGTGTCAGGCTTGTGTCAGTGTTGTCAGCTCCACATAACGTGCATTGTGTCCCTGATTGCTATGTGACAATTAGAGGGTTTATTTCCCAGACCTCTGGAGGGGTCCCTGTCTATTGAGGCACTGAAAGCATGAATGCTTCAGTATCCTTCTACATGGCAGTGCACATGAAGAATAGAGGGGCGGCTGATTGACTGAATTACTGGGGTCACCAACAAACCCCTTTGGATGTGACAGTTCGAATCACCAAAGGGAACAGAGATTTCACCAGTCAAGATCTGAGAGCCCCAATCCATTTCCATCACTGGTGGGAGCTGACTCAACTTATCGACAGATTTATAATATAGAGTAGTAACTACAAGGCTGTAGAAAAATATACGTGTCATTTACTAAACACTAAATCAGTCTATAAACATATAACATTATATTGTAAACAAATCAATAAATACATCAATGGTGAGTGGATGGACGGACGGATAGATAGATGATAGATAGATAGATAGATAGATAGATAGATAGATAGATAGATAGATAGATAGATAGATAGATAGATAGAGATACATACATACATAATAGACTCATGCATAATAAATTGATAGGTAGATACATAGATAGATAGATAGACAGACAGACAGACAGACAGACAGACACACACACACACACACACACACACACACACACACACATATATATATATATATATATAGATAGATAGATAGATAGATAGATAGATAGATAGATAGATAGATAGATAGATAGATAGATAGATATAGATATATAGATATCTATCTATCTATAGATAGATAGATATCTATATATCTATATATCTATATAGATATATAGATATCTATATATCTATATCTATATATATATTTAGATAGATAGATATATATATATATTTAGATATAGATAGATAGATAGATGATAGATAGATAGATAGATAGATAGATAGATAGATAGATAGATAGATCTATCTATATATATATAGAATTAAAGGTAGCTATATATAGGTAGAGAGATAGGTAGGTAGATAGAGGGATGAACGAATACCCACAGATACATGCACAATAAATACATACATACATACATATACATACATACATAAATACATGCATAATAAATTTATAGGAATAGATAGATAGATAGATAGATAGATAGATAGATAGATAGATAGATAGATGCAGGCAGACACATATACATGCAAAAGAGATACATAACTAATAAAATGATAGATACATGCATACATGGATGATACATCGATAGATAAATTGATAAAGGGATTGACAGAAACACACATTTATAATAGATACATAATACATGGATGGGTAGACATACATAGTTGATTGATAGGAAATTAATGATTTATATGAAATAATGATATATTATTGATTGACATAAAATATATATCTATATATTCACGATTCATATACCACAGTGTCCGGCTTTAATCCTATCATTCACACTGGTCTTTTTGTTATCGCCGTGTATTTCCTTTGTACATACATTTAGCATCACGTCAAGCAGACAAAAAATGGAAATAAATTGTCTCGCCGTTGAAGCCGCCTATACTAATCTTATATGAATATGATGTGATATAAATTATAATGTACAATATTTCCCTGATTTTTTAATTGATAAGAAAAAGAAATAAGCATGGTAGAACAGTGACATTTCACTGCTCCCCCCCCCCCCCCCCATTTCGTAACGAGTGAAATAAAGGGGATGTTTGGGTTTAGACTAGCACCCCATGATTGGAGCCCCATGGGTGGAGTAGTGGTGATGGGTGGAGTAGTGATGATGGGTGGAGTAGTGATCATGGGTGGAGTAGTGATCATGGGTGGAGTAGTGATGATGGGTGGAGCACTGATGATGGCTGGAGTAGTGTGGAGTAGTGATGATGGGTGGAGTGGTGATCATAGGTGGAGTAGTGATAATGGGTGGCGTGGTGATGATGGGTGGAGTAGTGATCATAGGTGTAGTGATGATGGGTAGAGTAGTGATGATGGGTGGAGTAGTGATCATAGGTGGAGTAGTGATGATGGGTGGAGTAGTGATCATAGGTGGAGTAGTGATGATGGGTGGAGTAGTGATGATGGGTGGAGTAGTGATCATAGGTGGAGTAGTGATGATGGGTGGAGTAGTGATGACGGGTGGAGTAGTGATGATGGGTGGAGTAGTGATGATGGGTGGAGTAGTGATCATAGGTGGAGTAGTGATGATGGGTGGAGTAGTGATGATGGGTGGAGTAGTGATCATAGGTGGAGTAGTGATGATGGGTGGAGTAGTGATGATGGGTGGAGTAGTGATCATAGGTGGAGTAGTGATCATAGGTGGAGTAGTGATGATGGGTGGAGTAGTGATGATGGGTGGAGTAGTGATCATAGGTGGAGTAGTGATGATGGGTGGAGTAGTGATGATGGGTGGAGTAGTGATCATAGATGGACTAGTGATGATGGGTGGAGTAGTGATGATGGGTGGAGTAGTGATCATAGGTGGAGTAGTGATGATGGGTGGAGTAGTGATGATGGGTGGAGTAGTGATGATGGGTGGAGTAGTGATCATAGGTGGAGTAGTGATGATGGGTGGAGTAGTGATGATGGGTGGAGTAGTGATCATAGGTGGAGTAGTGATGATGGGTGGAGTAGTGATCATAGGTGGAGTAGTGATCATAGGTGGAGTAGTGATGATGGGTGGAGTAGTGATGATGGGTGGAGTAGTGATCATAGGTGGAGTAATGATCGGCTCACTGGTGGACCAGTCCCTTGCACTTTGTCCATTTAAAGGCACTGGTTCCATTTTGCAGGAAATGCCGCAATCAATCCCATTGTCAGCAAACATTTGTAAACACAAGCATGGTTGATATTACAGCTCGGATGAAGACAGTTTAATATTACGGGTAAATATATGGCTATGGGTAAATATTTATAAACACATGCAGACATTTTAATACATCCTATTAATCAGAAATAAAACATGATCAATGGGTAATATTGTGATAAAGCCGAAATAATATTTTCCCACTAACATCAGACACTACAAGGCTGTCTAGACCCTTTTCTTCTGTCCTCATGTAACTCCCCCAGCCTAGACTGCCCCATGCAGAGTGAAGGGTTAATAGTAAGTAAACTGATTCTAAACCGGTCCTGTTCTAAAAGGTGGCATGGAGTTTGCTGCTTGTCACGCAGCGCCCACTAGCGGCGACACGCGTCCTTGCAGCTTCATTCAGCTTCCACTCCCTGAGCAACAGCAACTTTCTCAAAGTCCTGCCTGCCTCATCCCTGCACAAGCCCGAAGTGCAAGCAAGCCCAGCAAGTTGGACGTGTTACAGCAGCAGTGGCAGGAGGAGCCGCAGCAATAAGAGCAGCTGTGCTGTGTACCAGGTGCCCCCACATCAGGGCATCATCTCCCTGTAGTCCCTGCATGGATCCACCAGGTCCCTGCCAGTGTTCCAGGATGGGCATCCCACAATCCTAGAGATCAGAGCCCTCTACAAGATGGCAGAGGGTGAAAAGCCATAGCACATTGCACCTACTTGTGGCCAGTTTCCTTGCCCGGCCTTTGGATCTCATGGTGACAGCTCTTCGATGATGGTTTGCTGGAGCTTTTCTCTTGGATCTTTTCCTTTTTTTTTCTTTTCCCCCTCTCACTCTCTCTTTCACTCTCTCAATCCCCTTCTCATTCCGGACTCGCTATCTCCCCAGCACTGTCAGTTTAGACACCTTCGCGCATGCGCTCTTCACCTCAAGCCTCTGCCAAAAAAGTTTGCTGCGATTTATCATTTGGGGTTTCAGATCTTGTCACATGGAGCTCTCCCCGGGTGCTTTCCACACACCAGACTTTTCATGTGTGCACACTGCGGGGCTCGGCGACGTCTGACACCTCTGCCGATCACATCGCCTCTCCTCCTCCATTCACCACCGCAATCTGATCGGGGTAACTTCCTATCCAACTCTAGCTGACCTTTCATTGACAAATAAAACGATCTGTGTGTCAGGAAAAAGCCAACGTGTAGTTTGTGTGACATGTATCCATCACCCCACCGATCATCACCTGCTTGTACGACGCTGCGCTACACGTCGGCGCTACATCAGTGCTGAGCTTGAAGAAGCATTTGTTTTCTAGCACCATAGTAAAACCACATTACATCTAAAATTACTTGTGTCAATTTAAGTTATCCGATTTGTTACAATGTATTGTAATCATCTGTACAGAAGGCTACACAAGCTACATCTATCTATCTATCTATCTATCTATCTATCTATCTATCTATCTATCTGTCATTTGATCGATCTATTTAAACATTATTCAATACTAGATAGATAGATAGATAGATAGATAGATGACATATATATATAAATATTATGTAATGGATATCTATCTATCTATCTATCTATCTATCTATCTATCTATCTATCTATCTATCTATCTATCTATCTATCTATCTATCTATCTATCTATGAGATCCCTATTGGCAAACCCTGTGCAGTAACCCTGACATGATCACATGAAGACAAGTTTTAGATTTGAATCTAGCCCAGTGCCCACAGGTATAATTTCTCTGGTTCCTGGTGCTGATTCCATATAATTGGTACCTTTCAAATAACTATAGCCCATTGAGAGACCTCTAGAACCTTTGCTCCCTCTAGAATCTAGAAGGCACACCAGTGACAGGATGAGCTCCTTTGCTGTAACATAGTAATGACATGCTGGAATGTGTTGTCCTCCTCGCACCTGGCATGCTTTAATACCCCTGTCTAATTAAAGCCCGTAAATAAATAGAGAGAGATCTCTATTGTATAATTTAATTAGAATAAGATGAGAGTGGCTTGTGTCCACCCTGTTAATAGTGTAAGAACAGCACATTAGCATTCATTGCCTGCACATCATGTATAATGTATTGGATCTATAAAGCAGATGTGGACTGTTAATACAGTAGATAGATATATATATATTCCCTATTGCTGCATCCCTCCCAGCCAGGACCAGATGCTGCAGATGTGACAGTTAGCAAACTCCAAGTGAGCCTATAGTGTACATATATATGGGTGTATGGGTGGTGAGTGCAGATCTGCCCCCCTCCCTTTCTCTTTTCAAGGTAACTGTCTATCATGGAATATGAAGTATTTTGTTTGCTCCTTATCTTGCCTTGTTCCCATACATAGAGATAGAGGTTAGCAGGTGTAGGATTTCTCATGCTGGGTGTAGACTGGGTTACCAGTGGATGGGGTTGCTGTCTTTTGGCTGTTAGTAGCACTGATGAGTAAAGTCAGTAAGCGGTGCTGGCACTCCTTATCAAATAGCTCTCCTGCATTGTATTTGTGCAGTGAACTTTGAATCGTTCTATTCACTCTGAACTTCGATTCTCCTAGCTACCAGTAAGATTGATTTGATCATTGTAATGCAATTATTCCACTGTTTACCCAACGCTTGATTCCAGCTATGGCTGTGAAGAAATTAAAGCCGGGCTGGGTGTCTAGAAGCATGGATGGGGTTTTGTATGCCCTTTGAAATGAAACAGTCTCCCTTATTTAGTCTCAGCACTCCAGCACTCCAAGCCATGGGTTCAATTAGACAAAATGGAAACAATTTTCTCCCCTAGCAATAACTCACACAGTTCTGCAGATCACTTTCAAAATATACACTTTATTAGTATATGCTGACCCCAGTGGCATGGGGTGGCAGGAGTGCCAAAGTGATCCCCCCCACCCTTGGGCTGTAATTATTAGAAATTAATTGGGTTCAGGACCCTGGGTTGCATGGGTAAATTAATAGCTTGTCTGCTGCTGGATTGCCTGTCCACAGAGGTGTAAGGAGCAAAGGGACAACAGAGGCTGTCCCCAAGGGGCAGAGGGGGGCCACTGAGGACCCCCTGTCAATAAACAATAGGCTGGATTGTGCCACATCCACACAGCCAGACAAGTTTATTTTGTGAGATTTTCTTACTATACTGTGCTGTCACAGGGGCTTCGGGGGGTTAAAAAAAAAATCAAGATGCTGTATACTAAGAGCTGTCGTGCTCCAGTATAAGTGAAAAGGGAGCCTAAGGCAAAAGGAAATTACTGCAAGCCTGTGTGACCTTTCAGAGAGGTAATCAATCAAATGATCAACAGGGATATTTATCATTGCTGTATGGGGCTGCACTGCGAATACAGGGGAAGGAAAGGGAGACACAAAAGTTTGGATAAAAGCGATAAGCCTGGAGACAAATGTATGAACTGTAATAAATGGAGAAATCTCAGTGTTTGTGTTTTTTTCACTCCCTAGCCTGGGCAAAGACACAAAGAAAGGTAGCAGCAAGGTGCAGCTCCCCTCCTTTATCAGTCTGTAGTCTGGAACATGCTGGGGTTTTAATAGGTGCAGTAACCCATAGCAACCAGGCAGCATCACTGATCTGACACTAGTGCACATCAGCACTCCTTTCTGCCTTGCCCCTACCTGGCTGAGCACACAATGGCTTCATTAATAAGGCAACTGCAATGAGCAAAGTGCAAGACCCATAGCAATCATCTGTCATTGGTCTGACTGATCAATGATGAAAGGTGAAATCTCATTGGCTGGTACGGTTAGCAGTTTCCCTATCCTCATTACTCTAGCGCAGGTTTAT